>NC_137054.1:68729645-68799642 GCF_032717465.1 Coenobita brevimanus
ATTCACTGTTCTTGAGTTGGTTTATTTTCGTGTGAGAAGGATCCTTAACCCTTTTCAGCACAGTTTATGGCCGTGTGTAGTCAGATTGGCCATGTGGAGAGGGTGGAGAGAGACTGACGAGGAGAGTGTATATTAGTGAGATGGAGGGGGAGGCCAAGGATGAGATTGAGGGATGGAGTGGAGAAGTATAAGAGAGAGGGGGGTGTAAGCTGGGAGCAGGGTAGTGAGATGGTGGGGGACAGCGACATGGAGGCAAGTTGTTTATGGCCACCCCTTACGGGATTAAGGCGTCTGGCAATATATAAATAGATAGATAGATATAGTCAGATTGGCATGTGGGTTTGACTAGTAACCAAGGAGATTCATCCCTTCATCATAAGTAATGTTCCTCAAATTTCATGGGACTACGAGTTAATATGCAATTTGTGAGAGGCGCCCCGATCTCTCAGATGAAAGTACACGTACTATAACTTCACAGTAACTTGGTGTACAGTGCATGGTAAGGCTTAGCTACGTGTGCCTATGAGGACTCGTTCACTGTGCAAATTGACTACGTGTATCAACGGTGTCACATTAACTATACTCTTCACAGTAACTTGTACCCTATTAGGTTTGGCTATGTGTACACCCTCCCAAAAAAGTATCGGCCCCATTACAGCAGGAATCATTCTGAAACATGGACGAAACGTTGTGATATATGTGGCATCCTGAAATTATAAGTGCGAATATTATATTTGGTAATTATTAGAATTCAGAATTGCAAAAAGATTCACATACTGGGTGGTGTGTGTTTTGAGGCACCACATTCATTGACTCATATTTGTCTGCAAGAGTTGCTCATTTCCACAACCATCGCATCCAAAGGAACCGATACTTTTTTGGGAGGGTGTACATATGGCCACACATTCACTATACTCTTTTCACTGTAACGTGGCCTAAACCTGCCATCTCCCCATCTTGAGTGCTGAGCTGTGGCAATAAATTAACACTAGAACAAGGGTGCAAGTCACGAAGAAGTGCCATAGAAAGGATGTAGAGCCGTAACATTGTCTTTTTCTGCCACTGAGCTGAGGGAAGTATGTTGCAAGGATGAAAATCTGGACCAGGTTAAGGTGAAAGAACAGAAAGCTTAATGTTTCTCTCTCTCTCTCTCTCTAATAGTAGGTCTCAGAGGGGGTTAATTTTTTTTCCGGAAGCCAGAATAGAATAATTATACATCACCCTAATTGCCAGTTTCACCCAAGACACAGTATCGACAGGAAGTGGCCCGTTAACCCCTTCAGTACGATTACCTCACTTTATTGTTCCAGTAACCAAACTTTATTTATTTATTTATTTATTTGTGTGATAGTAAAGAGGGGCATTTTTTTTCTCGCCATTCTTTCCTCTTGCACTCACTTTACGAATCAGGGAAGACTTGGATTTTGAAGATAGGAAGTATGTGGCGCTGTGACGCTTCTGTAGTGTTTATTGCAGTTGTGTGACGCTCCTGTATTGTTTGTGACGCTTCTGTATTGTTTGTTGCAGCTGTGTGACGCTTCTGTATTGTATTTTGCAGCTGTGTGACGCTTCTGTATTGTTTATGGCAGCTGTGTGACGCTCCTGTATTGTTTGTGACGCTTCTGTATTGCTTATTGCAGCTGTGTGACGCTTCTGTATTGTTTATTGCAGCTGTGTGACGCTTCTGTATTGTTTGTTGCAGCTGTGTGACGCTTCTGTATTGTTTATTGCAGCTGTGTGACGCTTCTGTATTGTTTGTTGCAGCTGTGTGACGCTTCTGCTTCTGTATTGTTTGTTGCAGCTGTGTGACGCTTCTGTATTGTTTTTGTAGCTGTGTGACGCTTCTGTATTGTTTATTGCTGCTTTGTGACGCTTCTTTATTGTATTTTGCAGCTATGTGACGTTTCTGTATTGTATTTTGCAGCTGTGTGACGCTTCTGTATTGTTTTTTGCAGCTGTGTGACGCTTCTGTATTGTTTTTTGCAGCTGTGTGACGCTTCTGTATTGTATGTTGCAGCTGTGTGACGCTTCTGTATTGTTTATGGCAGCTGTGTGACGCTTCTGTAGTGTTTTTGTAGCTTTGTGACGCTTCTGTATTTTGTGACTTCTGTATTGTATGTTGCAGCTGTGTGACGCTTCTGTATTGTTTGTTGCAGCTTTGTGACGCTACTGTATTGTTTATTGCAGCTTTGTGACGCTACTGTATTGTATGTTGCAGCTTTGTGACGCTTCTGTATTGTATGTTGCAGCTTTGTGACGCTTCTGTATTGTATGTTGCAGCTTTGTGACGCATCTGTAGTGTTTTTGTAGCTTTGTGACGCATCTGTAGTGTTTTTGTAGCTTTGTGACGCATCTGTAGTGTTTTTTGCAGCTGTGTGACGCTATTGTGTTGTTTATTGCAGCTGTGTGGCGCTATTGTGTTGTTTATTGCAGCTGTGTGACGCTTCTGTATTGTTTATTGCAGCTGTGTGACGCTTCTGTATTGTTTATTGCAGCTGTGTGACGCTTCTGTATTGTTTGTTGCAGCTGTGTGACGCTTCTGTATTGTATGTTGCAGCTGTGTGACGCTTCTGTATTGTATGTTGCAGCTGTGTGACGCTTCTGTATTGTTTATTGCAGCTGTGTGACGCTTCTGTATTGTTTATTGCAGCTGTGTGACGCTTCTGTATTGTTTATTGCAGCTGTGTGACGCTTCTGTATTGTATTTTGCAGCTGTGTGACGCTTCTGTATTGTTTATTGCAGCTGTGTGACGCTTCTGTATTGTTTATTGCAGCTGTGTGACGCTTCTATGTTGTTTTTTGCTTCTGTGTGACGCTTCTGTATTTATTGCAGCTGTGACGCTTCTGTATTGTTTGTTGCAGCTGTGACGCTTCTGTATTGTTTGTTGCAGCTGTGACGCTTCTGTATTGTTTGTTGCAGCTGTGACGCTTCTGTATTGTTTGTTGCAGCATATTATACTACTTGTTTTACCTCATTGTTTGCTGCACCTCATCGTACTGTTTGTTGCACCTCATACTGTTTGTTGCACCTCACCACACTACTGCAACTCACCACACTATTGAGTTCACCATACTCTTTGCTGCACCTCACCACACAATTGCAATTCACCATACTCTTTGCTGCACCTCACCACACTATTGCAGTTCACCACACTCTTTGTTGCACCTCACCACACTATTGCAGTTCACCATACTCTTCTGCACCTCACCACACTACCGCAATTCACCATACTCTTTGTTGCACTTCACCACACTACTGCAATTCACCATACTCTGTTGTACCTCACCACACAATTGCAATTCACCATACACTTTGTTGCAGCTCACCACACTACTGCAATTCACCATACTCTGTTGTACCTCACCACACTGCTGCAATTCACCATACTCTTTGCTGCACCTCACCACACTCTTGCAGTTCACTGTACTCCTTGTTGCACCTCACCGCACTATTGCAGTTCATCATATTCTTTGTTGCACCTCACCACACTACTGCAACTCACCACACTATTGAGTTCACTATACTCTTTGTAGCACCTCACCACACTATTGCAATTCACCATACTCTTTCTTGCAACTCCCGACACTATTGCAATTCACCATACTCCTTGTTGCAGCTCACCCCAACACGGTACTGTTCTTCACCCACTGCGGCATGCACGGGGTCCTGGAAGCCCTGCACCACGGCGTACCGATGGTGGGGATGCCCGTGTTTGCCGACCAGCAGGATGTGTTGGTGAGACTGGAGGAGCGTGGCGTGGCGAGGGGGGTCAGCAAACACCATCCAGCCAGTACCATACACGCTGCCCTCGTCGACGTGCTCACCAACAGCAGGTAGTAGTAGTAGTAGCAGTAGTAGTAGGAATAGGAGTAGTAGTAGCAGTAGTAGTAGTGCCAGCGTGGACACACTGAAGTCAGGAGAGAGTAGGGTAACAGGTTGGACTAGACAAGGTTAGTAGTAGTAGTATTGGTAGAAGGAGCATAGTGGTGGTGGTGGTAGTATTAGTATTAGTAGTAGTAGTAATAGTAGTAGTAGTAGTAGTAATAGCAGCAGTAGTAGTAGTAGTAGTAGTAGAAGTAGTAATAGTAGTAGTAGTGCCAGCGTGGATACATGGAAATCAGGAGAGAGCAGGGTAGCAGGTTGGACTAGGCAAAGTTAGTAGTAGTAGTAGGAGGAGGAAGAGCATAGTGGTAGTAGTAGTAGGAGGAGGAGGAGCATAGTGGTAGTAGTAGTAGTAGTAGTAGTAGGAGGAGGAGGAGGAGGAGCATAGTGGTAGTAGTAGTAGTAGGAGGAGGAGGAGCATAGTGGTAGTAGTAGTAGTAGGAGGAGGAGGAGGAGCATAGTGGTAGTAGTAGTAGTAGTAGGAGGAGGAGGAGGAGGAGCATAGTGGTAGTAGTAGTAGTAGTAGGAGGAGGAGGAGGAGCATAGTGGTAGTAGTAGTAGGAAGAGGAGCATAGTGGTAGTAGTAGTAGTAGTAGTAGCAGCAGCAGCAGCAGCAGCAGCAGCAGCAGCAGCAGCAGCAGCAGTAGTAGTAGTAGTGCCAGCGTGGACACATGGAAATCAGGAGAGAGTAGGGTTACAGTTTGTACTAGGCAAGGTTAGTAGTAGTAGTAGTAGTAATAGTAGAAGTAATAGTAGCAGCAGCAGTAGTAGAAGTGGTAGTAGTAGTTGTAGTCCTACTCATTACCATTACTTGAGGCATTGGATAGCGGCGGATCACTGCTCTATCATCAACAAGTGGTGTTCCTTGGCTCTACGGATCATTTGCCCTTCAGGAGCAGTATAACATGGCTTAGATGTGAACAGCAGAACAGATCACAGGTGGCAGATGTGTGCAGACTGGCCATTACGATAAATACAGAGCTCTTGCATAACCTCTAGTTCTGTCACTCTAACTTGGCCAAAATTTTCGTTCTTTGCAGCTTATTTCACGTAGCTTAGTGGCAGAAGACAGTACTAAGGCTCTACCTCCTTTTCATATCCTCTTCGTGACTACCATCATATTCTAGTGCTCATCTTGTGCAACTACTCACTATTCAAGATGGAGAGATGGGAATTTTAGGCCAAGTTAGAGTAAAAAAAAGTATTGTAATAAATCTAAACCAGCCACGCAAATGACGATAGTGAGGTGAATGGAAGCACAGTACATCGGCATCAGTCCTATCCCTTTTTACTGACGATCTTTCCGTTTCCCCGGCAGTTACCGCAAAAACGCACAGCGGCTCTCGAGGATTCTGCGCCACCCCGCGAAGGCGCCCCTGCAGCACGCCGTGTGGTTGGTGGAGCACGTAGCAACCACCAGGGGCGCCAACCACCTGAAGTTCTCCGGCAGGCATCTCAACTTCTTCCAGTTCTTCGGGCTGGATGTGCTGGCCTTTGTAGTGCTGGTGGTGCTGGGTGCTAGGTGGCTCCTCCTCCCAGCACTCTGGCACACTGTCGTCACGCTTCTCACTCTAGTTAAACCCAAGAGGAAACGGAAAATATCATGATTAGAAGAAAAGAAAAGAAGAATCCTCGTACACACATTTCGTAGCTCCTCTTCACCAAGCCCAACAGGAAGCGAAAATGAACGGATTTTGAATTTGGCTCTCTGTTATCTTGTTTTTGTTTTTTCTTGGAGGGGACAATTTTCGGGCTGCTGGCCTTTGGTTCCTTCTTCCTTGCATTAAAAACAAGAATCCACGTTCACACATTCCACATCTTACCGTTAATTTGAAGACGCACAGGAGGAAACGGAAAATAACTATTAAAAAAAAAAAATCATTCTCACATTCCACATCTTTTCACTCACTTAAACAAACCCAAAAGGAAGTGGAAAATATCATAAGAAAAATTCCCTCATTCTCACATTCCACAGTTTTTAAAATTTCAAACGAGGAAACAACTACCATGATAAAAAGTATATTAAAAAAAAATTATCCCTTTCTGCATTCAAACAATCCTCATTTATTCTTCGTTATTCTCGTTATTTATTTTCTATTCTTGTTAGCCTCGTTAATCTCAAAAACAAAATCCAGGTATATTAATCAAAATGGAAAGAAAATATGATCCACTAAGCACGTACAAATACTTATATAGGTTAAAGTGAAGTATTTATTTCTCAAAGATTGATATTAAGGGGAAATTCTCTCTCCTCCCATTCGTGTCGTTTATTGTTAGTTTTTCCATCTTTATTACTCTCTCTCTCTCTCTCTCTCTCTCTCTCTCTCTCTCTCTCTCTCTCTCTCCTCCCATTCGTGTCGTTTATTGTTAGTTTATCCATCTTTATTACTCTCTCTCTCTCTCTCTCTCTCTCTCTCTCTCTCTCTCAGATTTTCTTTCTCATTTCTTTTTTCAAATCCACTTTTTGTTGTCAGTCCCATTAATTATAATTTATCAGTATTCGTGCTGGCATAAGGAAATTTCGTAACAGTATCTCCTCGGCGATTTATTTTGCATATTACCAGCTCATTTTCTTGTATCAGTGTTAATATGTATGTTTTTAAAAGGTACAGGTTACAGGAAAATACTAACCTGTAATAACATGCAAAATAAACCACCTAGGAAAAAGTGCTGCGTAAACTCAAATAGCAAGGAGGACACGAGTGGATGTCTTTTTCAGCACCTCAGTTTTTTATCACAGGATGGGCATTAGTAGGATGGTTTAGAGTTGGGAATCATCATCATCATCATCCGGACCTCCTTTCCCATCTTTGGGCAGGATGAGGGAAGCAATTAAGATGTAAAACCAGGTAGTGTCCAGGTAGTTTGGTTTACCTGGGAAAAGAACCCTGCCAAGTGTGTGGATTGGGTGGAGAGAAGCACAAGAAGGAGCTAACCTGGGGAATCTATAGTCTTTTCACCTTAACTTGGCCCAGATTTTCGTCCATTCGCAGCGTAAAGAGAAGCACGGAAAGATGTTATTGTGAGGAGTCTACTGTATAGTCTGTTCACCTTAACTTGGCCCAGATATTCGTCCATTTTGCGGCCCAATGACTTAGAACATTGTATTAAGCTATTTATTTTTCTGTCGTGCACTAGGAGAACCCACATTGTAACTTGCAGAAATGTTTTAGTGGCAATAGAGTTATTTATGGTTTGTAGTTTCGTGTTTTTAGTTGGGGTAAGTTTGATCTAAGAGTACAATTATGTCTTGCCGTCCATGGGGTTACGTGTGTGTTGGGGGCTCGTGTGTGTGTGTGTGTGTGTGTGTGTGTGTGTGTGTGTTCTATTGCTAGCTTTAAACGCCTGTGTGTTTGTGTGTCAACCTGAATATGACTAAGATTAGCAAGAATAAGAAATAAGCCACTGGAATGAAAGTGCTGAGTCCCTATCATGACTATTATTTCATTTTACAGGAAGGACGAGGGGCAATATATAGAACTTTCCATGTCATCCTGCATTTAAGAAAAAAAAAAAAAAGGCAGCTGTTAGGGAAAAATTATGATTTTTTCCCCCCCAGGATTTACAAGGAACATTAGGGTACAAATACTTCCCTTGTGACCTCTACTTCCTGGAAAAAATAAATGGTAGTTACATGGAATATATTGTAATTTTGTTTAATTAAATGTGTATTTTTTTAATGACTTATTGAATGCATTATGAAGTACAATAAAACATGTTACAGTAATTCGTAATGGTTATTTGTCTCTCTCTCTCTCTCTCTCTCTCTCTCTCTCACACACACACACACACACACACACACACACACACACACATACACATCATCTAGAAGAACACAGTATGATAACAAAGACAGTTTGGTTTCAGAAAAGGAAAATCATGTGTTACTAATCTGTTGAGCTACTATGACAGAGTAACAAAAACAATACAGGAAAGGGAAGGATGGGTGGACAGTATCTATTTAGATTTCAAGAAAGCCTTTGACACAGTACCACACCAAAGACTTTATGGAAGCTGTACCATCAAGGAGGAATTAGAGGCAAACTGTTTTGTTGGATGCAAGACTTTCTCATAAAAAGAGAAATGAGGACAGTACTAAGAGGAAACTACTCATCATGGAAAGAAGTGACTAGTGGAGTACCACAGGGTTTGGTGCTGGCACCAATCATGTTTCTAGTGTACATAAATGATATAAACAGTAACACTGGAAATGAGAGCTATCTGAATATGTTTGCAGATGATGCAAAAATACAAAGGAGAATTACTAGCACAGACTCTTGTAGGGAGCTACAAGAAGAATTAAATAAACTTCATGAATGGAGTAGTACATGGCAAATGGAATTCAATGTGGACAAGTGTCATGTAATCAAGTTTGGTAAAAGTGGAAAAAGACCTGATTGGGATTATAAGTTAGGAAATAAAACCCTATATACATCAGAAAGAAAGACCTAGGTGTGATTATCAATAACAGACTATCTCCGGCTGACCACATCAGCGAGAAGGTACGAAACACGTATACACTGCTTGCAAATATGAGAATAGCATTCACATACATAAATGAAGACATGCTAAGAAGGATAATAACATCATTCATTAGACCAACCCTGGAATATGCATCAATAGTCTGGAGTCCTCATCTCAAAAAGCATATAGACAAGATTGAAAAAGTTCAAAGGGCCGCTACAAGATGGATACCAAGCAAAAGGGACCTAAGCTACGAAGAAAGACTAAATAAACTGAATCTACCAACACTACAGGAGAGAAGGAAAAGAGGTGACATGATAATGCTATATAAGTGCATATCAGGAAAGGAGAAAATAGACATAAATGATTACTTAACATATGGAGAAGCATCAGCAAGAGGACACTGCAAAAAACTGCATAAGAAGAGAGGTGATAAAGACGTAAGGAAATTCAGTTTCCCAAACAGAGCAATTGATCAATGGAATGCACTACCGAATGAAAGAGTGTGTGCCAAAACAATTCACAAATTTAAGGATATGTACGATAAATATGGTCTAAGACACGGGCCAATACGAGCTTGACTCATTCCTGTAAAGATACAATTAGGTAAGAACACCGCTCGCTGGTGCAGTGGTAACGTTCCCGCCTGCCAACTGGTGGACGGGAGTTCGCGCCTCTCTCAGGTTGCGAAAAGTTTCACTGACGAAGTGGGTGGTTACTGTCCCCCTGGAGCAAGGGGACGGGTGTGTGCGTGTGTGAAGGTCACAGCCTTGCCCTTAGATCGGACTATATGAGCTCTCAGCTCCCTTCCGGGAGGGTAAAAGCTGACCATCACGACCATCGAGTGATCCTGACCGACCCAGTGAATTACACACACGAAATACCACTTACGGTACTATTTCACACCAAAATACCACTTACTAATCGATGTTGAGCTGTATACACCTCCACCTGGGTGATAAAACACTGCAAGACAACCTCGCTATTAAAAAGATAAAAAGGGGAAGATATTAGACAGCCTAGATAGTAAAGAGACAAAACTAGCTTACAAGAGAGCATTAACGTGTAACATATGACTGCATCAAAACACATGTCCGCACTGACGCCAACCAATTTCTTTCGTACTTTCACTAATCTGATACACGATTGCACTCATCCTGGACAGAGTACTGAACAAACAGATACTTCGTTATGCTATAGTCAGACAAGCCACGAGAACGCATTTTTTTTTTTTTTTTTATACAGTCTACAATTAAGGCGCGTTTTTGTGAGGCCTGAGCTCAAGCCTGGCTTCGCTCTTTGACTTTCGGGTATCACACGGGGACCCGTGAACAATTTGTGCAGCACAAAACGAACGTCCAAACTTGGATGTCCATACCCTATCTCACGGTGGACGTCGACGGCCACCTTCTTCTTGTTTATGGAGTTCACCCCACGCGACTGGGAGGTCACTTCCAACTCCATAGCAGACGACGTGTTTATCAGCAACAACAATGGACATGAAGCAATGGGTGCTGCAATCCTAACCCTGCAGGATGAGGAAGAAGCCTCTGCAAGAAGACAAAGGAGGGGGAGAAGGAGGGCATTGTGGATGAGAGAATGGCTCCCACGGAGTGAAGAAAGTAGCCAGTATAGAAATCTGCACAGTAGTGCTTTCTTCCTGAGTATGCCTTTCGAACGTGCCTGAGCCTCTCTTGGAAACAATCAATCCACATTCCATCATATTTACCACATTTTGGTATATATGAAAAGTTTCTATGACAAACAGAAATATTTCAAGTACAAAGTTTACTGACGGTTTTGAATTAATCATAATATATCACCTCAACTGACTACAGACTACAGAGTTCAAGATAGCAGAGGACACAAACTACGTGTAAACTCCATAGAGAAGAAGGAGATCACCAAGTCGTGGACGTCCACGAATGGGTCAGGCGGCCTTCCACTGGTGGACGTCCATTACCCTCCCGCGGGGGCAAGTTTGGACGTTTACGGCCAATTTGGATGTCCAAGAGTCTCCCGTGTGATAGCCCCTTTTAAAATAACCAACAAACATCCCGGTCAGCTGACGACGCAAATCAGCATGGCAGATATAGGAGAATCAGGTATTTTCGATCTAAGCAGTAGTTCTTCCCTCCAGATGGGAACTTTTCCGTTGTTTGCAGAGACACAAGAGTCTGCGACTGTTGTGTCCACTCTTGTAGAGGAATACATGAGTCAGGTCACTGCGTTGTCGTCTTTAATGGCAACAGGCACTAGGTACATAAAGCAGCTGTGTTAATCACTGGAAAGATGAAGGGCATTATATAAGGAAAGCTTTTAATTTACAAACTTGGCGTGCTTGAGAACCCTAGGAACAAGGTACTCTCAGTGACAGTGTATGGGAAAGGAGACAGAACTCTTATTGATATTATGGTGTAGTGGTAGCAAGCTTAATAATTATGTTGGAGACAACACATTTGTGACCATCATGTTTGTAATGTGGTCAGAAAGTTATGTTGTTGATGGCAGGAAACAACTGGAATCATGGACTGTGAGCATTGCACCTTGAAAGTAAATGTAGAAAAAAGTGATGGTTATTGAGAGAGAAGGTTACTCCCAGTGCTATGTTGCAGTGAATGGAGAGAGACTGGAATTGGTGAAAGAGTTCAGTTTCTTGGGTACAGTGATAGAAAAGAGAGGAAAATGTGCAAAAGAAGTTGAAAGTAGAGTGACAAGGAAAAGTGGCTGGTGCAATGAAGGCCTTGATAAAAAACAGAGGATTGAGAGTTGCAGCTGCATGAGGCTTACATGAAGGAGTGTTAGTGCCAACTTTAACATGAGACTGCAATGTGGCATGAAAATGAAAAGTCAAGAGTGAGAGCAACTAAGATGAGACTGCTAAGAAATGTATGTGGAGCACCGAAGGTGGATAGATACGAAATAATGTGATTCATGAAAGATGTGGAGTGAGGAAGTCGGTGGACACCAGAATCGAAGAGAGTGTACCGAGTGGAGAGAATGGATAACAATAGAGTGGTGAAAAAGGTATAGCTGAGTGAATTTGAAGGATGGAGGAGGTGAGGTAGGCCAAGGAGAAGGTGGAGAGATATGGTGGATGAGTGTGAGGAAGAGAGGTTTGGAAGTCTGTGAGGCTAGGGAACTGACAAGAGATCGGGCTGGCTGGATGGATGTTGTGAGAAGTGCATGATCAGGGATTTGGCACCCCTTTTTAGCGTGGTATCATCTGGATTGACTCTATTGGATACGTTTGTGTGAAGCTACAGAACATGGTGAATGTTTTAGCGTATCTGATAGATCTACACCACAACGCTTCTTCACATCCTCATTTGTCAGACTGTCTCTCCATGTGACTCCACATGCTCCTCTCAAATAACTCATTTCCATTGCCCTGTCTCTTGACTTGTTTCCTTCCAACAAGGTCCAAGCTTCACTTCCATGTGTTAGTTGTTATCACAGTACTGTCATGCAGTAACTTTTTCACCTCCATGCTCACTTCCCTGTTTTTTATCACTGCCCTCAAAGAACCTGCAACCTTTCTTCCTTGTTGTACCCTTTCAAGCACTTCATCCTCCAAACTTCCATCTTTACTGATCACACTACCCAGGTACTTAAATGCACGCACATTTTCCATTTCCTCCTCATCCAATCTCACTCTGCATTCACTGACCTCACTTCTCTCAAAGACCATAACTCTACTCTCCCCTACATTCACCTTTAGATTCCGTTTCTTACACACTCCCCCAAACTCATCCAACAAGCCTAGCAGCTCCCCTTCATCTTCACTTAACAACACAATATCATCTGCAAACAACAGTACAGGGAGTTTCCACACACTGCCCTCTGTCATTAGGGCTGCTCCAACATCTGCTGTCCTACCTTGTATCTCTTTTATAACCCCATCCATATACAGATTGAACAACCATGGAGACATGACATGTCCCTGTTTCAATCCAACCTTCAAAGAGAACAATTCACTCAGTTCCCTATCCACATACACTGCAGCCTTAGCACCCTTATACATACTCTTCATGGCTTTCAACAACTTCCCATTTATTCCATGTATTCCTAATACTTTCCACATTCCTTGTCTATCCACCCTGTCACATGCTTTCTCTAAATCCATGAAGCCACATACCCGGTACAACTTCTGTCTGTTCTCTAGAAACTTCTTCACTAAAGACCTAAGAATGAATATTTGAACTGCACAACCTCATCCCTTCCTAAAACCTCGTTGTTCTTCAACTATTTCCTCTGTTATTTCCCTAACTCTGTCAGTAGGTCTCCTACCATACACTTTTTCCCCCTTTTCCTTTGTACAGGGGAATGATTATACCTGACTTCCAATCCTCCGGGACTCTGCCTTCCTCCCAGGCCAGTCTGCACATCTTCCAAATCCATTCTACTGCCAGTAATGATACTTCTCCACCCCTTAGTATGAGAACCCCTTATCTCAAGCCCATCTCAGGTCTTTCTATGGTGTGTGTTCCTTATTGTGTCTTCACATTCTATTAATCTAACCATGCCTGTGTGTGTTTCTGATACACAGCATATCATAATGTACGGTATGTATTTAGTTGGTCTGTGTTATTGTCAAAGGGAAAATTTGGGATTGCACTTGGGATGCCCAGTACTATAGGGTAAATCCCATTGGTAGTGTACTTTTGTTATTGTGCAAGTTCTTTATCACACACCAAGCCTTGTACCAGTTATGCATGATAACCAAGGGATCACAGTACCGTATATAAACGTGTTGCCAGGTGAGCCTGACTGCGACATTTTCCCTCATTTTTCTGTGTCTGTCCTCATCTCTTCCTATTTCTGCCATCTTGTCTGTCACTTTTTGTTAATATTGTTTTCTTTTTCAGGTGGCTTTACATCGATTGACAAGCCAAAAAGTTTCCTAGATGCAAGGAAACCATTTACAACATTGGGTGGTAACTATAAAACCAACCCATACATGTTCCCTATGTGTCAGCAAGTGGGTTGGTGGTGGGTTAGTTTCCCTCCATATAAAATAACTAACTTGCAGCCAAACGACCACCTATTACGGGATTATGGTGTCTGGCAATAGAGGTAAGCCCTTAACCCTTTAACCACGGGTGTCATTCCAGAATGACATTGAAAAAACTGGACCAAACCGCGGGTGTCATTCTGGAATGTTCGAGAATATTTTGAACACCGCGCATTTTTCCTGTGCGCAAATTGTTTCACGCAAGAGTAGCTGTCGAGTTCTTTCACGCCAGCCCTCCCACACCTCCATCCTCCCACCCCCCAGGGGCCCCCCCCACCCCTGCCCTGACACGCATCAGTCAGTATCTGTCCAGCTCTGTGCGTGATAATGGCGCTCCGTCCTGAGTCATCATCACTCGCGTCCTCCTCGGAAATTCCTAGTGCTTGTGTGCCTTTGACCTCTACATCGAAGAAGGAACTGCCGACGGCGAGGCAGAAGGGGTTGAGCACCCTAGAAATTAGGACAGAGCTGGATAAAACTGTAAGTACAACTCTGGATTGTAGCAGTGAGAGTGATACACTTACCGCAAGTAGTGATGACTATGCAGTTATTGCTGGTGAACCGTTTATGATTGAACACTTGGGCAGTGACAGTGATGAAAGTGAACATGTTGTCCCCCCACTGCCCACAACTTACTCTGGAAAAGGGAAGGCGCCCATGGAGAAAATGGGTGTAGCACGTGGGAAGGGAGTGAAGCTTAAACTTACGTCTCCTACACCCGGCCCTAGCAAGCATTTCCCACCACTTTCCCATTCCCCTAGCCCTATTGCCCTCACATCATCTTCATCTTCTGCCGTGCCCTCTCCTCAGTCATCATCATCAGAGGAATATGAATTCCCAGAGCCTGCACAGCGAGGGAAGGCAGGCCGTGCAGGCAGGGTAAGCAGGGCAGGCCGGCCTAGAACAAAGGGGATGTGTGGCAGCAGGAGGGCAAAGCGGGGTGATAAGCGAGGTGATAAGCGGGGATGAAAGGGTCAGATTTCACCACACACCAGGTCAGTAACCCCCACGCCTGCCCCCCGCCCAGCTCCTGCCTCACCCATTGCCTCCACCTCAACTCCTTCTCACCGGGAAAAGAGTGCAATGTGACCTGCCACTGCCACTGAACCACGCACCGGGAAAGTGGATGCATTTGTTTGGTCTGACGGTGCTGATTTTCAGCCACACAATTCGCCGTTTGACATGACAAACGTGGGAATACAGCCTGCCTTTCCATGCAGCGAAGGAGATGACTTTGTGGACTACTTCCTGGCCTTCATGGATGACAAAATCGTGCAATTTGTCAGCGATGAGACCAATAGGTATGCAGCTCAGTGTGCAACAGAAGGGCTGGGACCTATTGGCTCACCAAAGCAAGTGTCATGGTTGCCTGTAGGGATCAGAGAGCTGTAAGTGTTCTTTGCCCTCATGTTCTTGATGCCCCATATCAAGAGACATGAGTTGGAGGAGTACTGGCTGGTTGATGACATCACTTCAATCCCAACATTCGGCAAATACATGTCACGAGATCGGTTCCGACAGCTGCTAGGATACCTGCACTTCGCTGACAATGAAAACCCGTCCCAAACTGACCCTTTGTGGAAAGTGAGGGATTTCCTCAACAGGATTAGGGATCGATTTATGTGATTTTTCCGTCCTATGCAAAAAGTCGTCATAGATGAATCCCTGGTATTGTTCAGAGGACGTCTCAAATTCATGCAGTACATCCCCAGCAAACACCACCGCTTTGGGATAAAGTTCTTTGTGCTGTGTGACTGTGAGACATGGTATATCCTTGATTTCGTTATCTACTCTGCAAACACAGTGGACGTGGACAGGAGAGACCCCCTTGGCTTCTCTGGCTCCGTAGTAAAATTGCTGATGGTGAGGTATTTTGGTGGGAATCATGCTGTACACGGACAATTACTGCACAGCACCGAAACTCGCCAAATACCTGGCTGAACACGGCATCGGCACTGTTGGCACTGTACGGAGCCACAGGAAAGAGTGGCCAAGTTTCCCTGAAGCATCATCCTCATCCAAGGGAGATGTGCACTTGAAGAAGTCTGACAAGCTTCTGGCGATCAGGTGGCACGACAAGAAGGTCATGAATATGCTCAGCACCATCCACAAGGGGGAATTGCAGAGAACTGGGAAGGTCAGCTACAGGACGGGAGAGCCAATCATGAAGCCCAATGCCGTCATTGACTATAATATCAACATGAGACTTGTTGATAGGTTGGACATGATGATTGGCGAGATAGACTGTCTCAGGAGAAACACCCAATGGTACAGGAAGGCTTGCCTCCACATGCTCGATATGTGCATGCTCAGCGCCTTCCTCCTCTACAAGACACAAGTCGGGGACATAAGGCAACCATCCTTGAGACAGTTCTCCAAGACTGTCGTGCAGCAGCTGCTTGCACGATTTTGTCAGGTGACGGCATTGGTCCGAAGGCGACACTCTGACACACAACCTGACCGTCATGAGTGCCGCAATTACATGAGCCGGCACCAGCTTGTGAAATTGCCTCTCACCGCAGGCGGCAGGTTGTCACAGGGCTGCTGCAGAGTGTGTCATAACACCACACGGAGGCCTTGGGCGAGAAAAATGAGCACACACCAGTCCCAGGAATGCCAAGTCGCTCTCTGTGTGACTCCGTGCTTTGCCAAGTACCACTCTCTGAGTAAATACTGACAGTGACAGTGATATACAGTGATGCGACAGTGACGTGCTTTACCAATACAGTAATTGTATAAGGGATAATGTAGTAATAAGGGATATTTTGCCCAAAAAACAATGTAAATATTGACCAGTATAATAAGTGATACCACGTTGAGTACACCGCTTCCCATCCGATCAGTGAAGTTAAGCAACGTTGGGTCTGGTTAGTACTTGGATGGGTGACCGCCTGGGAACACCAGATGCTGTTGGCATCCCTACGTGTCAAGTGGGGTTGGTGGAGGATTAGTGCCCCTCCCTGTAAAACAATTAACTCTAAGCCCTTGGCCACCCCGTTTGAGATACATGGCGTCTGGCAATGAATGAATGAATGAAATAATAAGTGATATGGTAATAAGAATATCTGCGGCACTGCTGTGATTCTGGGATGCGACAGTGACGTGCTTTACCAATAATTGTATAATATAGTAATGGATATTTTATCTAGAAAATTATGTAAATATGGCCAGTATATAAGTGATATGGTAATAAGAAAATCTGTGGCACTGCTGTAATTCTGTGATGCGACAGTGACGCAGTATAGTAATAAGTGCAGTGTAAATATAATGTATATTGCCCATATTATATGTAAAATAGTAATAGAAGTTAGAAATAATGAAAACATCACTGCTAACCAAACGTCAGTGAGCGTGTGATGCCGCAGTGAGGTGCGGGCAATTACAGTGCCTTTTACCTACCTCAGTGAACACAGAGTGGATGTTTATCGTATGTGCAGTGTTCACATATGTTTATAGTACTATTATCAGAGAGTGGTTGGCATTTGGTACTGGTGTGTGGGGCGTAAAATAGTGATTTTACACCGCTTACTTCTAACGGCACTGCCCGTCCTGTGAAAGTCCACAAAGTCATGAAATCTACATCACTGCAAAGCTGAAGGTTAGTACTTTCTATTGGTACCTTATTTTTTGCTCTAGCTTTATTCTGTTCAGAGTTATTAAGGTTTAAAAGTTTGTTTACATTTGGCTGGAACCCCCGCGGGAGAGGCCAGTCGGAGCAAAACAATGCCCGTGGATACAGGGTTAATTCACGCGATTTCGGTTATCCACGAATTTTTCGTACAATAATTAAAACAAAATTATGGTATTCAAATAAATAATTTTAATGTACAAGAGAAATAAATAAAATATAAAAATGCCTACCTGCTGCCCGTGTGCATACATATATGTGTGTGTGTGTGTGGGAGGTCGGTCCACACAGTCAGTTTGAATCAGACGGTCGAACCATGTATGACTAGTGAATCGTTATTTGTGGCTTATTTTTCTGCCTTCCAGTGATTGCTTGCCTTGTCTGCCAACCTGGGGCCTAAGCATAGTGCTAGTGATGCATGTGGTAACACACCAAAACGAACTGTAACGTGATGTTGCTGACAGAGAAAGTTGTGTTGGACAAACTTAAGGGAGGAATGTAGGCGACAATTCCCCATCAGGAAGATTCCCCGTCATTTATTTACATACCAGTTTATTTAGCAAGTACAGTACACTAGTTTTTTACTTATATGAGTTATAAAATCTCCCTGAAAATTAGTTATTAAAGTATTAATTAATCAATAATAAGTATAATTATAGAATGACAGGGAATCGTCCATGTTTTGATGGTGAATTGACTTCATGGTGAATTGTCTCTGAACCGTGTGTTTGGGGTGAGTCAACTGTTCTTACAATAAAGAAGACAGAACGTAGCATACGGGAGTCAGTGACAGTGAGAGCTAGTGCACCAGACTGTGCTAAAGTGTCCACCTACGCCTGTGAACTGGCTAGGAACCGTATATTTTGGGGTGAATGAGTCAACTGTTTGGACAATGAAGAAGGCAGAATGTAGCATATGGGAGGCAGTGATGGTTTGTGCACCAGACTGCTGAAGTGTCTCCACCTACGCTTGTGCTTGTCAGGTTTCACTTAAATTTCTTACATTTTTGTTGTTTTTCATACTTTATGCTAGTTTATAAGGTGTATGTAATGCATAAACAGTATTATTCAGATGTAATATGCTTAGTAGACATGCGTAATTATGTGCACACAAGGGCAGAATGTATACACGAATTTACCACATATGCAAAGGGTGTGGGAACGTAACCCTCGCGTGAATTAAGGGCTTACCTGTAGTTTGGGATCTATACTCCAAAAAAAAAAAAAAAAAAGCTGTGAAAGCAATGAAAATTACGAGCGCGTCTGACCGTCGCACTTGCCCTAGTTCGCTCTTGGTACTCTGTCATTTATTATTCATAAAACCCCTCACACTTTATATTTCTATAACTATATAACACTTATATATATCTACAGTCTTTATCCATAAGTTTCCTTCAGTAGTATTAGTTTATTGTCACTGTAGGGATTCAATTTCCTTCAGTAAAATACATAGCATTCACTTTCTTGTCCTGTATACTAGCATTGAGAGTGAATGTCACTTTCACCTTCACTCTCGTAACTCATAGTATTCAGACATGCTAGAGTGAAACTTTCACTTTCATTACTCCTAGAGTATATACTCGTATTCTTATAATACTACACATTTACATTTCTATTTACGTTCTCTATTTTATTTACGTTATTTACATTTCTATTTTATTTACACTGTGTTATGCACTGTCACTTGAAGTAACTTATAAAACTATTTTCCACTGTTCACGTATATTTACATTCATTACCTTTCACTTGCTGTTTACACATTATTTACAATTCCACTTGCACTGTTTTACACAACAGAAAGATCGTAGTCACACTTTTATCAATTGTCAGCCCTTTACCTCTTTCCACACGAGGTTTAGTAGGGGGTAAAGGTCACAGGGCCCTTTGCATGGGGGTGAAAAGTCCCTGAAGCTAGCAAGAGCAAACAGATGTACCTCCACATTGGAAGATGAGAGTGAACTGATAAGGGTGGGCCAGGGTGGTGGCCTACCTAGGGAAATGCTTTACTGCCAGCGTTAGCCTCTTGACACAGCTAATATATACCGTGAACCGGGGTGACCGTACGATTTTGAAGGTTATTTCATCCTGACACAATTTATTTTGGCCAAAATACTGATGTTAAGTATTACATACGTACGTGAGCCAATAACCTGTAAGTATCTAACAGCCAGATAATCTCAGTATCTCCATCTAGACGTAGTAAAATATTTTATAGGTGTCCGAGGTCACCCCGGACTGGGGAGACTTCGGACTGCCTTGGGGTGACCCCGGACACTCATTAGAAATGCACTGAAATGGGCCCCTAGTAGCTCAGCTGAATGTTTGGACAGTTCTGGGGGGTCTTCGGACACTGCGCGACTTTTAAAAAAATTGCTGAAAAAAATACAGAAAAATTACAAGTAAATAGTAGTGATATATAGCAAAAATAGATGAAAAAATAAATTTTCCATTGACTTACAACCCCAGTTTAGTTGATTATACATATACATTATAGGGAGTACATTCCCACACTATGCGCAGGTTAAAGGCACGATTGTGACTGACTGACCGGACGGTTTAAAGCGTGCCGGCTATTTAAATGCCTAATTAAAGGGAACTTGGAATGGAGGAACAGAAGATAGGGAAGGAAAGAGCTAAAGAGTGAAGGAGCTTGGGAAGGAATGAGAGAAGGAGCTTGGGAAGGAGAAACAGGAGTTAGGAATGAGGAACAAGAGGAGGGAGTGGAGACGAACTATAAGGATATCATACCGGTACCGTACCATATGGTAACTTAAATAATATGTGTTCTCACATCATATTTCTTAGCAGCAAAAACAAAGATAAGCATGCAGACTGTGTACATTGTACAAAATATGTTTTATTACATATAAAAAAAGCAAATTAGATATGCTGTCTGACCTCAACCCTTTAAATATCCATTGTCCGAAGTTACCCCTTTAAATCCCAAAAATGCGTACACATTCACTCATGTCATGTTTACATACATTTAAAATGCAGATTTTAACCCTTTCTCTGTTCCAATCTTCAAGTTAGACGTTAAAGTAAACCTCTAAATGTGTATAAGCGTGCGGTTTGTTATGATTTGTTCACACCAGACCAAGTTTTCCCGTATTCATTTTTTCACCAAAAAATAGCATTGTCTTTTTTACAATATATTCACCAGTGGAACATAATATTTTAAAAAGATAATTATACATAACATTTTACAAAACCTATGCAACATTATCCCGTTTAAATATATACGATATCTTTCTTCGTTTAGCAGCTGCGTAGCATTTAATCTTTTTATGCAAATTTCGTCCGAAACCACCCCGTGTCCGAATTCACCCCGGCTCACGGTAGCAGTGAAATAATTGGCAGGAAATCTAGACAATATTTTATAAATTAGGTAGTTCCAGGTGAATGTAAATCTCACTTAGGCTTCTCCCTTCCCTCCTTATATGTATATTTATTACGAAAATAGATTATACGGCATATTTCAAGGGGAAATAAACAGCGAAAATTAGCGAACGAGTGCACGTGAGGTGTTGTCAGGTGATAATTAGCCAATTCCAAGTGTATGGCACTCTCACTTACCTTATTTCTTTCTTGTATATATTATTTGGTATAAGAATAGGGCATAGGGCTTATTTCAATGGATGAAATCAGTGAAAAATTCCAGGGAAGATTTACTTAGCGTAGCATGGCCGGGCAGGCAAGAGGATAGGGTATTGGAGGGGGGGTAGGGAGGGGGGTCAAGAACGGGGAGAAATGGCTAAATTGTCAACAATGGATGGGAAAGACTGACGAAGAGAGTGTATGTGAGTGAGGTGGAGGGGGAAAGAGGGAGGGGGAGGCCGAGGATGAGATGGAGGGATGGGGTGGAGAGGTATATGAGAGAGGGGGGTGTGAGTTGGGAGCAGGGCAGTGAAATGGCGGGGGACAGGGCGACTTGGAGGCGATTTGTTTGTGGCCACCCCAAACGGGATTGAGGCGTCTGGCAATAGATAGATAGATAGGATGGGAGTACAGATGAGATTAGGAGTGCTGACTAGTGTTGGACATTGGCAGTACTGATAGATGATACAAGCCCCCATTTGGAAGCCTGGGTGAATTCAAAATAACACAGAATCACAAAAGCGACGCCCCGCGGTATGATTCCTTGCTCCCAAGCGTCACAAAAGTGACGCCCCGCGGTTAAGGGGTTAAATGTACACATACATAAAACCTTACATGCACACAGCACATGGACATTATGAATGCTCTAGAAGGCTCTAGCATTAGAATCTTGTTCACACACACACACACACACACACACACACACACACACACACACACACTTGATCTCCCTTTGGCCAGCAGAGACAAAAGGGAAAGTACTAAAGCATGTGTTCTTTATTCATGTTTGATTTTTTGGTATGGACACAGTACACATAAATAATCTCAGCAAATAATGATGTTTTGTGTACTGAAATAAGCTGTTTGCCAAGGTCTATCTCAGTAGTTATAGTAGTAGTTGTAGACCTAGCCCATCTCAAATGTGCATCCAGTCAACTACAGGCTGAAGTGGCCCTCCTGTCAGGAAAATAGGTAGGGAGTTGAGGGATGTTTGTACAGCCAGGGAGTGGAATTGACAGGTTATAGAGTGCCACCCCAAGAATGCATCCCTCTAATCTTTTAAACTCATTGTGTCCCGGCATCTCAAAATGAATGGATCATGAATTTGACCCTCTTATCTTATTTTTGTTGAGCTTCTAGCCGTTAGTTCCTTCTTTCTGACAGAAAAAAGAGAGAACACCAGTCTATCACAAAACAGTCCTTCATACTTTTTCTGTCCCCATTCTGCCCTATGTTTGCCCTGTAATCATTTATTCCTATCACCAGGGCCCTTTTTTATTTACTTGATTCGTTTCCTTATATGCTGCTATCAGGGGCACATGTTGGTGCTCCCTTAAACCCTTCAATACATTTTTCTTGAATGAGTAGCAGAGTGGCTAGCAATACTGGTAGAGAGAGAGAGAGAGAGAGAGAGAGAGAATAATACAAAAGGTAAAATGAGTACCTAGGAAAGTTGTGTGGTTACCCAGATGATACAGTGCCCTTGTATCCCAGGATGGTTTAGGAAATGTCACAGACACAAAGGTCAGTTGCACAGAGGAGCACTGCAGCATAATTATCTCTATATCTATCAGACTGTCTGTCAGGCTGTCCGTTTATTCTTCTGTCAATCTTCCTGTTTATCTACCCAGCCATTTTTTGATCCATTATTGCCCCCAGCTTTACAAACGGATAGGGAGCTGTACTTGGTGGCCAACTGTAGGGGTCGGAAGGAAGGGGAAAAGCTAGGACAGAAGGAAATAGCGTACTAGTAAAATGATCGGGGTTGGGTAGGAGGTGGTGTTCCATAATTTTCAAATACCCCCTCTAAAATATGGAGATGGTCTGTCTGAGTGAGGAAATAGCATTGGTTGGCTAAAGAATCAAGTCTAACCCTCTGTACATATCCCTTGAAATGTGGACCCCCAAATTTAGCATTTTACCCTCCCAAAACGCCTCCTGATAGTCGTAAAAATTGAAATCCAACACAGGAGACCAAATATATGGCTTTTTATTTACAGGAGACAGTAGGCATAAACAGCAAAATAGTTCTTAACAGCAAACATACATTTCAGATAGAATAATGGTAGGATTTAAGTCCATAATGTTGAGTTTGAAGGAGTCGAAGTCCACAGTTTGTGTCATGGTACATAGCCTGTTTACAGACAGTTAGTTCTACTGGCTCAGAATTGTGTCCATGGCTTGACTAAAGTCATTCAGGGTCACCTCTGTATTACAGGTAATGTTATTAAGATACAGCTTAAGATTGGCTGCATACGTGTTCATTGGCAGCTTCTTGTGGTCTTTCATCAACTGGAACAGATCACTGGACTTTGGGAGGGAGAGTGACGTGTCCCGAGCATAGCAAACCTTCAGGTAGAGACGTCCTACCTTGATGCCCTCATCTATGTCAGTGCCTGCAACATATTCATCAACTTCAGCAGCTGATGTCAAAGGGCCTCCCATTCCCTTCGGTATATCAAGGTCTTTGTTTCTCCGACGATCTACCGCTACATTAGCAATCTCCTTGTCTTGTAAGCCCTGCTTCTTCAGTTCCTCTTGCTTTTTGTTATGCCAGCATGATTTCTGGCCTCCTTCCTCCTTTCCTGATCATGCTGCCATAGTTCCTGAAAGACCCTGGTTGTCTTGGGCCAATGAGGTCTGAAGATTTGGCATTCACCTGTGCTGCAGATGCACCCCCGAGCTGTTTGGTAGCCCTTCCTGACAGCTCATAGTTAACAAAGCTCACACAGCACCCTGCATTCAGGTTGTGGACTGGTGCCTTCTCCAACGTCTTTGGATCTATCTGAGTGACAACTTTCTGCTGACACGTCACAGTCTGCAAAGCTGAAGATATTACCCTTCTGCCTCTGAAAGCCAGTAGCCAGCTTGGGGATGATCATCTTCAGGAGCCTAATTACCTCAGGTTGGAATGAGGTTGCTACTTCAAGCATGCCACTGCAGATGTCCTCATCATACTTTGTATGCTGGAACCTTTCCTGAGGAACAAACTAGAATGCTGGTTGCTCTGTCTGCAACAAGATGACTGGCACTACATCCCCCAGTTCCTGGTATAGCTGTTGATATGCTGGCATGATCTTGCTGTGTGTTGTTTTTCAGCAGATGTCATCAGAGACAGGTGTGGCTCAATCAGATGAAGTCCAAGGAGACCACCTGCACAGTACATCACCTTCGGAAATCCAAGTCCAGAAAACACCTCACAATGCAGGCCTGCAGATAGGATGCCACAGTAGCCAGATGGTACAGACTGATAGTGCAGGTCATTGTCAAGTGATTGAATGCTCATCCTTGAGGCTGACAGACTTGTTTGATGATGGGGCTATGTGGAGGTCAGATTCATGCCACTTGTCCCATGATTTGTGATCAAGTCATGATAAGTTGAGTCATGCAGTCCAGGGTTTGTTCAGTGCCACTCATTGCTGCTGCTGTTGCACTTACAAGGAAGTTTGAGTAATCTTGTCTGTACCTAGTGTGTTCTCTACTTCAGCCCATTGCCTGGTAATGACCCTGTTGAACATCAGAGTTGGTGCTCATTACAGAACGGATGATCATGAATGTGCTCAGAATCCAGACTCTCTGCTGCAGTTCATCCACTTTGATATTGTGAGCTTTTTTTTTTTTTTTTTTTTTTTTTTTTTTTTTATAAGAAGGAACCAAAGACCGTGAGCATGCAATTATTGTTCCTTCCAAGAGAATAACAAAATATGAGAGAGCCAAATTCAAGATCCGATCATTTCGAGATGCCTGAACACACTGTGTTTAAAAGACTGGAGATCATAGGAAGCAGGATATACAAACAGAGGGAGACAGTTCCAGAGTTTACCTGTTGCATAAATGAAGGAATGAAGGACTGGGAGTAACTGTTAACTCTTGCGTTAGAGAGTTGGACAGAAAAGGGATGAGAGTTTGCTGCCAGATGGGTGCTACGTGCCCGTCATAGAGGTGGAGGAGTGCATGCAGACAGTTCAGAGGAGCAGAGACCATTGAAGTAGCGATAGAAAAGAGATAAAGGTGCAACAGTGCGGCGAAGAGACAGAGGTTGAAAGGAGTCAGTAAGAGGAGGAGAGTTAATGAGATGAAAAGCCTTTGACTCCACCCTGTTGAGAAGAGCTGTATGTTGGGAGCCTCCCCACACATGAGAGTTGTATTCCACATAGGGACGGATAAAACCCCTGTATAGAGTCAACAATTGTGCAAGGGTAAAGAAGGAATGGAGTTGGCTTAGCACACCTAATCTCTTGGAAGCAGATTTTACAAGAGATGTAATATGATCTTTCCAAGATACGTCCCGAGTAAATGAAACCCCTAGCATGTTCAAGGATGATGCAGGATTAAGCTGAATATTGTTAAACATTAGTGTGTATACCCGTGGAAGATTTTGTCGGGTTGATAGGTGTAAAAACTTGGTCATTGATGCGTTAAAAACAACCAGATTATTTTTACCCATCAGAGATACGAACCAAGTCAGACAATAGGTGTGCCATAGCCTCATCCCTTGTTTTCTGAGATGGAAGTTGCAGGAACCAAATGGAAAGTTGAAGGGTGGAGTCATCAGCATATGAGTGGATAGGGTTAGATGTACAGCTTAGAAAGTCATTGATGAATAAAAGGAAGAGGGTTGGTGATAGGACAGAGCCCTGAGGAATACCACTGTTAATAGATCTAGGAGAACGATGGCTATCTACAACAGCGGCTATAGAACGACCAGAAAGGAAGCTAGAGATGAAGGCACGGATAGAAGGATAGAAACCATAAGAAGGCAGTTTGGAAATTAAAGATTTATGCCAGACTCGATCAAAAGCCTTTGAGATGTCAAGTGCAATGGCAAAGCTTTCGCCAAAGTCCCGAAAGGAGGATCACAGAGTCAATTTTCTCAAACAGAGTTTTGGCTGCAACACCACTTGCTGCCTCCTGAATTTCCAGGATCACCACTCAGAGAGCAGCTAAGTTCTTTCTGGACTCTGAAGCAATGCTTAGTGTGGGCAGTGACCTGTATTTTCTGTTAATGGTGATACCCTGAACGGAAAATGACCCAACACCCTGCTTCTTTGAGCCATCATCAGAATAGGTCACCACGACTTGTTCATCAGAGTTTATGATCTTGACAGTCTCATCTAGTGTGCACACCTCAATGCTCTTGCCTCCTTCCCTGACTCTCTTGGATTCTGGCAGGGTATCCAGGTCAGTGACCTCTGGGTTATCGTGTGCCTTCCAGTTTGTGTCAAACATGCGGTTTCCAACTGTGATGATGGCTGCTACAGCCTGTGCTTCACATGTGGTAGCAGCTCTCCAGTTTATGAACGCTCATAATACAGTCATTACTCGTTTTACAATGTTTCGGTTTACGATGTTTCGCTACAACAATAATAGAAAAGTTCCATCCCAAAATTCGATTTACAATAAAGTTTCTGCTATAACGATTTTGCCATCGGTTGTGGCAAACAGTTTTTCCACTTTTTATGCATTTCTGTAAGTCTGGGCACATTTTAACCGACATAGCTGAATTCCTGGACATCAAAAACATATATTTAGATGCCAAAACAATATTTTCATGTGAATTAGAAGCAGAGATTGAGGCATATTGTCTTTGATTATACCTTCATTTTTGGTGAAAAAAGTTGCATGTATATGTCGAGTTCAAAGGCCATTTACTGGAAATTGACCACTTATCCAGATGTCTACCCAAGATTTTTCTGAACCTTAGAGGGTATACTTGATTAATCTGAAGAGTAATTTTCTGCCTCTCCTATGCACGCAAACCACCCCCCAGCTGCAGTAGGGTGGAGTCAAAGGTTTTTCGTCTCTTTAACTCTCCTCCTCTTACTGGCTCCCTTCAACCTGTGTCTCTTCGCCACATTGTTGGATCTTTATCTCTTTTCTGTTGCTACATCAGTGGTCACTGCTCCTCTGAACTGTCTGCTTGCATCCCCCCACCTCTACGACGGGTGCATAGCACTCGTCTAGCAGCAAACTCTTATCCCATTTCTGTCCAACTCTCTAATGCAAGAGTTAACCGTTACTCCCAGTCCTTCATTTATGCAACAGGTCAACTCTGGAACTGTCTCCCTATGTCTGTATTTCCTACTTACTATGATCTCCAGTCTTTCAAACACATTGTGTCCACGCATATTGAAATGAACGGATCTTGAATTTGGCTCTCTTTTGTATTGTTTTTGTTTTGTTTTTTTCTTGGAAGGAATGGTTTGTGGGCTCCTAGCCTTTGGCTCCTTCTTCATTGCATTAAAAAAAATAATAATAAATAAAAAATGAGGCACAGGGAGTATTATGGAGGCTTGGTTTCTGGATGGACTCCGGATATGCGTCAGTCCAAGCAGTTGACAGTCACCATAGAAGGCTGCACATCACCCCATCATCTGGTTATATGGTTACCACCCAGCATTGTAAACAGTTTCTTCAGTTACAGGAAACCATTAGGCTTGTCACTCAGTGTAGAGCCACCTGCACTGGAAAAATAATAAAATGTGACAGGGTGGCAAGGGAGAAGTAGGAAGAGAGGACACACACAATGAGAAAGGGGAAGGAAGAAGTAGGTGGGACTATATCAAGGGAATGAATGATGGTTGTGGATTTGGAGAAGGCATTTGATAGAGTTCCATGGGTGATAGTAAAAATGGGCTGAGAGAGCTGTGAGAGGCCAAGGATGAGATGGGGGAATGGAGTGGAGAGGTATATGAGAGAGGGGTGTGTGAGCTGGGAGCAGGGCAGTGAATGGGCGGGGGAC
The DNA here is from genome assembly GCF_032717465.1 of Coenobita brevimanus. Taxonomy (NCBI): domain Eukaryota; kingdom Metazoa; phylum Arthropoda; class Malacostraca; order Decapoda; family Coenobitidae; genus Coenobita; species Coenobita brevimanus. Next base: position 68,756,973 of record NC_137054.1, read on the forward strand.
AGGGCGACACGGAGACAATTTGTTTGTGGCCACCCCTTACGGGATTAAGGCGTCTGGCAGTAGATAGATAGATAGAGAAAACTGTATCTTAATGGATTGTCAGGTTGACGTGAAATTTTATGAACGGGCAGCTGCTGTACATGTGAGAGTGAATGGAGAGTTATGTGAGGAATTATCAAGTTCATACAGGCTTTCACACGAAGCAGGAATAACAGGGGCCTATTGCCACATATTAAGGTTACCTATTTATCTATTGCCATAAGGGGTGGCCTCAAACAAATCGCCTCCATGTTGCCCTGTCCCCTGCCATTTCATTGCCCTGCTCCCAGCTCACACCCCCCTCTCTCATATACCTCTCCACTCCATCTCATCTCCTTGGCCTCCCTCTCCCTCTTCCCCCCCTCCACCTCACTCACATACACTCTCCTTGTCAGTCTCTCATTCTGGTGAGAAGAAGAGAGGGGATGTGAGGCTACAAAGATTTAACAAACATGTGAGAAAAGAATAGACAGGATTATCTCCCACCCTTCACACCATCCAGGAAGGGAAGGAGGCAGGAACAAAGGTAGGGAAGTGTTTTTAAAATGATCAAGCATTAGAATTTTTACAGTATAGGAAAGGGAGAAGCTGTGCATTAAATAATCACTAATGTACACAGTGGCGTCACCAGGGGGGGCTAGGGGGGGCTTAACCCCTCCAAATCAAGGACTCAGCCCCCCCAGAATTGCAGCCCCCCAAAATAATAATAATAATAAAAAATCACCAGCTTACATAGTATGCTTGCAGCTCGGCATTGACCCACCTAGCTTTCCCCCAACCCCCTACCGCCAATCCACTTTTATTCGTGCATCCATATTAGTTTAATACAATATTATTTATAGCTATATAATGTGATTAGTTATTCACAATTTACGTAAACCTATGACTCAAATCATAATAGTTATAATATATTAGTTTCCCATCTACTTTTTCCACGCTTGTTTTCTTTTAAATATATTTATTGCACAAAGAATGTGAGATTGTATTACATTTATCAGACTTATTATATATTTACAATATATAATATGGTATATATTAATCATGGAGCTTTAAAATTGGATTATGCAGTCTAAAATATCTGATCTATGCAATTTTCACAAATTCGAATGTTCAGAGTATCGGAACTCGGAATGTTTGTTACATTGAGAAGTGTCTGTGAACTGTGGCTAAATCCTGTGTTGTTTTCGGTTTTATATGAATGTATTGGTTTCAGTGGCTGTATAGACGTTACTACGTTCCGGTATATTGCTAGCCACCTCACCGTACCCGTTCATTTTTGTTTTTACAGATATGAGATCTAGCCACACACCACATCACATGCTGCATGTGATGTGTGTGGAAGAGAAGACGGAAGGGGGTGCAAAGAACAGAGTGATGGACTGAAGAGGTGAAACAGGCTGTGGCACAAAAGAAGAAAGCATACAATGAATGGATGAGAAATAGGGGCGTGGAAGTAGTTGAGAGGCGGAAGAGAGAGTTATATGTAGAAAGAAAGAGAGAGGTGAAAAGATTAGTAAGAGAGAGTAAGAAGAGAGTGGATGAGGAATTTGGAAGGAATTTGAGTGTAAAGTGGAGGGACTGTAAGAAAATGTTCTGGAAAGAGGTGAAAAGAGTAAGACAGGGTGGAAGTGAAGTTAGCAGGGGAGTGAAAGATAAAAATGGTAGATTACTAGTGGGGAAGGGAGAAAAAGTGAGCAGATGGAGAGAACACTTTAAGGAATTGTTGAACATAGAGGATGGAAGTAATGCGAGTATAAGTGGCTGGGGAATGGCTGGGAGAAGGCGGGAGGTGAGAAGACATGAAGAAATCAGTAGGATAGAAATTGTGGAAGCAATGAAGAAAGTTAAATCGGGGAAAGCCCCAGGAATTGATGGAGTGTGTGATGAAATGCTGAAGCATGAGGGAGAGATAGTAGTAGAATGGATGTGGAAGATGTGCAGATTGGCCTGGGAGGAAGGTAGAGTCCCGGAGGATTGGAAGTCAGGTATAATTATTCCCTTGTACAAAGGAAAAGGGGAAAAAGAAGTGTGTGGTAATCATAGGGGCATTTGTCTTCTTAGTATACTTGGAAAAGTGTATGGTAGGATACTTATTGACAGAGTTAGAGAAAACATAGAAATTAGTTGGAGAAGAACAGGGAGGCTTTAGGAAGGGAAGAGGTTGTGTAGATCAGATATTCATTCTTAGATCTTTCGTGGAAACGTTTCTAGAGAAGGGAAAGGAGTTGTATGCGGCTTTCATGGATTTGGAGAAAGCATATGACAGGGTGGATAGACAAGGATTGTGGAAAGTGTTAAGAATATATGGAGTAGATGGGAAGTTGTTGAATGCTGTGAAGAGTATGTACGATGGTGCGAAGGCTGCAATGCGTGTGGATGGTGAACTAAGTGAATTTTTCTCTTTGAAAGTTGGGTTGAAACAGGGATGTGACATGTCTCCATGGTTGTTCAATCTGTACATGGGTGGAGTAATAAAAGAGGTACAAGGTAGGGCAGTGGATGTTGGAGTGGCCCTGGTGAGAGAGGATAGTGTTTGGAAACTCCCTGTACTGTTGTTTGCAGATGATTCTGTGTTGTTGAGTGAAGACGAAGGGGAGCTGCAAGGCTTGGTGGATGAGTTTGGGAGAGTGTGTAAGAAACAGAATCTAAAGGTGAATGTAGAGAAGAGTAAAGTGATGGTCTTTGAGAGAGGTGAAGTCAGTAAATGTACAGCGAGGTTGGATGGTGAGGAATTGGAAAATGTGAGTACGTTTAAGTACTTGGGTAGTGTGACGAGTAAGGATGGAGGTTTGGAGGTTGAAGTGCTTGAAAGGGTACAGCAGGGAAGAAAGGTTGCTGGTTCTTTGAAAGCAGTGATAAGAAACAGGGAAGTGAGCATGGAAGTGAAAAAGTTACTACATTGGAAGTGAAGCTTGGACGTTGTTGGAAGGACACAAGTCAAGAGTGAGAGCAGTGGAATTGAGTTATTTAATAGGAGCCTGTGGAGTCACATGGAGAGACAGGCTGACGAATGAGGATATAAAGGAGCGTTGTGGTGTGGATGTGGATGTGATAGGAAGCGTTATGAGGAACACACTGAGGTGGTTTGGCCATGTGGAGAGGATGGAGGGTGAAAGACTGACGAAGAGAGTGTATGTGAGTGAGGTGGAGGGGGGAAGAGGGAGGGGGAGGCCGAGGATGAGATGGAGGGATGGGGTGGAGAGGTATATGAGAGAGGGGGGTGTGAGTTGGGAGCAGGGCAGTGAAATGGCGGGGGACAGGGCGACTTGGAGGCGATTTGTTTGTGGCCACCCCAAATGGGATTGAGGCGTCTGGCAATAGATAGATAGATAGAGATCTAGCCTATACTCTGTAGAAAGAGTCAGCAGTACTTGGTTCAGTCGACACTCGACTGTCAGAACTGAATGTCATTTCCCTTTTATAGGCTATTCTACAATAATACATTTGCGGATATCAGTCAGCAGCCACTCAAGTGATGAAAAGGTCATCTAAAAATCCTCAGGGACAGGGTGACATAAGGAAATTCTTTCGCACCCGCACCTCCAAAGATGACTGATGAGTGCCAAGAAAAAGTGGCTGTTATTGGGAATGAGGTGCCAGAAGCAACCCCAGATAACCCCAAAGCTGAACCCATTCAGACATGTGTAAGTAGCCCTATATCAAATATTAATAGCCTGTGAGACCGTATTTTACTTTTTCTTCATCTATAGGCCTCAAATATGCCCCTAAAACTGCTCAATTTCCGAAAATATTTCCAGGGGGGCTTTCAGCGCCCCCCCGTACCCCCCAGCTGCATAGGCTCGCTTTGCTTGCCTCCCCCCTCTTCTACCTACACCAGGGCTACAGCCCCCCCAAAATCTGACCCCTGGTGACACCACTGAATGTACACTTATAACTAAATAAATAAGAAGTTTCAATATGTACCGTAAGTGTTTGGCCCATAGGGCATGATTTATTTATTTATTTATTTTTTTATAGCCAAGACTGAGGTCATAGTAACAGACATTTACAGGAAGTCATGCATTACGGGCAGATGCCCTTTGACTTTGTCTGTTTATCTACCTGTATAACTTGCCAGACACGATAATCCTTCAAGGGGTGGCCACAGACAAATCGCCTCCACGTCACTCTGTCTTCTTCCATTCACAACTCCTCTGATATCTCTCACCACTCCATCCCACCATCTTAGCCATAGTTTCCCCTAATACCTCACTCATACAGTCTCCTGGTCAGTCTCATTCTCTGTTCTCCACATGACTGAACCATCAGAGTATTTCTCGTAACATTTTCAGTCACATCCACATCACAGTGCTTGTCACCTTCATCATTTGTCGTTGTTTTTCCATATAATTCCATGTGCGCCTCTCATATACCTCTTTTTCACTCTTTTCCACTCCATATGCTCCTCTCAGATAACATTTTTTCACTCTTTGCCACTCTTCCACTGCTCTCACCCTTGACCTGTGTCCTTTCACCAGGGATGAGACCAGCATGTTAACCCTGTGGAGGAGTCTGGTACTACCCAAGCTTGAATAAAAGTTCCGTAGCAAGAGGGGAAGATCCTGCCACATCAAAGGATATTTCACAGACGTGTTAACCTGCACCGTAGAAGCCTTCAAGCCGAAATCAGACGCCTTCCTGCAAAAGATGGGAGACACACCACCTCTTGCTGCATGCTGCAACAGGCTAGGGTATTTGCAAGAATATATTGATGCCACAGCACTGCGTAACTGAGGCTTAGTGGCTGAGATCTCCATAGGGTGTCATAAGGTAAGGCTAAGCTTCACTTCCATATGATAGAGTAGGGATTATTGTACTGTAATAAAGTTTCTTCCTCTTTCTCTCTGTCTCTATCTGTTTGTCTATCTACTTGTCTTTTTCTCTCCCTTTGTCTTTCTAAGCTCACTTCCCTATTCCTTTTGACCTTCTACTATCTCATATTCTCCATCAGCTCTGCCTACACAGTGTCAGTCATCAGTAAACTCCATGTAGGGTTATTGCCTTGGGTGTGCTGTGTGGCATATCGTCTGTGCTGCACCATCTATCTATCTATCTATAGCCCGATGCCCTAATCCCGCAAAGGGTGGCCACAGACAAAACGCCTCCAAGTTGCTCTGTCACCCACCATTTGACTGCCCTCCCCTCAACTCACTCCCCCCTACCTCGTATATCACTCAACTCCATCCCTCCACCTCATCCTTGGTCTCTGCACCATACTGTCACATATAAACAGACTGTCAGGATTATAAAATGAAAGCAAAAACTTATATTTATGCAGGGGTAAACAGCACCCTTAGAAACCAAACTGTTTGTCCAGGTACATGGCTGAAAATTCTGGTCAGTACCTGGTGTGACTAGTTTCGTTTTTGTTTCATTTTTGAAGGCTCCAACGTGCATGCGTCAGCCTTGGTCACCTAATGGCGGCTCTCCATGCTGCTCAATCTCTGGCAGCCTCCCTGTTCAGTCCCTTAACCTTGAGGTCACACTTAATGACCTTGTCCCAGGTCCTTTTTGCTGTACCTCTTGCAACCCCACCCCTAAAATTAACTCTTCTCACTTTCTGCACCCAGTTATCATCCCCCATCCTCTCCACATGCCCAAACCACCTCAATCTACCTCTCCTCATCACAACACCAATACACTCCAGTCCCATCCCACCTCTCAATTCTTCTGTCGTAAACCTAGCTCTCCCAGGCCTTGCACTCAGGGATGCACTGCACATCCACCTAATCATTGCCATTTCTGTACGTTTAAGCCTGTGAATATCCTCTTCCTTTGCTGCACAGGTCTCACTATCATACAGCATTACACTCGTAGCATGTGTTGTATACAAAGACCCCTTAGCTCATGTGATTTTTTTTTTTTTAATGCGAGGAAGAAGGAACCAAAGGCTGAGCCCGCATTAACGTTCCTTCCAAGAAAGAAACAAAAACAATACAAAAGAGAGCCAAATTCAAGATCCGTTCATTTCAAGGTGGAAAGGGAGACCAAGAATGAGATGGAGGGATGGAGTGGCGAGATGTATGAGACAGAGGAGTGTGAGTTAGAGAAGGGTAAACCAAGTAGAAGAGGACAGGGCAACATGGAGATCTGTTTGAGTCAGGTGGAGGGGGAGACCAAGGATGAGATGGAGTGGAGAGAGATCAGAGAGCGGATGTTGAGTTGCAGGGAGGTCAGTGAAATAGCAGGACAGGGCAATATGGAGATTTGTTTGTGGTCACCCCTAATGGGATTAAGGCGTCTTGCAACAGATAGACAGACATCAGATGAGTTAAAGCTGATCAGAGAGCGGATGTTGAGTTGCAGGGAGGTCAGTGAAATAGCAGGACAGGACAATATGGAGATTTGTTTGTGGTCACCCCTAATGGGATTAAGGCGTCTTGCAACAGATAGACAGACATCAGATGAGTTAAAGCTAAGAACTACTGTAACCCCCCAATGTTGCACAAATGAACCTGTGTGTGTGTGTGTGTGTGTGTGTGTGTGTGTGTGTGTGTGTGTGTGTGTGTGTGTGCAAATGTTAAGGGTACAAATAAATGAGAAAAGTAATCTTGAAGTATAAACACACCCTCAGTAGTTGACTAAATTATACCCAGCAAGGAGATATCATGTAGATGGTTAGTTCTGCACTTTCTAAGGTAAAAATATAGAAGTGATTTTTTTTTTTTTTTGTCTTTGTATGCCCACCATGTTATATATAATTAGGGATTTTTTAGTTTCATCATGTAAGTTGATTATTGTTGCAACAGGAGTTAGGGTATAAAAATGTACATGAAAACATTATTGTGATGAGGATTGATAGATTGAGATGGTTTGGGCATGTGGAGAGGATGGAAGATGACAACTGGTATGGTGAGAGATGTTGATGAAGAGTTGAGTGGAAGGATGGAACTGGAGTGTATTGATGTTGTGATGAGGAGGGGTAGCTTGAGACGGTTTGGGCATGTGGAGAGGATGAAAGATTACAACTGGGTGTGGAGGGTGAGAGGTGTGAACGTTGAGGGTAGAGTTGAGAGGAAGGATCGGACCGAAGTGTATTGGTGTTGTGATAAGGAAGGGTTGATTGAGATGGTTTGGGCATGTGGGGAGGATGGAGGATGGCAGTTGGGTGGGGAAAGTGAGAAGTATGAATGTCAGTTAGGGTTGTAAGAGGCAGACTGAAAAAGACCTGGGACGAGGTTATAGAGTGTGACCTCAGGGATAAGGGACAGAATAGGGAGGCTGCCAGAGATCAAGTAATGTGGAGAGTTGCCATTAGGTGACCAAGGTGAATGTATGCAGTCAGGTTGGAGCCTTTATAAACAATATGATATGACACAATCTTATTGCACTTGCACTTGCCAGTTTGATGCTCTAAGTGTATTTAGGGGTAAATCTACCAGGCATCACCCCCTTTTGTGTGTGTGTGTGTGTGTGTGAGAGAGAGAGAGAGAGAGAAAGAGTGCTGAGTCTGTTCCTGAATGTTGTTAAGTCGGATTCCTTTATTTGTTTTGAAAGACACATTAATTCAGCCTATGGTGACATTTTTTTTTTCACTCTGTAATATGTAAACTCTCAAATGCAAGAGTTAACCATTACATTCAGTACTTCATGTATGCAACAGGTCAACTCTGGAACTGTCTTTGTATTTCCTACTGTCTGTGATCTTTAGTGTTTTGAATACAGTGTGTCCAGGCACCTTGAAATGATTGGGTCTTGAATATGGCTTCTGTTATCGTGTTTTTATTTTTTCTTGTAGCCTTAGTGTTCCTTCTGTGCATTAAAAAAAAAAAAAAAAAAAAAAAGTATCAATCTATTGTCAGATGCCTCCAGAGGTGGCCACAAACAAATTGCCTCCATGTCACCCTGTTGTTGTCCCCAAATGATATTGTTCTTGATGCCACCAGATACGTTTCTAACCAGGTAAACTTAAGGTTCAGAAGGAAAGGAGTAATTGTGTAATATATTTTTCAGGTGCGTGAGTTGATTGTCAGGCGTGGAAGCTGCCTAGAGAGAGGCGGAAAGAAGAGGAAGAGGAATCCCCAGCTAACTTGAAACTGTAATGGACGTTAACCCCAACACCTGCCCTGTACAATGTGGTAAGTGTGTGAATGTGATGCCTCTTTGTTCTTGTTATTGCTTCAGGCCCATCAGGATATGAATCTTTGTGTGTGTGTGTGTGTGTGTGTGTGTGTGCGCATGTGCGCGTGCGCGTGCTTATAGTGAAGGTATGTGTGGCATGTTACCATAGGGCACGTGTGGTTTTGTTGCTTTCATGTATCTCGGTTTGTTTATCTGTGGGTGAAGCGATGAAAGTGAATCAAAAGGTAGATTATGAAATATAGTGGACTGCAGGCTGATGTTGCTCTTCTCCTGCAGTCCATCATCCTGTCTCTCTGTCTGTCTATTACCAGACGCCTTAATCCCGTAAGAGTTGTCCACAAACAAATCGCCTCCATGTTGCCCTGTCCCCCGCCATTTCACTGCCCTGGTCCTAGCCCACACCCCTCTCTCTCATATACCTCTCCACTCCATTCCTCCATCTCATCCTTGGCCTCCCCCTCCCTCTCCTCCCCTCCACCTCACTCACATACATTCTCTTCATTAGCCTCTCACTCTCCATCCTCTCCACCATCCTCCTTATTTGAAACTGTGGGTTGAGGGAGGTTGTATATTAGTGTCACCAGGTGAAGGCATCCCTCTTTAGCGTCAGTTCTTTTTTTATTTTAATTTACACAGTTGGTGGATTTATACAAACCAAGGATGAACATTTTTTTTTTTTTCCCCACCCTCCTCCATGCAGAGATAGGGAAGGTGTTGAGGGATGTTTAAATACCTGGGCAGCTCCACCACTCACACACATCAGTGCCACCACATGAAGGCACCTTAGGCTAAGTAAACGAAGTTTAGTATTGGACCTTATGTTGTATATGTGTTGGTCAGGAAATTATATTCATCTTGGACATGTGTTAGGAGTGTAATGCTGGATGGTAGTGAGATATGGGCAGTAAAGGAAGAGGATATTCATTGGCTCAGACATACAGAGGACAGTGATTAGATGGATGTGTTGTGTGTTCTTGAATGCTACGCCTGGGAGGGCTAGGTTTACAATGGAAGAGTTGAGAGGAAGGAAGGGACTTGAATGTACCTTTGATTTCACTTCTGTAACCCAGGAACACACTTACACCTGTGAGTGGTAACCATTTTTGTGAGGTGAACCATTTTATGAGGTGAAGTGGAGCCAACTATGGTGCCCCTGTTAACTGAGTGGAGAGATGTAAATGGGTCATTCCATCGTGAGAAACGTTATATTCAGAGATAAGTTACTGATCTACTCTCACTTGTATTATGTAGGCAATATAGATAAATGCTGTTTGCAAGGTATACTACCAACACCTCACAATACATTATGCCATGGTCAGATTATTCATATGTTTTTATTCTGATTTTATTTAAATTTTTAAAAGTGGCATGAGAAACGTTACCGCGATGCTACCCCACCTTTTACTTTGCGTGAGTATTTTCAATAACTATGATTTTACTGGTTAGGTCAAGAAGTGCTTTATATCAGTCATATGTCAGTGTATGAGGATCATAATCATAGCCAGCAAATTCTATTTCCAATAAGAATTTTGCTACTGTTAAGGAAAATGTGACCGTGAGACACGTAACAGGAAAAGTGAGAAACGTTACTTGTGCGATTTATATTTCTCATGTAATTACAAAATCATCTTTTATGAAGGTTACAGTAATTGTATCACAAAACAATGTAAGTCATGTATTAATGTGAAACACGATAAATTAACCAAAACATGATTCTTGTAAACCAGGGTTGGGGGTGATGCAGTGGAAAAGAACAATGTAATTTTGAATATTATGAACAGAAATTACCTTATAACATGTAGGTAACCCTACAGCCAGTAAAAGATGTGAAAGTTACATGATAAGCTTACCTGTATATCACAACAGCGATATAAACAAGACAAAGATCAACTACTTGCTCATCAAAGATGGAAAATTCATCCTTTTAGACTAATTAATTGAGGAAGGAAAGTTCACCCCTTTGAATGTGCATGTCATTCTTGACACATGAGGAGTTGGCAATACCTGCACAACCATATCCTCTGAGATCTCGTCTCTGTCCAGGTTGTCAGGAAAATGAAACTGACTATCACCCATTTTGTCAGTGCTTCTCTTTCATAATTAACTTCAAACATGCCTGGCTCCGGAACTGATTCTACCTCTGCAACATAATGCTTCGACAGCTTCTTGGTAGTGTAATGAACTAGTACATAGTTACCTGGGGATGGTTTTTGTGTTGCCTCAATATCAGTAGTACTCTGTGGCTCAGGCTGGGACATGAATGACTCTGACATTTCTGCAAGAGATGGTGTACCTTCCCTATCACTGCTAGAACTGGAGTCAGATTGTGGGTCATAGCCAGTCTCCTGAAGTTAGCACTGCTTAAAAGGTGATTGGTCTGCAGTCAAATGAAACATTGCTACTTTACAGTGGCCAAGAGGTTTTACTGACCTGCACTGCTGAATGGATTTTGCTGCCTTACAGTTTTTCCAGATCTGTACATATCTTGACTTCTCAGTGTTTATATGTTCAGTAGACACATACATTAGTTCAGTTTTATCTGTTATTTGTTATGCCTCCTCATAAAATTCTACAGCAGACCTTACTGTACAGCGACCTTGCAAAACTCGCTTGTAGACATTCCGTTTTAGTAAAGCCCCAATCCTATCATGAGGGCCCTTTCCATGATAACTTTCTTGAAAGTTCCATTTAGCAGTGCAGTTGTGAATGGCTTTGTAAGAGGTTAGAGCTGCCATAGAATACCTATTCTTGAAGTGGGCTGCTGCCCCAGTGGTCCACAATGATACATGTGTAAAATGAATACCAGCAGAATTCAAATAATCAGCTGGAGTCATTGGAGACATGATGGTAAAGCACACTCACCAGGTACCAGGCAAAATCAAGTTACTGTTTGGAAAGAATAAAAACTTAAAGATAACCTACTAAATTACAAACACAGGGCTTTTATCATTGGACTTCAGTGCAGGTACTTTGATTTTTTGTTCAGAGGTGTGCGTGAGAAACTTTACATCATTTTCTGGTAACGTTCCTCACAGTGGGCATGTAACGTGTGTGACAGACCATATGACTAACCAGGGTTTATTTCAAAGTATCCCAGCGTTACATTGTTAAGGCCTTGGGATGCCTGTTTATGATATAAAGTTATGTTGCTATTCTCCAGTTTGTTAGTTGTGTATGGGAAAAATGGGGACAAAACATGAGACACGTTACTCCTGAAATACTTCCATTTAAAGGTCATCCTACATTCTGACCACAACATACAGTATATGTTAACAACTGTAGTGTCAATCACAACTCAAATAGACACATTTTCAGTAAAACACAATGTCAGCATTCCAAACAATAACATACTCTGGTCAATGATGTTAAGAAAGTTGCTATATTCAGCACTGGTTTTTCTTTGGTAACATAACATGACAGTTTTTTACGCAGCTCCCCAAGTTGACAGTTTAGGCTCTCTTTCTCTTCAGATTCATAAAATTCAATGATTAAGCTTTAAAATGATGTATAATTTATTTACTTTTAAGCAATTCTGATTTTGACACAAAAGGTTGACATCTTCGTGGAATTACCCAAATGTGACATCCATCCGGGAACGAAACTTTTACACTATTCCCCGCTGTCAGCTGCAAGGGAATACAGACTCAGTGCATGGGAAGGGCAGTTGCGTATACTGTATGTGGACTGCAGACTGGGGTACTGCATTTTTATTATTATTATTACTACTGTTATTATAATTGACTCTCGGATACGTTTATTTGAAGCTACAGAACGTGGTCAGTTTTTTTGGTGTATCATACAGAGCCAGGATTCTGGGGGCTTGAATGGTGAGCGAATGGAAGCGTAGCCCATTGGATTGAGCAAATTTGGGCTGTCTGGACATTGCTGCTCCTCACCCTGCCCGGATGATGATGATGATTATCATTATAGCAAGGAGGAATACTTGGCTGCCAAGCGTAGGGCTAGAAGAGAGGTATACAGGGCGAAGTCTGAGTCACCGAGACTTTTGTTTGACAACCTAAATAGTGTGGAAAGGAAAAATATGATATTTAAGGTGATGAAGTGATGAGATGAAGAGGGATAATCGGGATATTATAGGTGAGCAGTGTGTGAAGAATGATGAAGGAAGGGTAGTGGTGAACAGTGGGGATATTAAAGATGCATGGAGAGAGCATTATAACCGGTTGTTGAATGAGGAGTTTGACTGGGACAGGGAAGGTTTGGAGCCAGCAGATCCAGTGTTTGGCCCTTGGCCTTTGATTGATGCTGCTACTGTGAGTGAGGCAATAGGCAGGATGAAGGTGGGGAAGGCAGCAGGTGTGTCTGGGTTGACTGCCGAAATGTTGAAGGCCTCAGGAGATATAGGGGTGCGGTTAGTCACTGACCTGACAAATATGATTATTTATGAGTGAATGCCACTCAGGGATAAGTGAGGCTGGTCACTCTCATCTTAAATGTTGAGACCAACTGCCTAGCCCTGGGCTCCTACGCTCCTCATGGGGCAATGTAGGATTGGACGATGGATGGATGGTGTTGTCCCAGATGATTGGCTGAAGAGTGTAATTGTAAATGTGTATAAAGGGACGGGTGATGACCTGGAAATAGGAAATTATAGAGGTATAAAGCTTTTAGATCAGATAATGAAGGTAATGGAGAGAGTCTTAGAAGGTATGATTAGAGAGAGAGTGAATGTTGATGAGATGCATTTTGGGTTTATGCCAGGTAGGGGGACCACTGATGCCATATACATTGTTAACAGCTTCAGAAAAAATATATTGGTAAGAAAAGGGATCTGTATTTTGTTTTTGTTGATTTGAAAAAGGCCTTTGACAGAGTCCCTAGAGAGGTGGTGAAGTGGGCAATGAGAAGGCTTGACTAGGAGTGGCTGGTTAGGGTGGTTATGGCTATGTATGTGGGTGCTCGCACTCAGGTAGCACCCAGGTAAGAGTGAATGGAGATTTGAGTGATGAGTTTTCCGTGAACTCGCACCCAGGTAGCACCCAGGTAAGAGTGAATGGAGATTTGAGTGATGAGTTTTCCGTGAATGTTGGTGTGCATCAGAAGTCAGTTTTGAGTCCTATGTTGTTTATCATGGTACTTGAAGCCCTCTCACATGACTTCAAAAGCAGATTCCTGTGGGAGATGTTGCATGCCGATGATTTGGTGTTGATTGCAGAGAATGAAAGGGAAGCGGAGGAAAGATTTAGGAAGTGGAGGGATGGTATGGGGCACAAGGGCTTAAGGGTAACTGCAGATAAAACAAAAGTGATGATATCTAGGGTTGGTGGTGGTACTGTCAAAGACGAGGGAGAGTGGCCATGTGCAGTTTGACACGAGGGCGTGGGAAGTAATTCCATCTTGTGCGGTGTTTGTGATAAATGGGGGTGCAAGAGATGTAGTGCTGTCAGAGGTATACTGTGAGATACTACTGATTTTATGTGTATGGCGTGTCGGGGAGAGCAGATGGAGACTGTCAGGCATGAAAGGATTGATCTTGCTGGTGAATCTCTTGAGTGTGTGGAAGAGTTTTGTTGTTTGGGAAACATGTTGTGTGCTGGAGGTGGGGCTGGAGCTAGTTCTGTGGCTAGAGTGAGAAGTGGTTGGAAGAAGTTCAGGGAGCTCTTGCCTCTCATGACATTGAGAGGACTCTCCCTACGTGCTAAGAGGTCTTTGTATGCAGCATGTGTTAGGAGCGTCATGCTGTATGGTAGCGAGACCTGAGCAGTAAAGGAGGAGGATATTCGCAGGCTTAGACGTACAGAAATGACAATGATTAGGTGGATGTGTAGTGTGTCCCTGTGTGCAAGGTCTGAGGGGGCTGGGTTTACGATGGAAGAGTTGAGAGGTAGGATGGGACTGGAATGTATTGGTGTTGTGATGAGCAGAGGTAAATTGAGATGGTTTGGGCATGTGGAGAGGATGGGGGATGATAATTGGGTGAGGATGGTGAGAAATGTTAATATTGGGGGTGGGGTTATGAGGGGTAGACCGAGAAAGACATGGGATGAGGTCATTAAGTGTGACCTCAGGGTTTAAGGGACTGAACAGGGAGGCTGCAGTAGATCATGCAGCATGGAGAGCCGCCATTAGGTGACCAAGGGCGACTCATGCAAGCATGTTGGAGCCTTTAAAAATGAAACGATTATTATTATTATTGTTGTTATTACTATTATTATTATTTATTATTATTATTATTATTACTACAGACTTCGCAAATTCTTACTGCCATGTAATTAAACCTTACTGTTCCCAGGTTATATTGTTCTTGCTGCTAACCAGATACTTTTGTTAATCAAGGTTTGGAAGGAAAGGACTAATGTGTACTATTTTTTCAGGTGTGTTAATTGACCCAGCTGTGGAAACTGCCAACAGAGACGGAGAAAGGGGAGAAGAAAACCACAACCAGCTGCCAAATTAATACCAACCAGCTGCCCAATCACGGTAATACCAACCATCTGCCTCCACTCTCAGGTAAGCGTCCTATTGTGACTTTTTTTAATTTTGCCAAAGGGACCTGTAGTATGGAGCCTTCTGCTCTTGTCATAATATACTTGCTACCACCAGACTCTTTCATTTATATTAGGAGACGGCCATCATTGTGAAGGAATCTATCTACTACCCAGTTTCCCACTATCTATCTGTCTAAACTGCCATCTGTTCTTATTCAGTGCTGAGTTGTAACAAAAGATTAACACAGGAATAAAGCCAGTCATGAAGAGTTCGGTAAATAATGCAGAGCCGTTGGAATTTCTTGTTCTGCTGGGAATAAGGAAGTACTTGAGGGACTATAACCAAGGAATTGATCTAGACAGATGATGTAAAATGGATTTGTTCATCTTAGGTCTTGTGTACTAGTAGTAGTTCAACCCCAGGCACAGCAGAACATTATCCCAGTGGACTGCAGGCTGAGTTACCCTTCTGTAGTCCATCATTCTCCTCTTGCGGGATAGGTGTGGCATTGAGAAGTGTAAATGTAGTCAGGCAGCCCTCCCCCCCCATCCAGCACCAATACACTAGGGGTTAATTAAGATCCATATTGAACTCCTCTACAGACAAAAGGATTAAGTTTGAACACACTTGAGATTATCTCCTAAAACCTTGCCTTATTTTTAGGGTCCGTCTGTGTTACTCAGGCTTCTGTTCCTGCGATTGCTGAGTTGGTGCTGCCGTGCTGGCGTTGATCCTGGTGGTGCTGCCGTGCTGGCGTTGATCCTGGTGGTGCTGCCGTGCTGGCGTTGATCCTGGTGGTGCTGCCGTGCTGGCGTTGATCCTGGTGGTGCTGCCGTGCTGGCGTTGATCCTGGTGGTGCTGCCGTGCTGGCGTTGATCCTGGTGGTGCTGCCGTGCTGGCGTTGATCCTGGTGGTGCTGCCGTGCTGGCGTTGATCCTGGTGGTGCTGCCGTGCTGGCGTTGATCCCGGTGGTACTGCCGTGCTGGCGTTGATTCTGGTGGTGCTGGCTCAATTTTTCTCATCATGCAATGTCTATACCGAAGGGTGGTTGGGGTTTATCGTTAACATAATGCCACTCAGTGATGAGTGTGGCTGGTCACTCTCATCTTGAATGTCAGGACCAACTTGCCCAGCCCTGGGCCCCATCCTTCGCTGCTCATAGGGTGATACAAGATTGTGTGGTGAATGTTGAAAAATACTCAGTGGCCTCAAAATTCGGGGAATACCTCTGATAGATATAGAGGTTTCCAGCGCCGTTGATCCTGCAAACCTTTCTACATCTCAGTTCCTTCTACTACAACTACATCTACAACCACCCGTCTGAAATGTGAGTTAGAAAATTTTTGGTTGGTCCACCTTGACATGGCGGAGAGTTTTGTCCTTGGCAGCCTAATTTCATCGGCCAGAAGCAGAGTAAGACCAGGCTAGCAATACTGTGGCTCTGCATCCTTTCCAGATCACTTTTAAGCCAAGTTGAGATGGACAGAGTATAACAGTTGCTCCCCTACTTACGATATTTTAATAGAGAACTCCTGACCCCATCGTTGGGTGGGAAGAGGAGTCAGGAATGATGATGATAATGCCTAATGATGATTTTAATTATGATCAGTGGCAGTGCTGGGCTGCATAACTAGATTATTCCACCACTAGGGTATACAAGACCAGTTAACTTAGTCTAGGTACTGATTTTACTTGCCTATTGATGATGACGACGATGATTGATGATAGAATAGTTAGTGCTAGCCTCCATAACTAGATCATTCCACCACTAGGATATAGAGGGCCAGTTAACTTAGTCTAGGAGCTGATTTTACTGGCCAATCAATGACGACGATGATTGATGATAAGCTAGGATGATGCAGTGCCAGGAGTCAATCCCTGGCACTATCAGGCTGGCAACCACACAGCCGAATGAAATCTCAAGCCGATAAGTGTTTAATCTCAACAGCAATTCTTCTTAGCTCTTGTTCGTAAGTGGGAGAGCAACTGTATTCCAACTAACACCAGATGGTTTTATTCAACTGAGAGTGATTCATTAGAGGTCTAAGGATAATCTATCTATCTATTGCCAGACGCCTCAATCCCGTTTGGGGTGGCCACAAACAAATCGCCTCCAAGTCGCCCTGTCCCCCGCCATTTCACTGCCCTGCTCCCAACTCACACCCCCCTCTCTCATATACCTCTCCACCCCATCCCTCCATCTCATCCTCGGCCTCCCCCTCCCTCTTTCCCCCTCCACCTCACTCACATACACTCTCTTCGTCAGTCTTTCACCCTCCATCCTCTCCACATGGCCAAACCACCTCAGTGTGTTCCTCATAACGCTTCCTATCACATCCACATCAACACCACAACGCTCCTTTATATCCTCATTCGTCAGCCTGTGTCTCCATGTGACTCCACAGGTTCCTCTTAAATAACTCAATTCCACTGCTCTCACTCTTGACTTGTGTCCTTCCAACAACGTCCAAGCTTCACTTCTGTACGTTAGAGTTGGTATCACAATACTGTCATGTAGTAACTTTTTCACTTCCATGCTCACTTCCCTGTTTCTTATCACTGCTTTCAAGGAACCAGCAACCTTTCTTCCCTGCTGTACCCTTTCAAGCACTTCACCCTCCAAACCTCCATCCTTACTCATCACACTACCCAAGTACTTAAACGTACTCACATTTTCCAATTCCTCACCATCCAACCTCACTGTACATTCACTGACTTCACCTCTCTCAAAGACCATCACTTTACTTTTCCCTACATTCACCTTTAGATTCCGTTTCTTACACACTCTCTCAAACTCATCCACCAAGCCCTGCAGCTCCCCTTTCTCTTCACTCAACAACACAGAATCATCTGCAAACAACAGTACAGAGAGTTTCCAAACACTATCCTCTCTCACCAGGGCCACTCCAACATCCACTGCTCTACCTTGTACCTCTTTTATTACTCCATCCATGTACAGATTGAACAACCATGGAGACATGACACATCCCTGTTTCAACCCAACCTTCAAAGAGAAAAATTCACTTAGTTCACCATCCACACGCACTGCAGCCTTCGCACCATCGTACATACTCTTCACAGCATTCTAAGGATAATAATGAGCTTTATTTTTAACTTATTTTCATCTTAAATGTCAGGACCAACTTGCCTTGCCCTGGGTTCCTACGCTTCTTTGTGGGGCGACGTGGGATTGGATGATGGCTGAGTGGATGGATTTTTAACTTATTTATATTCATCTATGCTCAATTATCATACTTCTTGCACCGTAACGTGGCCTGGGATTTGTCCATTCACCTGCTTTTTTCATATATCTCTGTGGTAGAATAACACAGTACTACATGTCTACATCCATCCCACTGCACATCTTCATGACTAGCATTCTGCTTGATAAACTATTGCTAAGATGCTTATTTTATGCCTGGGTAGAGTAACAGGAGTACAGTAAGTAAATTCCCCAGGTTTACCAGTAGCAGATAGTTTTGAAACCTTTCCCCTGCACTTCATGATTGGCATGTCTCCTTGCTAAGGTGTTGCCTCAGCTCAGCAATATTTCAAGCTGATAGATAAAGTACACAGATAGGTAAACATTACACAGATACACATAGATAGTAGATATATTGCAGTAAGTGTTAGCTAGGTAGATACCCGGTATACTGCAAGAATTTTGTGATGGAAAGGTTCCTCATGTTATTTTTTATGCCTTTGACTACTAGCAGTGTTTCTCTCAGTTGAACAGTGTCTGGTGTTAGTTCAGTCAAAGTGGCTTGTCTTCTTTGTGGCTGGGGTGATTTCCTAACGTGATTTCTTAGCAAGCCTCCTGAGCCACCTAGAAGACACCCAAGTGAATTATGCATATGATTATTGCTTGATTATTATGTTGATGTTTGTATTGTAATTGATGCACAGTGGACAGATTTTTTTATGGTCAGTTGTTTGATACTTGTGTATATTGTCGCTATGTTGTCCGTTTAAATCACCCACACCAATCGACCCTGCAGTTCTGGCATTACTCATTGTTTACAAACCTCGGCCCGTCGATTCCCCTGTGTGGAAGTTGGAACGCTAAGTACCGGTATGCTTTTTAAAAAAATTAGCGCCAAGTCAGACTGAGGAGATTAAAGTTTTGCGCCGGCAGTAAATGAACAAAAAGTCTGCATCGTAAAGATAAACTTTAAAAATTGTGCACCGAATTAGTTGCCATAATACTGTCGTGTAGCGTGGCCCCAAGTCCCTTTGCTACTAGTGGGGTTTTGGGGGATTGGGGATGCCTGGGGGGTTGGGTCAATACTTTTACAGCACACACAACCCACCATTGTGTGCCATGATATATATCCGTTTTGACATGGGTAATGAGGGCTGTCGGACAGTGAGAAGGAGTCCATCATTGCATATGTTGGAAGGATAAGTGGCACACAGGTGGATGATTATATAGGTAAACATGCACTCAGGCCTTGCTTGCAATAACCACGTTGTGGCCGTACAGTAAGGGGGCGGAATGCTCTATGAGGGGGTTGTGTTTGATGGCCAGTTTTTTTGTTTATTTTTTACGGCCTAGGCAATGCCTCAAGGATTGGGCATACGTTCTTAAGTGGATATTGCAAGCCAGACGTTGCACACTTTGTTCACATCTATCAGATGCTGGACCTCACATTCACAGCCACCCAGTCATTCACCAATTTTTTGTTTCCCCATTTTGTGAAGGGACCTGGGACTAGCTACTGACTAATTTAATACCGGATATTGCCACATCCAGCTGGAGCACTGTAACTCTTTACACCACCATGTGACTGTCTAGTTGTATATTACCACTAAGTGTAGTAACTTATATCCTGGGTAGCCAGAAGCCACTTGGCTTGTCACTCATGATAGTCACGAGATGTCCACTTTGATTAGTAATCGTATCAAACAACCAGTTTCTTTACCTGCTGCCATCAGCTCTGAAAGAAGACATCTTCGCCAGATTCGAGTAAAGCGACTAAGGTTATAGACAACTGGCCAGCCGTACACAACCACTGGCTATGAAATGTTTTGCATAAATCCTGTCCTGAGCATGAGCAAAGTATGTAGACACTTCTCTGCCAGCTGTAGGAATGGAAGGTGTTGTTTGAAATATTTTATGTGGTAAGGACTGCACATCAACGTTACTATTCTTTCCTAGTCCACCATTCTCCTGTATGGGGATAGTAAAGGAACTGAAGGCTGTTATTTTAATCTGACATTCAATATCAGATCATTGCCATATGAAGATGTTTGATCCAGGCATCAGGAAAACAGGCAACAGAAGGAATGTTACCCTCTGGTCATTTGGGGAAGAGTGGTAAATATGAAATACAAGTTAGTGCTGGCAGAGTATTGTTGGCATACTTTTGCACATGCCTGTACATCACAAACAGATGCAGTTTAAGTCCTGGTTATGTGCCACAGATGCTAAAAAATACAGGGTGGTTCATATATAACATGTCTGATCCCATGTGTTTTGTTGTTGCATTTTGAACCATACCTTACCCCATCCTTAGGTGGGAAGAAGAGGCTGGGATGATGATGATGACGATTGTAGTGATGATTTTAATAATAATGAATGATGATTATTATATTGATTTTGATTATTTGATGATTGATATGGTGGAGGCTCAGTCGGCTTTACCATCACTACCCTGCATCATTTTCTGTTTCCCATAACCCTTTCTTACTTGATAGTGATTGCTTGTTTGCATCCATTGGTTGCATTTTTTTATCAAGTAATTTAATATCTCCTCTTGCATTTCTTCAGTAATTGCTTAAAGTTCACTCATTTTGGTAAGAAGAGATTTTTACCCTCCACTGACTTTTATCTATTGCCAGACATCTCAATCACATAAGGGGAGGCCACAAACAAATTAACTCCATATCATTCTGTTATCTGCTATTTGACTGCCCTCTCTCCAACTTACACCTCCCTCCCTTGTATCTCTCCACTCCAGTCTTCCGTTTCTGCCATGGTCTCTCCTCCTCTTCACATCATACACATACTTTCTAGTCATTCTTTCATTCCCCATCCTGTACATGGCCAAACTATCTCAAAGTATTTCTCCTAATAGCACCACAGCACTTTTCCACTTCCTCATTTGTATATCTGTCTGTCCATAAAACTCCACACATTCCTCAGGTCATTTCCACTGCTCTCACTCTTGTGCCCTTCCAACAGGATCTAAGCCTCATTTCTCAATGTCTTATCACAGCTTTCAGTGATCCAGCAACCTTTCTACCCTGCTGTACCCATTCAAGCACATCCTTCCATCCTCACTCATCACTCTAAAGTACTTGGATACACCTTCATTATCTATTTCCTAACCATCCAGTCTCACTCATTTCCCTCAAGACCATAACTTTACCCATATGTATATTCTCTTTAGGATTCTGTTTCTTACATCCTCAGACTCATGCACCAAGCCTTGCAGTTCACATTCATCACAATACAGTATCATCAGCAAGCAACAGCTCAGGATGTTCCCACATCTTACGCTCCCTCACTAGATACCAATATATTCACATTCCTTCCTATTACCTCTCTATAGCTCCATCCATATACAAATTGAACAACCACTGAGACATGACATGCAGAAACACGACACACACAGACATGACACACAAAAGCATGGCACAAGGTATGACCCAAACATGACACAAAGAGACAAGATTTTTGTCCTTATGCAGATTTATTTCCCTCACGTCACTGGCAGAATAAGATAGCACTGTGGCCCAACATCCTTTCCATAGCACTTCTTCATGACTAGCACCATGTTAGTCATGTTTCAACTAGCATTTACAAAGGAATGATGGTAATTTAATACCCAGTTAAACGGAGGATAATTAAGTTGTCAAAATACGTGCTGCCCCCATACCCGCAGACTGAGCCGACAACACCAGATATATATTGGCAGCCCTGTATTTTGGTTTAGTAAATTGTGGGCTGCTGTTGCTGTGGTCCTGTATTCCTGACTAAGTAGGACAGTGGCAGGTGTTTGGATATGCCTGTGTAGTAGTGCTGTAATCAAACCACTTCTCTGAACCAACATAGCATCAATTTCAGCTTTTTTACCAATACAGTATTTCCTAAGTAAAACAGTGTCAGTTGGTTGTAGCTTATCTGTGTGTGCTGATCATCTACCTTCTTGAATGAGATGTGGCTAAATGAGCTGTGAAACTTTGCTAAGGATATATGCGTGTCATTTTCCAGAGTAAACTCCTGAAAGATGCACACACACGTCTGAAGAATATTAGAGGATAATCTTGGTTGTAAGAATTTTGGAGCTCCTATTGCCTCTTTTCTTTGATTAAATTCCAGTATTTAGGTTCTCCAGCATTGACTCTGATTCTTAGTAATTAAAATGAGCCAGGGACCACCACAACAGCAGGTATTATCAGCCCAAAAGATCGTAAATAACTGTGGCAAATAAAAGGACTCTGCAAAAAAGCCATAGTGCTTGTTTACCCAACAATAAAAATGGGTGTTTTGTATATATTATCCCTCCTGAACTGTTGATGTTGGCTATTGTATTTGTACGCCAATTGTTATGCCCATTTTCTTGTTATATTTGCATTATTATTATTATTACCATGTCATTGTGATGTACTGCACAGTCAGCCACAGGAAAAAATATTCTGAAAAAAATATGTACTCTTGTCCTTCTTTGGTTGATTGTAATTGGCAACAGGTCAACTTGAATTTATTTTTCTCAATCTCTATTTCCCTCTGCCTGTGACCTCCAGTCTTGTAAATGCAATGTGTGCAGGAATTTCAGATGTAAGATATCTTGCATTTGGCTCTCTTTTGTGTATTATTTCTTGCACTCTTCAGTTTCTGCTTCTCTGCATTAAAAAGAAAAATGTATTGTCCTAAATAGCACTGAGATTTTAAAACTAACAAGCATCCTTAGTTAACGACCATTTATGTCAAAGGTTGATGAGCAACTTGAGTCGTTTCCCTTCATTTATATCCAAGAATAACAATCATTCTGAGTTTATTCCCCTCATTAAACATAGCAGTTGATTCCCTTCATTTAGGTCAGAGATTAACAAGATTTTTCCCTGCATATATACGAACATTTATCGTTAATATGGTTTATGTTTTTTATATTTTTTTTCCTGTGGCTGACTATTTTTTATATATTGATGTGGTTGTGTTTTTTTGGTGTCCTTATTTCTGTTGATTTATTCTATGGTCAGTTTGTTTCACCTGACAGAGATTCATAACCGTTAGCTTTATGGCCAAGTGTAGTCAGACTGGAGAGTTAATTTGACTAGTAACCAAGGAGACTCATCCGTACCCCATCACTAAGGCATATTGAATTTTATACATCAATGATTTAGTACTGAAGTGATAAAAATTGCCTTGTTTTGTCAGATGGAAATAAACTGACTATAGTTATATGTTGAATTGGAATATGTTATACTCTTATCGGTACGTGGGAAAATGTGCCACGTGTTTGAAATTTTATAACTATATGGATTAGGGCGTCAGGCTGATAGATAGATTGATAGATAGGTAGGGAGAGATCCTAGGGTGCCCATAGACTAAACTATTTTGATATATCTCTTCCTATCACACAGTCATTTGCCATATTTTCCTAAGCATGAGCAAGACCAATTTGCCTGTCAGGTCTTTATCGTCTTTCAACCCAGGGCATCTCAGAAATCAGCAGTATTATGCGTTGAGCAGATTATTTTGTGCAGTATGCCTAGCCCTGGCTTCCTACGCTCCTTATGGGGTTACAGAGGATTGGATGATGGCAGACGATGTTGTATAAAGTTACAAGGTCTCCAACATCACAGCCAATGGTTGATACGTTTTTAGAATTACCATCGTTATGCTGATTCTTAGGCTATGCTGTTGATATTTCTTCTTCATTGTTGCGTTTTCTTGGTCTGTGTATCGTTTGGGTGTTTGTGATGGTGTTGATGTCTGTTGGGTTGGGTTGTCGTGGTTTATGATTAGAGAGAGCAAGGATGTGTGATGTCCCCATGGTTTTGTGTGTGTGTGTGTGTTTGTGTAAGATACTAGGATTTGAATGGTAAGTGAATGAGTGTATGAGCCATTTCATTGGGCTTGCAGTTAGTTTCACTCTCTCTTGGGTTTCCTCCTTGCTTTATGGGCCCTATGCATTTTATCCATGTGTAAAAAAAATAAATAAACAGTTAGGAGTGACTGCTTGAAAAAGAAAAGAAAAAAATGGTTACGATGATTGAAAAATAATTGGTTACGAAGACGATGATGATGATGATTAGTCCACTTCACTAGGCATGGTACTGATAGTTCGCCCCTTAATGCTTGTTTATTGTTTGTTCTTTGCTTCCACTTCAAATATTTCTGTCATGAGAGATAGAGAGACCCTGTTGTTGTAGTGCTAAAATCATTACATGCCTCTGACCCTCCTATCACCTGTATTGGCCGTCATAACCTTCCCTTCCAGCAGATTAATTCTCATGATAAATTGAATTCCTTTGTCAGTGGATGATAAACCTATTATATCAAAATTATGCTGTTTTGAAGAATATTTGCTATGTATTAGTAATCTTGGCTTGTAATCCCACTTGACTGACTACAGAAACCCTGGCAGCCCCAAAGGTATATGTTGAAGGATTGTCTGTTGTGGTAGTGTGGTGCGGTGTGTGGGAGGAGGCCTACACTGTGGTACATGTGGTGAGTGTTTGTAGTTGTGTGTTGTGGTGAGGGAGGGAGGCCTTACACTGTGGTAAATGTGAGTGTGGTGTGGTGTGGCAGGAAGCATTACACTGTGGGCGTAGTGCATTGTGTGTGAGTGGTGTATTGTGTTGGCATTGAAGTAGAGAAAGATGATGATGTGTTGAAGTCTGGGTATACTCATTTCACTCTAACTTTGCACAAATTTTCATGTTTTGGTATTTTTTTTTTTAACATGTCCCACTGGCAGAAACAAAACATTAGACCTGCATTCACTCCATAGCTTTTCATTGTGACAGGCATCATATTTTAATGCCTGTTTACTGTATTCTTACAACTCAGCATTCATGAGAGAGCATAAGCCATTTGTAGACCAAGTTAGATTTGTGTTTCTCTGGGTATGGTTGAGTCTGAAGGGTGGGTGTCTGGTGATGGTTTTTGAAGGTTTCTGTTGTATATCTAGGTAGTAGCTATGTACCGTCTGAAACAATAGAAATAAAGTTTAAAAAGAAAAAAAGTGGATGATGGCCACAGCCACCTGGCGGACTGCACTTGGGCCACCGGTATTGCAGATGGTCGGAGCCAGTGACCTGTACTGTGAAATTCCATATGCTTTTCACAGCACAGTTCCTTTGGAATGGGGGCCGTTTTAAGGGGGTAGGAAAAAATGTGTATCCTTCTGAAAAATAGTGTTGGGTATAGGATGAGAATAGGTTGTAAGTACTCTTTGTAGTGTAAGTTCTTATTACATGCTTTCCATAGCTGTGCTTCATAACCAGCATCATATTTTAGTGCTTATATACTGTATTCTTACAATACAGCATCCATGAGAGAGAGCACAGGGCATTTTTAGACCAAGTTAGAGTAAAAAGAGAGAGAGAGTATAGGTTGTGTTTTTCTGGATGTGGTTGTGCCTGAAGGGTGGGTGTCTCATGATGGTTTTTGAAGGCTTGTTTGGCTGTAGTGGCCATGTATAGCTAGGTAGTTGCTATGTACCGTCTGAAGTAGTAGAAATAAAGTTAGAAAAGAGAAGAACAAAAAAGTGGATGACGGCCAGAGCCACAGGCGGATCTGCACTTTGGCTACAGGTATTGCAGGTGGACGGAGCCGGTGACCTGTACCGTGAAATTCCATATGTTTTTCACAGTATGGTTCTGTTGGAATGGGGGCTGTTTTAAGGGGGTAGGAAAGAAAATATGTATCCTTGTGAATTTTGTGTTGGGTATAGGTTGAGAATATCTGTCTATCTGTCTGCCTACTGCCAGCTGCCATAATCCCGTAAGGGGGGGGCCATTTGACTTTTATTTATGGGGAGGGACACTAACCCTTCACCAACCCACTTTTTGACACATAGGGAGCACATATAGTTTGATTATATGGTTACCACCCAGCATTGTAAACAGTTTCCTGGGTTATAGATTTTTTAAAGTACTTTTTGTAATGCAAGTTTTTATGACATGCCTTCCATAGCTCTTCTTCATAACCAGCATCGTATTTTAGTGTTATATACTATGCTTACAACCCAGCATCCATGAGAGAGGCGATACGTTTGTGGCCATCCCGTACGGGATTAAGGCGTCTAGCAATAGATAGATAGGTAGATAGATCCATGAGAGAGAGCACAAGGCATTTTTAGACAAAGTTAGAGTAAAGAGAGGGTGAGAAAGAGTAGGTGTATTCATGTTTCTCTGGGTAGGGTTGTTTGTGAAGGGTGGGTGTCTGGTGATGGTTTTTGAAGGGTCCTGTGTGGCTGCAGATTTGTGGATGTCTGTAGTGGCCTTGTGTGTATAGGTAGCTAGGTACAGTGTGAAATAATAAAAATAAAGTACTGTATATATATATATACTGTATATATATATATATATATATATATATATATATATATATATATTTATTTATAAAAAAAACTGTGTAAACTCTGAAATAATAAAGTACTGGGGGAAAAAAAAATAAAAGGTTGACGGCCACAGCCATCGGCAGACTGCGACAAGTGCAGGTGGTCAGAGCCGATGACCTGTACTGTGAAATTCCATGTATTTTCACAGCACAGTTCCTTCTGAATGGGGACCGTTTTAGGGGCGAGAAAAAAAATATTGACTATATCTTGTGAAATTTAGTGCTGGCGTGCAGTGTTATAGGCTTTGAATGGCTGTAGTGGCCAGGTAGGCAGTATGTACAGGATAAATTATTAACAGAAAAAAAAGGAAATAAGAAAAAAAGGAGGAAAAATAAAAATGGTTGCACATTTTATTTGGATTTAGGTAACTTTTTAATTTGGGGCAGTGGTCAAGTAATAGGTCTAGTACAACTTCACTGATGGTTTGAATGGCCGTAATGCTTTTATGTTCCTCTGACAAAGTGGGGCCAGACTGGAGGGTCAGTTGAACTAGTAATCAAGGAGACTCATTCCTGTCTCAGTACTAAAAATTTCACTGTTTCACGGGATTAGTTTTTATGAAGAGGTACATAGTGAGGTTGGGGGGAGGAGGCAGCCTTATAGCTTTGTGTGGAGGTCTTGTTGGGTTGTGGTGGTGGTTTATATGTTCGTGTTTTTCTGCATTGAGAGTCCCCTTGTTGTCCTGTGTCTGTGTGTTTAGCCATGAGGGATTTTTGGCACTGAGAACACCAGCTGGTATTGTAGTGGTGTTGGTCTGGAATAGGAAAGTCCTGGAGTTGATAATTTTGAAGCACTTATGTAGGGAGAAATATGTGAGGTAGTCAGGATTCCAGGGGCTTAAATGGTCAGTGAGTGAGCATCTGGCCCTTTTCACTGGACATGGCCTGGTTATATCAGTGCCACCAACTGAAGGCGTCTGCCCTGCACTGCAATTTTATAACAATTGGGTGCGTAAAGTGAGAAGTGTGAATTTCGGGGGTAGGGTTATGAGGCAGACTGGAAAAAAAATACGAGACAAGGTCATAGGGTGGCTGCCAGAGATTGAGCAGCATAGACAGCCACCATTAGGTGACTATGGCCAATGAATGCATGTTGGAGCCTTCATGAATGGTACGATACAAATGATATAAAAATACTGAACTGTTTCTACAGGCCCATCATGTACACCTCAGTATATATATATATATATATATATATATATGCATAGCTTTGAAATACTGTATATATATACACGTCATCTGAGATCTAGTGGCACATTTTCCACACAGTTAAAAACAGAATATGTGTAAATTGTGAGTTTTGTTTGTGTATAATGCCAGCAGTAAGTAATTCCTCATTTAATAATTGATATATATTCCCGTAAATTGCTGATTGCGTGAAGTTAGGGTCGGATCCCGGCAAGAGGGACTTTTTCTCCAGCATTTAAGGATCATATGCAAGACAGAACTAACTAGCAATATTTTTCATTCATTCATTGCCAGACGCCATTTGTGTTAAATTGTTTTACAGGGATATTTATTTGTGTTAAATATATATTTTTAGGTGAATTAACATTGATCTTTCACAGCACACCTTTGAGATTAATTAAGAAGTTTGTGAAAAGTGTATTTTTGAGTGACATTAAGAGAGAGACTGTGCTTAGTGAAAGTATCTTAAATGAGGAATTACTGATAGGGGTTTGCCAGTAAATTATTATTAAATTATTATTATTATTTGACCCACAAGCAGTTTTTGAAGCATAAACTAATGATACCCCTTGCTGGCATTAATATTACAAAGGAAAACAAAGTTGAGTGTTTATTTTCTGTGTGTTTTAGTACTTCATATAGTTAAGTATTGTATTAGGCGTCCTCTTCACCTCCTCGTTGTTCTTCTCTTCCGTCCTCTTCCTCCCCGTATTGTATTAGGCTTCCTCTTCTCCTCGTTGTTGTTCTTTTCCTCTTCTCCTCATTCTTTTCTTCCTTCCTCTTCTCCTCATTCTTTTTTCTTCCTCCTTTCTTTTCTTCTTTCTTTTCTCCTCATTCTTTTCTTCCTTCCTTCCTCCTCCTCATTCTTTTCTTCCTTTCTGCTTCTCCTCATTCTTTTCTTTCCTTCCTCTCCTCCTCCTCATTCTTTCTTCCTTCTCCTCCTCATTCTTTCTTCCTTCCTCCTCCTCATTCTTTTCTTCCTCCTTCTCCTCCTCATTCTTTTCTTCCTTCCTCCTCCTCCTCCTCATTCTTTCTTCCTTCCTCCTCCTCATTCTTTTCTTCCTCATCCTCCTCCTTATTTTTGTCCTTCCTTCTCCTCCTCATTCTTTTCTTCCTTCCTCCTCCTCCTCATTCTTTTCTTCCTTCCTCCTCCTCCTCCTCCTCATTCTTTTCTTCCTTCCTCCTCCTCCTCATTCTTTTCTTCCTTCCTCCTCCTCCTCATTATTTTATTACTTCCTCCTCCTCCTCCTCATTCTTTTCTTCCTTCCTCCTCCTCCTCCTCATTCTTTTCTTCCTTCCTCCTCCTCCTCATTCTTTTCTTCCTTCCTCCTCCTCATTCTTTTCTTCCTTCCTCCTCCTCATTCTTTTCTTCCTTCCTCCTCCTCATTCTTTTCTTCCTTCCTCCTCCTCATTCTTTTCTTCCTTCCTCCTCCTCATTCTTTTCTTCCTTCCTCCTCCTCATTCTTTTCTTCCTTCCTCCTCCTCATTCTTTTCTTCCTTCCTCCTCCTCCTCCTCATTCTTTTCTTCCTTCCTCCTCCTCCTCATTCTTTTCTTCCTTCCTCCTCCTCATTCATTTCTTCCTTCCTCCTCCTCCTCATTCTTTTCTTCCTTCCTCCTCCTCCTCCTCATTCTTTTCTTCCTTCCTCCTCCTCATTCTTTTCTTCCTTCCTCCTCCTCCTCCTCATTCTTTTCTTTCTTCCTCCTCCTCCTCCTCATTCTTTTCTTCCTTCCTCCTCCTCCTCCTCATTCTCTTCTTCCTTCCTCCTCCTCCTCCTCATTCTTTTCTTCCTTCCTCCTCCTCCTCCTCATTCTTTTCTTCCTTCCTCCTCCTCCTCCTCATTCTTTTCTTCCTTCCTCCTCCTCCTCCTCATTCATTTCTTCCTTCCTCCTCCTCCTCCTCATTCTTTTCTTCCTTTTCTTCCTTCCTCCTCATTCTTTTCTTCCTTCCTCCTCCTCCTCCTCATTCTTTTCTTTTCTTCCTCCTCCTCCTCCTCATTCTTTTCTTTTCTTCCTCCTCCTCCTCCT
Organism: Coenobita brevimanus; assembly: GCF_032717465.1. Taxonomy (NCBI): domain Eukaryota; kingdom Metazoa; phylum Arthropoda; class Malacostraca; order Decapoda; family Coenobitidae; genus Coenobita; species Coenobita brevimanus. The sequence continues at coordinate 68,786,333 of NC_137054.1, forward strand.
CATTCTTTTCTTCCTTCCTCCTCCTCCTCCTCATTCTTTTCTTTTCTTCCTCCTCCTCCCCTTTTTGTATTAGGCTTCCTCTCCTCCTCTTATTGTATTAGGCCTCCTCTTCTCTCTCCCTTTTCTTCTTTTCCCTTCCTCCCCTCTTTCTTCCTCTTCCTAACCTTACCACCCTGCAACCCACCCTACCACCCCCACCCTTGCTTTGCCTTACCAGGTGTCCCTTGCTGTTCCTGTCGTTCCATCCCTGTTCTGTCAACCATGTCCTTTCCTTCCATCCCTGTTCTGTCAACCATGTCCTGTCCTTCCACCCCTGTCCTGCCATCACTTACCTGCCCTGCACCCTTGCACTTTCCTTCCCTCCCCTACACCCATGCAATACACTGTACAGCCATGCCCTCCCCTACACCCTTGCAATATGCAGCCATGCCCTTCCCTACACCCTTGCAATATGCAGCCATGCCCTCCCCTACACCCTTGTAATATGCAGCCATGCCCTCCCCTACACCCTTGTAATATGCAGCCATGCCCTCCCCTACACCCTTGCAATATGCAGCCATGCCCTCCCCTACACCCTTGCAATATGCAGCCATGCCCTCCCCTACACCCTTGCAATATGCAGCCATGCCCTGCCTTGCCACCCCTGTCCTGTCCTACCCTACACCCATGCACTGTCATCTTGCACTCTTGCCGTGCCCTGCCATCCTTGGCCTGTCCTCCCCTCCTTGCTATTCTTACCCTGTGTCCTGCTGTTCTTGCCTAGGGTGTCCTGCCCTTCCATATCTGCTATTTTTTCCTTTGTGTGTCCTGCCCTTCCATCTCTTGCTGTATCCTGCTTGTCCTGCCCTGTTGTGCCCTTCCATCATCTGTGCTATGTCGTGCTTTGTGCCCTGCCACCCCTGTCCTGCCCTACACCCATGCACTGTCATCTGCACTCTTGCTGTGCCCTGCCATCCTTGGCCTGTCCTCTCCTCCTTGGTATTCTTACCCTGTGTCCTGCCCTTCCATCTCTTGCTGTATCCTGCTTGTCTTGCCCTTCCATCATCTGTGCCGTGTCCTTCCCTGTCATGTTTTATGTCCTGCTGTCCTGCTCTGTGTCTTGTTTTGTTTGTTTTTAATGTTTTTTTTATTCTTTCATGTCTTTTTATATTGTCCTTTTAAGTTCATAATTTTTTCTAAGTGCTAAATTTTGAATAAGTTACTTATATATGTATAGTACTTTTATATATGTATAGTACTTTGAAAAATATCAGAAAAAGAATACCAATAGACATGAATAGTATGAAGTGATGTCTCCTTCATACTGTTCATGTCTATTGGTATTCTCTTTCTGATATTTTTCAAAGTACTATATATATATAAGTAATATACAAAAAAGGTATATGTATATAATAAAGATATTGTAATAATACATTGGTTTTATTTCCACTAAGATACATTTAAGTGAAGAAGGTGGAAAAAAAAAAACTATCTCGATAAATTGGCCAGAGAAATAGGGACTGGGAACCCCAAGGGAGGTTGCCAGTCCGTATTTTCGTGGCCGATTTATCGAGATAGGTTCTGCGCCCTACCCCAAGATGCTTCCAAGAGCGTGCCCTTCAAACCACTGTGTAGATGCCATGTCTTGTATTGCTCTGCCCAGCTAATGCCAGGCAGAGCTATACAAGAACACATGGCATACAACAGAGTGATCAAAAGGGCTACTTAACATGCATTGCTAAACACGCTGTGCACCACGCAACGGGTGTTTGCTAAGGCATGTTAAAGCGGAAGCAATGTACCATTAATCAACAGGGCATACAGTATACCAAAGACATGAGCAAATTAACCCCTTCAGTATGAGGACATTTTATTCCTGCTGATGCCACATGATTTTATTCAGCTTGGAGTGCAATCTCATACTGGAGGGGACATAGCCTCCCTTCAGTATGAGACCCCTTTCCTAAGCTGAGTAAAATAGTCTGGCAGCAGCAAGAATAAAAAACATCTGGGACACAGCAACAATACACTGAGAAAAGATGTAACAGTACTGAAGAGGTTCAAAAATACCAACATGGACTGGTTGTGATGCATGTTAAATAGCAACAAAATCACATTCCACTGAACAATATTTACACTAACTTGGCCCAATTTTTCAGTCTTTTCCAGCTGTGTCACATAAGAGTTACTCGAGGCACAGAAAGGCAATGCTATTACTCATAATCCTTTTCACACTGTGCCTACTATCCTGTTTTAAGAGTGTTACAACTCATAATTCTGGCTGGAAAGATTTAAAATTTTAGGCCAAGCTAAAGTTCAGAGTATAATCTCAAGCAAACAAACAAAACTAAAAATATATAATGGCCATATTACTATAATGTGAAAGTGTGGACATGCTATATCTACCTATAGCCAGACACCTTGATCCTGTGAGGGTACATATCTCCTCCCTGTCCACTGCCATCTACCTGCCCTCCCCCCACATTACATCCCCCCCCCCTTATTATATACCTCTCCATATCTATCTCATCCTCAGCCCCCCCTCCCCTGCCTCTCCCCCCACCTCACTCACATACACCCTCCTGATGAAGTTTCCTACTCTCCATTCCACCAACTTACACCCCCTCCCCTATCCCTCCATTTTGTTCACATACACTCACCTAGTTAGTCTTTCACACACCCCAACTTACACTCTCCTGATTATGTTTCCTACTCTCCATACCCCCAACTTACACCCCTCACTCACATACACTCTCAGAATTAATCTTCCTACACCCCCCAACTTACACCCTCCTCTCTCATGCACCTCTCCACTCCATCCCTCCATCTCATCCTCAGTCTCCCCCCTGCCACTTTCCCCACCTCTGCCTCACTCACACAAACCCCTACTTAGTCTCACTCTCCATCCCCCCCACTTACACCTCCCTCTCATACCTCCAGTCCATCCCTCCACCTCACTCTCATACTCCACCCCCAACTTACACCCTCCTCTCCTATATACCTCCACTCATCCCTCCATCTGATCCTCAGTCTCCCCCTTCCTCTTACCCCACATCCACCTTACTCACATACACTCCTAGTTAGTTTCCATCTCCATCCCATTTCAATTTACAACATCCTCTACTCAAACCCTCAGTTTCCCTCTCCCCCCCCTCCACCTCACACATTAGGGCCAATTCACACTACACGGTTCGTCTCCGTACGGCTTTCATACTTTAATTATTTTTTTAAAATCAATGGGGCTATTCACACTATATTTTCCGTTTATTGTTCATCTTTCGTGCGGCTTTCACTCGTACAGATTGGCTACGTTTGGAAGAAATCTCTAACGAACGAAACGTATACGTATGGAAACGCTCCGTACCTCCACCGATCAGTGTGATCATCGATACGTATCAGTCACGGTGTGTTTACAGACGACAGAGGACAACTTCAGCCTGTCACTGCTTTTGGCCGCGAACAGTACTATAAGCAGTCATGAGTGACGAGAAGTTATTAGAACTGGTCAGAGGCTACGAGGAACTATATGACATGGGCAACAGAAAATACGATAACCATGTGAAAGAAAAAATATGGAAATTAATAGGAGAGGGATTGGCAAAATTGGGTAAGATATTTAAATATTTCACTATTTTATTATAACAGTGTGACAAATAGCATTTTATCCTTCATCCTATTCATTACCATTCATAGGGTATCTCTTAACATCCTATCCATTACCATTCACAGGTTCTCCCAACATCCTGTTCATAACCATTGGTAGGTTCTCTCTCAACCCTCTTTACGCCCATGGAAGAAAACCAGTGGGACTTCAAGAATCTTTTAAATTTCTTTTACAAGGAATGCACCTTGTGGAGCATTTCCTCCCTGTCTTGTTATGTCTACTAAAGAGCTTGCATTGTTCGTGACATTCATGGCTGTAACATCAGTAGCATTGTCACCTCAGTAGATGAGCAAAAATGAATGTTGCAGCAAGCTGCTTTACGCTAATTTCTGAGGCTTCTTGTCAGAGCCACAGCTACACGCAGACTGACGAGATCATGGACATATAGTGTGAACAATGACATAGCAAATGAACCGTAACCCTACGAAGACGAACCGTATAGTGTGAATTGGCCCTTAGTCTCTCACTCCAGCCCTCCATCTCGTCCTTGGTCTCCCCTCCTACCTCACTCACATACATTCCTAGTTAATTCTCTCCCACTCCACTCCATCCCTCAGTCTCCCAATTCTAATTTATGGAGCGTAGACAACCAAATGACATATGATTTCTTACTAAACTCGTGGAATATTGCCATAACCTACCTACCAATAACAGATCTTTGAAAAAAAAAAAAAAAAATGATATGGCCACATATTTTTAAAAGTAATGAAGTAATATTTCTCGCCTTTTAAGACTTCGTTCCCTTAAAAAACCTTGGAATAGCACTTCTAAAAAATAACAAGGTTACTTATGAACTGCCTGCTACAGTTTATATAACCCTTGTTAATTTCTTGGTCATAAACACACACACATCTTAACCAAGACTGGCTGAAGTTTAGATCTATTGCTCATGGTCTGGTGCAAGTAGGCAACTAATAAAGTACTGTATGTATAAAATCAGTAATGCTGTTCCTGGCCTACCAAGCCATTCAGACCCAGGCAACAGGTCTTTTAGTCCAACAGGACAGATGAACACTACAGCAGGTAATTTTTATGCAATGTTGTTCCCACAACAATTTAAATCATTATTTTATGCAGGGAAGAGGGAACCAAATGCTAGAAAACCTGAACGACTGTTCCCTCCAACAAAAAACTAAGTTAAGGGCCAAATTCAAGATTGTTCATCTTGAGATGCCTGGACACAGCATTAAAAAGACTGGAGGGTCATAGGCAGTAGGAAGAGCGAAAAGCAGTTCCAGAGTTGACCTATTGCGTACATGAAGGTTAACTCCTGCATTTGATAGCTGGACAGAAAAGGGATGAGAGTTTGCTGCTAGACAGGTGCTACGCACACGCCAGGGTGGTGGAGGGATGCAAGCAGACGTTTCGGAGGGGCAGTGACCATTGACACAGCATTACAAATGAGATAAACATGCAACAGTTGTAGTCAGATGGAATAAAAATTGGCAAGCTGCATCACTATGTGCCACTGATGCAATATGTCGAGATGTTTCAAATAATTTTAGGCCTGCACCAGGAGCATGCATTTATTTATTTTTTAGCTGCAGTTCTTTGGTTGTGTGTTTAGTATTTTTATTAAAAGTTGAAGCAATATTTCACTCATTGGCAAAGCAACTGACGTTAGATTTAAAAAGCACAATTAATTTTACTACCTCTCAAATATCGAAAATTATAACACTGTCTTGTCAAAATCAAGCTGTTTTTCATTAGTCTTAAAAGGCGATAAACTCTACTCCACTACACAAAATATTGAAACATTTATAATAAAGAAGCATTTACATTAAAGATGCATTTATTGGAATAAAGAAAATATGGTCAGCACATATAAATATATAAGTAATGGATGTGGGATCATGAAGGGCCGCAATATATTAAAATCTATATGAGTGAAATTCTGCTGAAAAATCATATGGTCTGACTGACTGGCCAAGAGATGCTCCCACATCCACAAATACTCTACAGTGCATATACAGATGTCCTCGTTTAGCCACAGGTATGGCCTAAACTAACAGTATTCCCACCATACAACTGGTAATGGCAAATTCTGCACCCTGACTAAGCTTTACAGAAACACTAAAAAACTGGGGAAGGAGAGGGGTTGCATTGTTTGAAAAAATAAATAAATAGATAGAGGGGTTGCACTGAATAAAAAAAAAAAAAAAATGGAGGGGCGGGAGAGGGGTTGCATTGTTTGATGGTCCTTAACTATGAGGTATGACTGTCTCCTTGGTTACTTCGTTTATTTTCCTATTGCTTACAAAGGCTTCAACATGCCTGCATAAGTTAGCCTTGGTCACTTAATGGCAACTCTCCATACTACTTGATCTCTGGCAGTCTCCCTGTCCAGTCCCATATCCCTGAGGTCTCACTCTGACTTCATCCCAAGTCTTTTTTTTAGTCTGCCTGTCACAACTCGACCCTAAACAATCACAGCTCTCACCCTCCATCCTCTCCACATGTCCATACCATCTCAACCTACCCCTCCTCATCACTACATCAATACATTCAAGTCCCATTCTTCTTCTCAACTCTTCAACTGCAGTCCTAACACCCCTCCCAAGGCCTGTCATTCAAGGATGCACTACAAACAAATCTAATCATTGTCATTACTGTATGTTTAAGCCTATGAACATCCTCATCCTTCACTGCCCAGGTCTCACGTGCCACATACAAAGATCCCTTAGCACTGAGGGAGCCTCTCAATGTCAGGAGGCAACAGCTCCCTGAACTTCCTCCAGCCACTCCTATCCTAGCCACACAGCTAACAGTTCAGCTCCACCTCCAGCACATATAGCATGTCCTCAAAAAAAAAAAAACAAAAAAAAATCCTCCATATGCTCCCCCCCACACACTGCACACACCATGTCAGCATTTTTCACAGTCAACCTCTAACACCACATACACAGCCTCTCACCAACACTGAACAAGTAGTAATTCCTTCCCACACCCTAGTGGTAATCCACACATGGCCACACTCCTCAGCTTCTGACAGTGCACTGCTACCACCAGCCCTAGATACCACCACCAATTCTTAAGTTACTAGTTGTTTCAACTCCTCCAATCACACTATTACAGCACTGCTATCAACTGAGACAAAAGGGAACAGGGATCCATTCAGGGTTTGATAACATGCTATAACAAATTTAACAGACAATAGAGAAAGTTGCTCTTCATGAGGTGGCAGTCTCTTCTTTGGTTATGGCATACTATTCATATCATCAATGTGCTGGTATACATTCACTTTACAGGTACAGGAGGCTTGCTTTTTCATGTGTCTCCTTGGGTTACTAGTCCTGCAGGTGGTAGGTGACTGTGATCAATCCAAATGCCTCTGATATACTTGATATACTGTACATACAGTGCAACCTCTTAAATTCGAAGTTCTTGTGTCCTTTGGATACTTTTGGAAAAATTTGAACATTTAATAAAGCATTTCTGTGGCTGTCTTAATTTTCATGGTTTAGACATGCTTTTCACAAGCTTTGTTGTCTGGGCTAACTAGCTGGCTTCAGGCATCCTATTTCTTCCATTGTTAACACTACCATTTATCTCATCTCTCAACTCAAGGATCAGTACAATAATCTCTCTACAAACCATGAAGTGTTTCTTTCACATTTCCTCTTCCTCATCTTTATGTCCCCTGTTGTTCTAAAACACTTTGCAGTTGTATTCCTATATTTAACATCAACGTCAGTAAGTTGTAAGGGACAGTAATTATGCATTCCATTATATTTTACGGATGAAAACTACAGTACTGAACATGAATATTTACATCTTTCAGCAACCACCATCCACTCCTTGATGTGCAGCACTGCCCACTATCTACAATTATTTTTTTTTCTGTCCTCCTCTCTCCCTGTTTCTCACATCTTTCCTGTCAATTTTTATTACTCCTTCCTTTCTCAGGTGGCTTTCCACTGAGTAATATAAGCCTAATGGCTTTCAAGCCAGAAAACCATTTACAATGCTGGGTGGTAACCATATAACCAACCCATACGGTGATGCTACACTTCACATATTGTGCACTGATTACACAGTTTATTTTATGACATTTTATGATACATACAATTACTGCCAGTCTTGCATTACTATTTAATCTTGCAGAAATACTGCAATCTCAGTGATGAAATACATAAGTAACATTCTGTGTGTGTGAAAAAAAAAAAGAAGATGGTGGTGGTTTATGCATCTACTCAAAATAGATTGCACAGTGTTTTAACTGTGATGCAAATGATTTATTAGAATTACACTAAGACTGCTGCCTACCAACAATCATGCTTCAGTCAAAGTGAATAAAATCAGTTGATGTCTGGATACAAGTAGGTGTTGGGCATTTGGTGTTGGCAGATAGATAAGGAATATTTACCAATAATTCCACCTCAAAAACTTAAAAAACCTTATCACACTGCTTTGTAATGTCATACACTGTCAGGTTTAACAATTTCACCGCTAGTCTTAATGACAACAACCTGCAATGAGTTATTTACTCTAGTTTCAGTTGGTACAAGAACTGAGAACTGTCAAATTTGTCATACATGGTAGTTTCCATCACCAGTCATTTCACAACACACACTAAGTACTTGTGGCTGCATTCTTATACTGCAGAATGGCATTTTTTGTTCCACTGCACGTACCACGCTGGTAAAGCCAGGACACCTGTTTGAAACCACAATTATGGTCAAATTTGGATACGATAAAACTGACTCAAATAATAAAAGAGCTTACCCAAGAGGAGGAAAGGAAATATATCATTATTATTATGGGTGACCACACGCTTTATGGTGAGGTCATCAGTACCAGATGGGTATGGGTGAAGGTATTTTTTTTACTAGTCTCTGGTTATTTCTGAGCTAGTTTTGGTAAATAAAAATGACATTTTTCATAAATTAAGGCAATTGAACTCAGAGGTTTGCAAACTTTTGAGGCTGTGCACTGTAGTACTACTGGTATTCTTCCTTCAACTTTATCATTCTGTTTGTCCTCACTCCCTATTTCTCCCTTTTCCTTCCTGTCACTTTTTCTCTTCTTTCCACTTTATGTGGTTTTACACCAGGTGATTGGCCTAATGGTTTCCTGCAACCCAGGAAACCATTTACTAATGTTGGGTGGTAACGATATCACCAAATAATGGGGGTGATGTGGGGCCTGTTACAGTCATGTGCCCATGGATTAACTGGATTATGCAAATGCAGCATCCATCCAGGAACCGAACCTCCACACTATCTTCAACGCACTGCTGCCGTTGCAGGCACTGTCAGCCACGAGGGAACACTGGTTCATTATATGTGAGGTGGCAAGGCTGTTGCTTGCCTGTGGTATTATAGGTCTGCTGGCCAGGCAGACTGGGGTTGATCAACAACGTACTTCAATTCACAATGCCATCAAACAAAACATGCCCCACTCTCCCTTATCCTCAAAGGATGGTGGAGTACATGAGTCTCCTGGTTACTAGTCTAATACCTCCCTACTAATCCCAATACCTAAAGGAATGTGGTGGACTAAAGGAATAAGGGCTGCAGATGGTTAATTCAGCCAGGCAGACCAACATGTTCCTGTTCTCCTCTAGGCCACTGGCCACAAAATACATCACTTCAGCACTACCATATAAACCAGCCAGGGAACACAGACAATTACTGATTTGATTTAAAATACATGAAAACAGCACTTCTTCATGACTAGCATAAACAAGGACTTTCTGTACATACACAACTACAGTTCTTTCACTTAAACTTTGGCCAAGACATATCCTTTGACAGCTGACTTCAATTTAATCTCATACTGGCCTCACAACCTTTCCACCACACTGCATGACTAACATCACTAATTTTCTGATCTAATACAGTATAGCTAAACACGATTCAAAGATGTGCAATTTTAGGTCGTTGAAACCTTTCCTATACAAAGCACTTCTTTTGTGACTAGCAAGGTATTTTTAGGCCAAGTTAAAGCAAAATGATTTGAGATGCAGTTTTAACACATTACCAATCTTCTTCTAAACATATGAGCAGCATATTCCTCTACCCAGCTGGCTTCATCTTGCCATCTTGATATCTTCTTCATAGATCTTGTTACACGCCATCTGTTTCGGGTAAATAATAATACAACACATTAGCTGTGGCTGTGTTTCTATCTACACCCACACCCACTGACCTAATGTACACCTACACCCACTGACCTAATGTACACCAAGACCCACCGACCTACTCTACACCAAGACCCACCGACCTACTCTACACCAAGACCCACCGACCTACTCTACACCAAGACCCACCGACCTACTCTACACCAAGACCCACCGACCTACCACCTACCAAGACCCAATCGACTCCAATTCATCAAGACCCACCAAGACCCACCGACCTACTACACCTACACCCACCCTACCCACCCATTCTACTCTACACCTCACACCCACCGACCTACTTACACCTACACCCACCGACCTACTCTACACCTATACCCACCCACCCCAATCTACTCTACACCCACACCCCACCGACCTACTGTACACCTACACCCCACCGACCTACTTACACCTACACCCCACCCTGACCTACTCTACACCTACACCCACCGACCTACTCTACACCTACACCCACCGACCTACTCTACACCTACACCCACCGACCTACTCTACACCTACACCCACCGACCTACTCTACACCTACACCCACCGACCTACTCTACACCTACACCCACCGACCTACTCTACACCTACACCCACCGACCTACTCTACACCTACACCCACCGACCTACTCTACACCTACACCCACCGACCTACTCTAATCTACACCTACACCCACCCACCTATCTACTACTCTACACCTACACCCACCGACCTACTTACACCTACACCCACCGACCCCACTACTTCCACACCTACACCCACTGACCTACTTCTACACCTACACCCACTGACCACCTACTTCTACACCTACACCCACTGACCTACTCTACACCTACACCTACTGATCCTAACCTACACCTACACCCACTGACCTACTTCTACACCTACACCTACTGACTCCATCCTACTACTACACACACACACACACACACCTAACCTTCAAACACCAGCCAACTGATTACCTAAACACAAGATCACAAGTTTAAATTCTGTACCTAAAACAACAAGAGCCTATCTGCACAGACTGCAGTCAATATTTAAGTTTCTTTCAAACTCAGAATGTGAAACTTGTATTAAAATGCCTCCTTATGGCCAAAACTGACAACTGTTTAATAATCAGCTGGATGCAACAGCTGACCTATCAAATCAACTCCAAAATTTCAAGCTGAGCAACTTTGTATTTCATAAGCCACTACAATGCCTCCTTATAGTCAAACTGAAATGCACCCAACAGTCAGCTTAGGCAATGGCTGACATGATAAATCAACAAAAGTTCAGGCTGAGCAGCTTTGTATTTCATAAAATCACTCAAAGCTCTCCAAGAGCATATATTTACACTTTCCTTGGAGAGAAAAAAAAAAGTAACACTTGTAGACCTGTTAGCTTTGCCACAGGTGAACAGACCTATTAATATTCCACAGCACATCTGGCTGGACCACCTTAACCCACTACATCACCACGCATCTACAGTAAACACAGCAGCACAACCACCTGGCATTCACAGCCTCAGACACCACCACCTTAACCCACTACACCACCAGGCACCTACAGTAAACACAGCAGCACAACCACCTGACACATTCAAAGCATCAGACACCACCACCTTAACCCACTGAACGACTTTGACGATGGCCAGATTTTGAAAGACGGCAGAAACTATAACCACTGCTAATACACCTAAAGATAATTCACCATACTCCCTGAGTGCTTTATCCATCTATATCTATTTATCTATATCTACTGAAGTAATTCTGGAGACTATTTCAAAGTCTGCATTACATGAGGAAGCTACTACAGTTAAAAAAAATCTTCCCAAACAAGAAATGAGCAAAGTCAAGAACCATTCAGTGCAAGAGGCCTGGCCACTGCATTTAAGAGTGTCACAGTAGGAAGCACCAATGAACCTGCACCAGCCAGGGAACCTGCACCAACGAACCAGCACCAATGAACCAGCACCAACGAACCTGCACCAAGTCACACCGGCTACATGGCACCAAGACTGGCACGGGAGCAGCTTTGGCCATGAAGATGCTTGGTGATGAAACAGTTTGGTGTTAATGCACAAGGAGGAAGGCAGGATAGGGAGGAAGGCAGGATAGGGAGGAAGGCAGGATAGGGAGGGAGGAAGGGGAGGATAGGGAGGAAGGGAGGAAGGGGAGGATAGGGAGGAAGGAAGGATGGGGCAGTGTTAATAGCAGGGTCTTAAACTATCCATGACATAATATCAAAAATGTCTAGCCTGATAGTAGGGGGGAAATGTAGGGCCAATAGAATTATGGAAATATCAAGAAAACGTGGAACAGTAGAGAGAGGACAGGAAGGATAGAGAAAGGAGATACAGTCACTGGTAAAAGGAAAAGTCACAGGCAGGAGGAGAAAGTCGCAGGCAGGAGGAGAAAGTCGCAGGCAGGAGGAGAAAGACGCAGGCAGGAGGAGAAAGACGCAGGCAGGAGGAGAAAGACGCAGGCAGCAGGAGAAAGACGCAGGCAGCAGGAGAAAGACGCAGGCAGCAGGAGAAAGACGCAGGCAGAAGGAGAAAGACGCAGGCAGAAGGAGAAAGACGCAGGCAGAAGGAGAAAGACGCAGGCATTTTGTAAAAAAAAAAAAAAAAAAATGTCAGAATGCAAACTTACACAGTACTTCCAATTCCCTGACTCCCCCAACATCTCTTCCTTAGTGATATATTTTTGGTTTTATTCTTGCTACTCCTGTACTTGGCAATTTTTACAACTCAGGGGCTGGTACTCTTGAAGCACCTCCCCTAACACCTCTTCCTTATTGATTTATTGTTTTATTCTTGCCACCATCAGGCATTTTAAAACTCAGGGAGGACTTACAGCTCTGATGGGGTTAATAAGGCTACATCTTCAGTTCAAAAAATACAGGATTAATAGACTCTGGAAATATTGCTATCGTATCGTTTAAATAGACTCTGGAAATATTGCTATCGTATCGTTTATATAGACTCTGGAAATACAGCTATCGTATCGTTTATATAGATGGAAATACAGATATCGTATCGTTTATATAGACTCTGGAAATATAGCTATCGTATCGTTTATAATTATAGACTCTGGAATTACAGCTATCGTATCGTTTATATAGACTCTGGAGATATTGCTAACGTATCATTTATACAGACTCTGGAAATATTGCTATCATATCATTTATAATACAGACTCTGAAAATACTGCTATCGTATTGTTTATATAGACTAAAATATTGTTATCATGTTGTTTATATACAGCAGACTCTGGAAATATTGCTATCGTATCGTTTATATTCACTCTAGAAATATTGCTCTCGTATCATTTATATAGACTGGAAATACAGCTATCGTATCGTTTATATAGACTCTGGAAATATTGCTATCGTATAGTTTATGGAGACTCTGGAAATACAGCTACTGATTGTTTTATATAGACTGTAAATATTGCTTACCGTATCGTTTATATAGACTGGAAATACAGCTATCGTATCATTTATATAGACTGGAAATACAGCTATCGTATCATTTATATAGACTGGAAATACAGCTA
>NC_137054.1:68799742-69139742 GCF_032717465.1 Coenobita brevimanus
TAAACCTTACTGTTCCCAGGTTATATTGTTCTTGCTGCTAACCAGATACTTTTGTTAATCAAGGTTTGGAAGGAAAGGACTAATGTGTACTATTTTTTCAGGTGTGTTAATTGACCCAGCTGTGGAAACTGCCAACAGAGACGGAGAAAGGGGAGAAGAAAACCACAACCAGCTGCCAAATTAATACCAGCCAGCTGCCCAATCACGGTAATACCAACCATCTGCCTCCACTCTCAGGTAAGCGTCCTATTGTGACTTTTTTTAATTTTGCCAAAGGGACCTGTAGTATGGGGCCTTCTGCTCTTGTCATAATATACTTGCTACCACCAGACTCTTTCATTTATATTAGGAGACGGCCATCATTGTGAAGGAATCTATCTACTACCCAGTTTCCCACTATCTATCTGTCTAAACTGCCATCTGTTCTTATTCAGTGCTGAGTTGTAACAAAAGATTAACACAGGAATAAAGCCAGTCATGAAGAGTTCGGTAAATAATGCAGAGCCGTCGGAATTTCTTGTTCTGCTGGGAATAAGGAAGTACTTGAGGGACTATAACCAAGGAATTGATCTAGACAGATGATGTAAAATGGATTTGTTCATCTTAGGTCTTGTGTACTAGTAGTAGTTCAACCCCAGGCACAGCAGAACATTATCCCAGTGGACTGCAGGCTGAGTTACCCTTCTGTAGTCCATCATTCTCCTCTTGCGGGATAGGTGTGGCATTGAGAAGTGTAAATTTAGTCAGGCAGCCCTCCCCCCCCATCCAGCACCAATACACTAGGGGTTAATTAAGATCCATATTGAACTCCTCCACAGACAAAAGGATTAAGTTTGAACACACTTGAGATTATCTCCTAAAACCTTGCCTTATTTTCAGGGTCCGTCTGTGTTACTCAGGCTTCTGTTCCTGCGATTGCTGAGTTGGTGCTGCCGTGCTGGCGTTGATCCTGGTGGTGCTGCCGTGCTGGCGTTGATCCTGGTGGTGCTGCCGTGCTGGCGTTGATCCTGGTGGTGCTGCCGTGCTGGCGTTGATCCTGGTGGTGCTGCCGTGCTGGCGTTGATCCTGGTGGTGCTGCCGTGCTGGCGTTGATTCTGGTGGTGCTGGCTCAATTTTTCTCATCATGCAATGTCTATACCGAAGGGTGGTTGGGGTTTATCGTTAACATAATGCCACTCGGTGATGAGTGTGGCTGGTCACTCTCATCTTGAATGTCAGGACCAACTTGCCCAGCCCTGGGCCCCATCCTTCGCTGCTCATAGGGTGATACAAGATTGTGTGGTGAATGTTGAAAAATACTCAGTGGCCTCAAAATTCGGGGAATACCTCTGATAGATATAGAGGTTTCCAGCGCCGTTGATCCTGCAAACCTTTCTACATCTCAGTTCCTTCTACTACAACTACAGCTACAACCACCCGTCTGAAATGTGAGTTAGAAAATTTTTGGTTGGTCCACCTTGACTTGGCGGAGAGTTTTGTCCTTGGCAGCCTAATTTCATCAGCCAGAAGCAGAGTAAGACCAGGCTAGCAATACTGTGGCTCTGCATCCTTTCCAGATCACTTTTAAGCCAAGTTGAGATGGACAGAGTATAACAGTTGCTCCCCTACTTACGATATTTTAATAGAGAACTCCTGACCCCATCGTTGGGTGGGAAGAGGAGTCAGGAATGATGATGGTAATGCCTAATGATGATTTTAATTATGATCAGTGGCAGTGCTGGGCTGCATAACTAGATTATTCCACCACTAGGGTATACAAGACCAGTTAACTTAGTCTAGGTACTGATTTTACTTGCCTATTGATGATGACGACGATGATTGATGATAGAATAGTTAGTGCTAGGCTCCATAACTAGATCATTCCACCACTAGGATATAGAGGGCCAGTTAACTTAGTCTAGGAGCTGATTTTACTGGCCAGTCAATGACGACGATGATTGATGATAAGCTAGGATGATGCAGTGCCAGGAGTCAATCCCTGGCACTATCAGGCTGGCAACCACACAGCCAAATGAAATCTCAAGCCGATAAGTGTTTAATCTCAACAGCAATTCTTCTTAGCTCTTGTTCGTAAGTGGGAGAGCAACTGTCTTTATTCCAACTAACACCAGATGGTTTTATTCAACTGAGAGTGATTCATTAGAGGTCTAAGGATAATCTATCTATCTATTGCCAGACGCCTCAATCCCGTTTGGGGTGGCCACAAACAAATCGCCTCCAAGTCGCCCTGTCCCCCGCCATTTCACTGCCCTGCTCCCAACTCACACCCCCCTCTCTCATATACCTCTCCACCCCATCTCTCCATCTCATCCTCGGCCTCCCCCACCACCTCACTCACATACACTCTCTTCGTCAGTCTTTCACCCTCCATCCTCTCCACATGGCCAAACCACCTCAGTGTGTTCCTCATAACGCTTCCTATCACATCCACATCAACACCACAACGCTCCTTTATATCCTCATTCGTCAGCCTGTCTCTCCATGTGACTCCACAGGCTCCTCTTAAATAACTCAATTCCACTGCTCTCACTCTTGACTTGTGTCCTTCCAACAACGTCCAAGCTTCACTTCTGTACGTTAGAGTTGGTATCACAATACTGTCATGTAGTAACTTTTTCACTTCCATGCTCACTTCCCTGTTTCTTATCACTGCTTTCAAGGAACCAGCAACCTTTCTTCCCTGCTGTACCCTTTCAAGCACTTCACCCTCCAAACCTCCATCCTTACTCATCACACTACCCAAGTACTTAAACGTACTCACATTTTCCAATTCCTCACCATCCAGCCTCACTGTACATTCACTGACTTCACCTCTCTCAAAGACCATCACTTTACTTTTCCCTACATTCACCTTTAGATTCCGTTTCTTACACACTCTCTCAAACTCATCCACCAAGCCCCTGCAGCTCCCTTTCTTCACTCAACAACACAGAATCATCTGCAAACAACAGTACAGAGAGTTTCCAAACACTATCCTCTCTCACCAGGGCCACTCCAACATCCACTGCTCTACCTTGTACCTCTTTTATTACTCCATCCATGTACAGATTGAACAACCATGGAGACATGACACATCCCTGTTTCAACCCAACCTTCAAAGAGAAAAATTCACTTAGTTCACCATCCACACGCACTGCAGCCTTCGCACCATCGTACATACTCTTCACAGCATTCTAAGGATAATAATGAGCTTTATTTTTAACTTATTTTCATCTTAAATGTCAGGACCAACTTGCCTTGCCCTGGGTTCCTACGCTCCTTTGTGGGGCGACGTGGGATTGGATGATGGCTGAGTGGATGGATTTTTAACTTATTTATATTCGTCTATGCTCAATTATCATACTTCTTGCACCGTAACGTGGCCTGGGATTTGTCCATTCACCTGCTTTTTTCATATATCTCTGTGGTAGAATAACACAGTACTACATGTCTACATCCATCCCACTGCACATCTTCATGACTAGCATTCTGCTTGATAAACTATTGCTAAGATGCTTATTTTATGCCTGGGTAGAGTAACAGGAGTACAGTAAGTAAATTCCCCAGGTTTACCAGTAGCAGATAGTTTTGAAACCTTTCCCCTGCACTTCATGATTGGCATGTCTCCTTGCTAAGGTGTTGCCTCAGCTCAGCAATATTTCAAGCTGATAGATAAAGTACACAGATAGGTAAACATTACACAGATACACGTAGATAGTGGATATATTGCAGTAAGTGTTAGCTAGGTAGATACCCGGTATACTGCAAGAATTTTGTGATGGAAAGGTTCCTCATGTTATTTTTTATGCCTTTGACTACTAGCAGTGTTTCTCTCAGTTGAACAGTGTCTGGTGTTAGTTCAGTCAAAGTGGCTTGTCTTCTTTGTGGCTGGGGTGATTTCCTAACGTGATTTCTTAGCAAGCCTCCTGAGCCACCTAGAAGACACCCAAGTGAATTATGCATATGATTATTGCTTGATTATTATGTTGATGTTTGTATTGTAATTGATGCACAGTGGACAGATTTTTTTATGGTCAGTTGTTTGATACTTGTGTATATTGTCGCTATGTTGTCCGTTTAAATCACCCACACCAATCGACCCTGCAGTTCTGGCATTACTCATTGTTTACAAACCTCGGCCCGTCGATTCCCCTGTGTGGAAGTTGGAACGCTAAGTACCGGTATGCTTTTAAAAAAAAATTAGCGCCAAGTCAGACTGAGGAGATTAATGTTTTGCGCCGGCAGTAAATGAACAAAAAGTCTGCATCGTAAAGATAAACTTTAAAAATTGTGCACCGAATTAGTTGCCATAATACTGTCGTGTAGCGTGGCCCCAAGTCCCTTTGCTACTAGTGGGGTTTTGGGGGATTGGGGATGCCTGGGGGGTTGGGTCAATACTTTACAGCACACACAACCCACCATTGTGTGCCATGATATATATCCGTTTTGACATGGGTAATGAGGGCTGTCGGACAGTGAGAAGGAGTCCATCATTGCATATGTTGGAAGGATAAGTGGCACACAGGTGGATGATTATATAGGTAAACATGCACTCAGGCCTTGCTTGCAATAACCACGTTGTGGCCGTACAGTAAGGGGGCGGAATGCTCTATGAGGGGGTTGTGTTTGATGGCCAGTTTTTTTGTTTATTTTTTTACGGCCTAGGCAATGCCTCAAGGATTGGGCATACGTTCTTAAGTGGATATTGCAAGCCAGACGTTGCACACTTTGTTCACATCTATCAGATGCTGGACCTCACATTCACAGCCACCCAGTCATTCACCAATTTTTTGTTTCCCCATTTTGTGAAGGGACCTGGGACTAGCTACTGACTAATTTAATACCGGATATTGCCACATCCAGCTGGAGCACTGTAACTCTTTACACCACCATGTGACTGTCTAGTTGTATATTACCACTAAGTGTAGTAACTTATATCCTGGGTAGCCAGAAGCCACTTGGCTTGTCACTCATGATAGTCACGAGATGTCCACTTTGATTAGTAATCGTATCAAACAACCAGTTTCTTTACCTGCTGCCATCAGCTCTGAAAGAAGACATCTTCGCCAGATTCGAGTAAAGCGACTAAGGTTATAGACAACTGGCCAGCCGTACACAACCACTGGCTATGAAATGTTTTGCATAAATCCTGTCCTGAGCATGAGCAAAGTATGTAGACACTTCTCTGCCAGCTGTAGGAATGGAAGGTGTTGTTTGAAATATTTTATGTGGTAAGGACTGCACATCAACGTTACTATTCTTTCCTAGTCCACCATTCTCCTGTATGGGGATAGTAAAGGAACTGAAGGCTGTTATTTTAATCTGACATTCAATATCAGATCATTGCCATATGAAGATGTTTGATCCAGGCATCAGGAAAACAGGCAACAGAAGGAATGTTACCCTCTGGTCATTTGGGGAAGAGTGGTAAATATGAAATACAAGTTAGTGCTGGCAGAGTATTGTTGGCATACTTTTGCACATGCCTGTACATCACAAACAGATGCAGTTAAGTCCTGGTTATGTGCCACAGATGCTAAAAAATACAGGGTGGTTCATATATAACATGTCTGATCCCATGTGTTTTGTTGTTGCATTTTGAACCATACCTTACCCCATCCATAGGTGGGAAGAAGAGGCTGGGATGATGATGATGACGATTGCAGTGATGATTTTAGTAATAATGAATGATGATTATTATATTGATTTTGATTATTTGATGATTGATATGGTGGAGGCTCAGTTGGCTTTACCATCACTACCCTGCATCATTTTCTGTTTCCCATAACCCTTTCTTACTTGATAGTGATTGCTTGTTTGCATCCATTGGTTGCATTTTCTTATCAAGTAATTTAATATCTCCTCTTGCAATATCTTCAGTAATTGCTTAAAGTTCACTCATTTTGGTAAGAAGAGATTTTTACCCTCCACTGACTTTTATCTATTGCCAGACATCTCAATCACATAAGGGGAGGCCACAAACAAATTAACTCCATGTCATTCTGTTATCTGCTATTTGACTGCCCTCTCTCCAACTCACACCTCCCTCCCTTGTATCTCTCCACTCCAGTCTTCCGTTTCTGCCATGGTCTCTCCTCCTCTTCACATCATACACATACCTTCTAGTCATTCTCTCATTCCCCATCCTGTACATGGCCAAACTATCTCAAAGTATTTCTCCTAATAGCACCACAGCACTTTTCCACTTCCTCATTTGTATATCTGTCTGTCCATAAAACTCCACACATTCCTCAGGTCATTTCCACTGCTCTCACTCTTGTGCCCTTCCAACAGGATCTAAGCCTCATTTCTCAATGTCTTATCACAGCTTTCAGTGATCCAGCAACCTTTCTACCCTGCTGTACCCATTCAAGCACATCCTTCCATCCTCACTCATCACTCTAAAGTACTTGGATGCACCTTCATTATCTATTTCCTAACCATCCAGTCTCACTCATTTCCCTCAAGACCATAACTTTACCCATACGTATATTCTCTTTAGGATTCTGTTTCTTACATCCTCAGACTCATGCACCAAGCCTTGCAGTTCACATTCATCACAATACAGTATCATCAGCAAGCAACAGCTCAGGAAGTTTCCACATCTTACCCTCCCTCACTAGATACCAATATATTCACATTCCTTCCTATTACCTCTCTTATAGCTCCATCCATATACAAATTGAACAGCCACTGAGACATGACATGCAGAAACACGACACACACAGACATGACACACAGAAGCATGGCACAAGGTATGACACAAACATGACACAAAGAGACAAGATTTTTGTCCTTATGCAGATTTATTTCCCTCGCGTTACTGGCAGAATAAGATAGCACTGTGGCCCAACATCCTTTCCATAGCACTTCTTCATGACTAGCACCGTGTTTGTCATGTTTCAACTAGCATTTACAAAGGAATGATGGTAATTTAATACCCAGTTAAACAGAGCATGATTAAGTTGTCAAAATACGTGCTTCCCCCATACCCGCAGACTGAGCCGACAACACCAGATATATATGGGCAGCCCTGTATTTTGGTTTAGTAAATTGTGGGCTGCTGTTGCTGTGGTCCTGTATTCCTGGCTAAGTAGGACAGTGGCAGGTGTTTGGATATGCCTGTGTAGTAGTGCTGTAATCAAACCACTTCTCTGAACCAACATAACATCAATTTCAGCATTTTTGCCAGTACAGTATTTGCTGCTCTTAAAACAGTGTCAGTTGGTTGTAGCTTATCTGTGTGTGCTGATCATCTACCTTCTTGAATGAGATGTGGCTAAATGAGCTATGAAACTTTGCTAAGGATATATGCGTGTCATTTTCCAGAGTAAACTCCTGAAAGATGCACACACACGTCTGAAGAATATTAGAGGATAATCTTGGTTGTAAGAATTTTGGAGCTCCTATTGCCTCTTTTCTTTGATTAAATTCCAGTATTTAGGTTCTCCAGCATTGACTCTGATTCTTAGTAATTAAAATGAGCCAGGGACCACCACAACAGCAGGTATTATCAGCCCAAAAGATCGTAAATAACTGTGGCAAATAAAAGGACTCTGCAAAAAAGTCATAGTGCTTGTTTACCCAACAATAAAAATGGGTGTTTTGTATATATTATCCCTCCTGAACTGTTGATGTTGGCTATTGTATTTGTACGCCAATTGTTATGCCCATTTTTCTTGTTATATTTGCATTATTATTATTATTACCATGTCATTGTGATGTACTGCACAGTCAGCCACAGGAAAAAATATGCTGAAAAAAATATGTACTCTTGTCCTTCTTTGGTTGATTGTAATTGGCAACAGGTCAACTTGAATTTATTTTTCTCAATCTCTATTTCCCTCTGCCTGTGACCTCCAGTCTTGTAAATGCAATGTGTGCAGGAATTTCAGATGTAAGATATCTTGCATTTGGCTCTCTTTTGTGTATTATTTCTTGCACTCTTCAGTTTCTGCTTCTCTGCATTAAAAAGAAAAATGTATTGTCCTAAATAGCACTGAGATTTTAAAACTAACAAGCATCCTTAGTTAACGACCATTTATGTCAAAGGTTGATGAGCAACTTGAGTCGTTTCCCTTCATTTATATCCAAGAATAACAATCATTCTGAGTTTATTCCCCTCATTAAACATAGCAGTTGATTCCCTTCATTTAGGTCAGAGATTAACAAGATTTTTCCCTGCATATATACGAACATTTATCGTTAATATGGTTTATGTTTTTTATATTTTTTTTCCTGTGGCTGACTATGTTTTATATATTGATGTGGGTGTGTTTTTTTGGTGTCTTTATTTCTGTTGATTTATTCTATAGTCAGTTTGCTTCTCCTGACAGAGATTCATAACCGTTAGCTTTATGGCCAAGTGTAGTCAGACTGGAGAGTTAATTTGACTAGTAACCAAGGAGACTCATCCGTACCCCATCACTAAGGCATACTGAATTTTATACATCAATGATTTAGTACTGAAGTGATAAAAATTGCCTTGTTTTGTCAGATGGAAATAAACTGACTATAGTTATATGTTGAATTGGAATATGTTATACTCTTATCGGTACGTGGGAAAATGTGCCACGTGTTTGAAATTTTATAACTATATGGATTAGGGCGTCAGGCTGATAGATAGATTGATAGATAGGTAGGGAGAGATCCTAGGGTGCCCATAGACTAAACTATTTTGATATATCTCTTCCTATCACACAGTCATTTGCCATATTTTCCTAAGCATGAGCAAGAACCAATTTGCCTGTCAGGTCTTTATCGTCTTTCAACCCAGGGCATCTCAGAAATCAGCAGTATTATGCGTTGAGCAGATTATTTTGTGCAGTATGCCTAGCCCTGGCTTCCTACGCTCCTTATGGGGTTACAGAGGATTGGATGATGGCAGACGATGTTGTATAAAGTTGCAAGGTCTCCAACATCACAGCCAATGGTTGATACGTTTTTAGAATTACCATCGTTATGCTGATTCTTAGGCTATGCTGTTGATATTTCTTCTTCATTGTTGCGTTTTCTTGGTCTGTGTATCGTTTGGGTGTTTGTGATGGTGTTGATGTCTGTTGGGTTGGGTTGTCGTGGTTTATGATTAGAGAGAGCAAGGATGTGTGATGTCCCCATGGTTTTGTGTGTGTGTGTGTGTTTGTGTAAGATACTAGGATTTGAATGGTAAGTGAATGAGTGTATGAGCCATTTCATTGGGCTTGCAGTTAGTTTCACTCTCTCTTGGGTTTCCTTCTTGCTTTATGGGCCCTATGCATTTTATCCATGTGTAAAAAAAATAAATAAACAGGATAGGAGTGACTACTTGAAAATGACAAAAAAAATGGTTACGATGATTGAAAAATAATTGGTTACGAAGATGATGATTATGATGATTAGTCCACTTCACTAGGCATGGTACTGATAGTTTGCCCCTTTAATGCTTGTTTATTCTTTGTTCTTTGCTCCCACCTCAAATATTTCTGTCATGAGAGATAGAGAGACCCTGTTGTTGTAGTGCTAAAATCATTACATGCCTCTGACCCTCCTATCACCTGTATTGGCCGTCATAACCTTCCCTTCCAGCAAATTAATTCTCATGATAAATTGAATTCCTTTGTCAGTGGATGATAAACCTATTATATCAAAATTATGCTGTTTTGAAGAATATTTGCTATGTATTAGTAAATCTTGGCTTGTAATCCCACTTGACTGACTACAGAAACCCTGGCAGCCCCAAAGGTATATGTTGAAGGATTGTCTGTTGTGGTAGTGTGGTGTGGTGTGTGGGAGGAGGCCTACACTGTGGTACATGTGGTGAGTGTTTGTAGTTGTGTGTTGTGGTGAGGGGGGGAGGCCTTACACTGTGGTAAATGTGAGTGTGGTGTGGTGTGGCAGGAAGCATTACACTGTGGGCGTAGTGCATTGTGTGTGAGTGGTGTATTGTGTTGGCATTGAAGTAGAGAAAGATGATGATTGTGTTGAAGTCTGGGTATACTCATTTCACTCTAACTTGGCACAAATTTTCATGTTTTGGTAGTTTTTTTTTTTAACGTGTCCCACTGGCAGAAACAAAACATTAGACCTGCATTCACTCCATAGCTTTTCATTGTGACAGGCATCATATTTTAATGCCTGTTTACTGTATTCTTACAACTCAGCATTCATGAGAGAGCATAAGCCATTTGTAGACCAAGTTAGAGTTGTGTTTCTCTGGGTATGGTTGAGTCTGAAGGGTGGGTGTCTGGTGATGGTTTTTGAAGGTTTCTGTTGTATATCTAGGTAGTAGCTATGTACCGTCTGAAACAATAGAAATAAAGTTTAAAAAGATAGAAAGAAAAAAGTGGATGACGGCCACAGCCACTTGGCGGACTGCACTTGGGCTACTGGACTGCACTTAGGCCACCGGTATTGCAGATGGTCGGAGCCAGTGACCTGTACTGTGAAATTCCATATGCTTTTCACAGCACAGTTCCTTTGGAATGGGGGCCGTTTTAAGGGGGTAGGAAAAAATATGTATCCTTCTGAAAAATAGTGTTGGGTATAGGATGAGAATAGGTTGTAAGTACTCTTTGTAATGTAAGTTCTCATTACATGCTTTCCATAGCTGTTCTTCATAACCAGCATCATATTTTAGTGCTTATATACTGTATTCTTACAATACAGCATCCATGAGAGAGAGCACAAGGCATTTTTAGACCAAGTTAGAGTAAAAAGAGAGAGAGAGTATAGGTTGTGTTTTTCTGGATGTGGTTGTGTCTGAAGGGTGGGTGTCTCATGATGGTTTTTGAAGGCTTCTGTTTGGCTGTAGTGGCCATGTATATCTAGGTAGTTGCTATGTTTTCTCTGAAGTAGTAGAAATAAAGTTAGAAAAGAGAGAAAAAAAAGTGGATGACGGCCACAGCCACTGGCGGATCTGCACTTGGGCTACAGGTGTTGCAGGTGGACGGAGCCGGTGACCTGTACTGTGAAATTCCATATGTTTTTCACAGTATGGTTCTGTTGGAATGGGGGCCGTTTTAAGGGGGTAGGAAAGAAAATATGTATCCTTGTGAATTTTAGTGTTGGGTATAGGATGAGAATATCTATCTATCTGTCTGCCTATACTGCCAGCTGCCATAATCCCGTAAGGGGGGGCCATTTGACTTTTATTTATGGGGAGGGGCACTAACCCTTCACCAACCCACTTGTTGACACATAGGGAGCACATATGGTTTGATTATATGGTTACCACCCAGCATTGTAAACAGTTTCTTGGCTTATAGATTTTTTTAAAGTACTTTTTGTAATGCAAGTTTTTATTACATGCCTTCCATAGCTCTTCTTCATAACCAGCATCGTATTTTAGTGTTTATATACTATGCTTACAACCCAGCATCCATGAGAGAGGCAATACGTTTGTGGCCATTCCTTACGGGATTAAGGCGTCTGGCAATAGATAGATAGATAGATCCATGAGAGAGAGCACAAGGCATTTTTAGACAAAGTTAGAGTAAAGAGAGGGTGAGAGAGAGTAGGTGTATTCGTGTTTCTCTGGGTAGGGTTGTTTGTGAAGGGTGGGTGTCTGGTGATGGTTTTTGAAGGGTCCTGTTTGGCTGCAGATTTGTGGATGTCTGTAGTGGCCTTGTGTGTATAGGTAGCTAGGTACAGTGTGAAATAATAAAAATAAAGTACTGTATATATATATATACTGTATATATATATATATATATATATATATATATATATATATAATTTATTTATAAAAAAAAAATCTGTGTAAACTCTGTAATAATAAAAAAAAAAAATAAAAGGTTGACGGCCACAGCCATCGGCAGACTGCGACAAGTGCAGGTGGTCAGAGCCGATGACCTGTACTGTGAAATTCCATGTATTTTCACAGCACAGTTCCTTCTGAATGGGGGCCGTTTTAGGGGCGAGAAAAAAAATATTGACTATATCTTGTGAAATTTAGTGCTGGCGTGCAGTGTTATAGGCTTTGAATGGCTGTAGTGGCTAGGTAAGCAGTATGTACAGGATAAATTATTAACAGAAAAAAAAGGAAATAAGAAAAAAAGGAGGAAAAATAAAAATAGTTGCACATTTTATTTGGATTTAGGTAACTTTCTAATTTGGGGCAGTGGTCAAGTAATAAATAGGTCTAGTACAACTTCCTTGGTGGTTTGAATGGCCGTAATGCTTTTATGTTCCTCTGACAAAGTGGGGCCAGACTGGAGGGTCAGTTGAACTAATAATCAAGGAGACTCCTTCCTGTCTCAGTACTAAAAATTTCACTGCTTCATGGGATTAGTTATTATGAAGAGGTACATATTGAGGTTGGGGGGAGGAGGCAGCCTTATAACTCTGTGTGGAGGTCTTGTTGGGTTGTGGTGGTGGTTTATGTGTCCGTGTTATTTTGCATTGAGAGTCCCCTTGTTGTCCTGTGTCAGTCTGTTTAGCCACGAGGGATTTTTGGCACTGAGAACACCAACTGGTATTGTAATGGTGTTGGTCTGGAATAGGAAAGTCCTGGAGTTGATAATTTTGAAGCACTTATGTAGGGAGAAATATGTGAGGTAGTCAGGATTCCAGGGGCTTAAATGGTCAGTGAGTGAGCATCTAGCCTTTTTCACTGGACACGGCCTGGTGATATCAGTGCCACCACCTGAAGGTGTCTGCCCTGCACCGCACTTTTATAACAATTGGGTGCGTAAGGTGAGAAGTGTGAATTTCGGGGGTAGGGTTGTGAGGCAGACTGGAAAAAAAATATGAGACAAGGTCATAGGGTGGCTGCCAGAGATTGAGCAGCATAGACAGCCACCATTAGGTGACTATGGCCAATGAATGCATGTTGGAGCCTTCATGAATGGTACGATACAAATGATATAAAAATACTGAACTGTTTCCACAGGCCCATCATGTACACCTCAGTATATATATATATATATATATATATATATATAGCTTTGAAATACTGTATATATAAACACGTCATCTGAGATCTAGTGGCACATTTTCCACACAGTTAAAAACAGAATATGTGTAAATTGTGAGTTTTGTTTGTGTATAATGGCAGCAGTAAGAAATTCCTCATTTAATAGTTGATATATATTCCCGTAAATTGCTGATGGCGTGAAGTTAGGGTCAGGTCCCAGCAAGAGGGACTTTTTCTCCAGCATTTAAGGATCATATGCAAGACAGAACTAACTAGCAATATTTTTCATTCATTCATTGCCAGACGCCATGTATCCCAGACAGGGTGGCCAAGGGCTTAGAGTTAATTGTTTTACAGGGATATTTATTTGTGTTAAATTTAAAAAAAATTATATTTTTAGATGAATTAACATTGATCTTTCACAGCACACCTTTGAGATTAATTAAGAAGTTTGTGAAAAGTGTATTTTTGAGTGACATTAAGAGAGAGACTGTGCTTAGTGAAAGTATCTTAAATGAGGAATTACTGATAGGGGTTTACCAGTAAATTATTATTAATATTATTATTATTATTATTATTATTTGACCCACAAGCAGTTTTTGAAGCATAAACTAATGATACCCCTTGCTGGCATTAATATTACAAAGGAAAACAAAGTTGAGTGTTTATTTTCTGTTTTAGTACTTCATATAGTTAAGTATTGTATTAGGCTTCCTCTTCTCCTCCTCGTTGTTCTTCTCTTCCTCCCCGTATTGTATTAGGCTTCCTCTTCTCCTCGTTGTTGTTCTTTTCCTCTTCTTCCTTCCTCTTCCCCTCCTCATTCTTCTCCTTTCTCCTCCTCCTCATTCTTTTCTTCCTTCCTGCTTCTCCTCATTCTTTTCTTCCTTCCTGCTTCTCCTCATTCTTTTCTTCCTTCCTGCTTCTCCTCATTCTTTTCTTCCTTCCTCCTCCTCATTCTTTTCTTCCTTCCTCCTCCTCCTCCTCATTCTTTTCTTCCTTCCTCCTCATTCTTTTCTTCCTTCCTCCTCCTCCTCCTCATTCTTTTCTTCCTTCCTCCTCCTCATTCTTTTCTTCCTTCCTCCTCCTCCTCCTCATTCTTTTCTTCCTTCCTCCTCCTCCTCCTCATTCTTTTCTTCCTTCTCCTCCTCATTCTTTTCTTCCTTCTCCTCCTCATTCTTTTCTTCCTTCTCCTCCTCATTCTTTTCTTCCTTCTCCTCCTCATTCTTTTCCTCCTCCTCCTCATTCTTTTCTTCCTTCCTCCTCCTCCTCCTCCTCATTCTTTTCTTCCTTCCTCCTCCTCCTCATTCTTTTCTTCCTTCCTCCTCCTCCTCATTCTTTTCTTCTTTCCTCCTCCTCCTCCTCCTCATTCTTTTCTTCCTTCCTCCTCCTCCTCCTCATTCTTTTCTTCCTTCCTCCTCCTCATTCTTTTCTTCCTTCCTCCTCCTCATTCTTTTCTTCCTTCCTCCTCCTCATTCTTTTCTTCCTTCCTCCTCCTCCTCCTCATTCTTTTCTTCCTTCCTCCTCCTCATTCTTTTCTTCCTTCCTCCTCCTCATTCTTTTCTTCCTTCCTCCTCCTCCTCCTCATTCTTTTCTTCCTTCCTCCTCCTCATTCTTTTCTTCCTTCCTCCTCCTCCTCCTCATTCTTTTCTTCCTTCCTCCTCCTCCTCCTCCTCATTCTTTTCTTCCTTCCTCCTCCTCATTCTTTTCTTCCTTCCTCCTCCTCCTCCTCCTCATTCTTTTCTTCCTTCCTCCTCCTCCTCCTCCTCATTCTTTTCTTCCTTCCTCCTCCTCCTCATTCTTTTCTTCCTTCCTCCTCCTCCTCACTCTTTTCTTCCTTCCTCCTCCTCCTCCTCCTCATTCTTTTCTTCCTTCCTCCTCCTCCTCCTCATTCTTTTCTTCCTTCCTCCTCCTCCTCCTCCTCATTCTTTTCTTCCTTCCTCCTCCTCCTCCTCATTCATTTCTTCCTTCCTCCTCCTCCTCCTCATTCTTTTCTTCCTTCCTCCTCCTCCTCCTCATTCTTTTCTTCCTTTCTCCTCATTCTTTTCTTCCTTCCTCCTCCTCCTCCTCATTCTTTTCTTTTCTTCCTCCTCCTCCTCCTCATTCTTTTCTTTTCTTCCTCCTCCTCCTCCTCATTCTTTTCTTTTCTTCCTCCTCCTCCTCCTCATTCTTTTCTTTTCTTTTCCTCCTCCTCCCCTTTTTGTATTAGGCTTCCTCTCCTCCTCTTATTGTATTAGGCCTCCTCTTCTCCTCTCCCTTTTCTTCTTTTCCCTTCCTCCCCTCTTTCTTCCTCTTCCTAACCTTACCACCCTGCAACCCACCCTACCACCCCCACCCTTGCTTTGCCTTACCAGGTGTCCCTTGCTGTTCCTGTCGTTCCATCCCTGTTCTGTCAACCATGTCCTTTCCTTCCATCCCTGTTCTGTCAACCATGTCCTGTCCTTCCACCCCTGTCCTGCCATCACTTACCTGCCCTGCACCCTTGCACTTTCCTTCCCTCCCCTACACCCATGCAATACACTGTACAGCCATGCCCTCCCCTACACCCTTGCAATATGCAGCCATGCCCTCCCCTACACCCTTGTAATATGCAGCCATGCCCTCCCCTACACCCTTGCAATATGCAGCCATGCCCTCCCCTACACCCTTGCAATATGCAGCCATGCCCTCCCCTACACCCTTGCAATATGCAGCCATGCCCTACCTTGCCACCCCTGTCCTGTCCTACCCTACACCCATGCACTGTCATCTGCACTCTTGCTGTGCCCTGCCATCCTTGGCCTGTCCTCCCCTCCTTGCTATTCTTACCCTGTGTCCTGCTGTTCTTGCCTAGGGTGTCCTGCCCTTCCATCTCTTGCTGTATCCTGCTTGTCCTGCCCTGTTGTGCCCTTCCATCATCTGTGCTATGTCGTGCTTTGTGCCCTGCCACCCCTGTCCTGCCCTACACCCATGCACTGTCATCTGCACTCTTGCTGTGCCCTGCCATCCTTGGCCTGTCCTCTCCTCCTTGGTATTCTTACCCTGTGTCCTGCCCTTCCATATCTGCTATTTTTTCCTTTGTGTGTCCTGCCCTTCCATCTCTTGCTGTATCCTGCTTGTCTTGCCCTTCCATCATCTGTGCTATGTCGTGCTTTGTGCCCTGCCACCCCTGTCCTGCCCTCCCTGTCCTGCCGTACACCCATGCACTGTCATCTGCACTCTTGCTATATCCTGCTTGTCTTGCCCTTCCATCATCTGTGCCGTGTCCTTCCCTGTCATGCTCTGTGTCTTGTTTTGTTTGTTTTTAATGTTTTTTTTATTCTTTCATGTCTTTTTATATTGTCCTTTTAAGTTCATAATTTTTTCTAAGTGCTAAATTTTGAATAAGTTACTTATATATGTATAGTACTTTTATATATGTATAGTACTTTGAAAAATATCAGAAAAAGAATACCAATAGACATGAATAGTATGAAGTGATGTCTCCTTCATACTGTTCATGTCTATTGGTATTCTCTTTCTGATATTTTTCAAAGTACTATACATATATAAGTAATATACAAAAAAGGTATATGTATATAATAAAGATATTGTAATAATACATTGGTTTTATTTCCACTAAGATACATTTAAGTGAAGAAGGTGGAAAAAAAAAACTATCTCGATAAATCGGCCAGAGAAATAAGGCCTGGGAACCCTAAGGGAGGGTTGCCAGTCCGTATTTTCGTGGCCGATTTATCGAGATAGGTTCTGTGCCCTACCCCAAGATGCTTCCAGGAGCGTGCCCTTCAAATCACTGTGTAGATGCCATGTCTTGTATTGCTCTGCCCAGCTAATGCCAGGCAGAGCTATACAAGAACACATGGCATACAACAGAGTGATCAAAAGGGCTACTTAACATGCATTGCTAAACACGCTGTGCACCACGCAACGGGTGTTTGCTAAGGCATGTTAAAGCGGAAGCAATGTACCATTAATCAACAGGGCATACAGTATACCAAAGACATGAGCAAATTAACCCCTTCAGTATGAGGACATTTTATTCCTGCTGATGCCACATGATTTTATTCAGCTTGGAGTGCAATCTCATACTGGAGGGGACATAGCCTCCCTTCAGTATGAGACCCCTTTCCTAAGCTGAGTAAAATAGTCTGGCAGCAGCAAGAATAAAAAACATCTGGGACACAGCAACAATACACTGAGAAAAGATGTAACAGTACTGAAGAGGTTCAAAAATACCAACATGGACTGGTTGTGATGCATGTTAAATAGCAACAAAATCACATTCCACTGAACAATATTTACACTAACTTGGCCCAATTTTTCAGTCTTTTCCAGCTGTGTCACATAAGAGTTACTCGAGGCACAGAAAGGCAATGCTATTACTCATAATCCTTTTCACACTGTGCCTACTATCCTGTTTTAAGAGTGTTACAACTCATAATTCTGGCTGGAAAGATTTAAAATTTTAGGCCAAGCTAAAGTTCAGAGTATAATCTCAAGCAAACAAACAAAACTAAAAATATATAATGGCCATATTACTATAATGTGAAAGTGTGGACATGCTATATCTACCTATAGCCAGACACCTTGATCCTGTGAGGGTACATATCTCCTCCCTGTCCACTGCCATCTACCTGCCCTCCCCCCAGATTACACCCCCCCCCTTATTATATACCTCTATATCTATCTCATCCTCAGCCCCCCCCCCCCTGCCTCTCCCCCCACCTCACTCACATACACCCTCCTGATGAAGTTTCCTACTCTCCATTCCACCAACTTACACCCCCTCCCCTATCCCTCCATTTTGTTCACATACACTCACCTAGTTAGTCTTTCACACACCCCAACTTACACTCTCCTGATTATGTTTCCTACTCTCCATACCCCCAACTTACACCCCTCACTCACATACACTCTCAGAATTAATCTTCCTACACCCCCCAACTTACACCCTCCTCTCTCATGCACCTCTCCACTCCATCCCTCCATCTCATCCTCAGTCTCCCCCCTGCCACTTTCCCCACCTCTGCCTCACTCACACAAACCCCTACTTAGTCTCACTCTCCATCCCCCCCACTTACACCTCCCTCTCATACCTCTAGTCCATCCCTCCACCTCACTCTCATACTCCACCCCCAACTTACACCCTCCTCTCCTATATACCTCCACTCATCCCTCCATCTGATCCTCAGTCTCCCCCTTCCTCTTACCCCACATCCACCTTACTCACATACACTCCTAGTTAGTTTCCATCTCCATCCCATTTCAATTTACAACATCCTCTACTCAAACCCTCAGTTTCCCTCTCCCCCCCCTCCACCTCACACATTAGGGCCAATTCACACTACACGGTTCGTCTCCGTACGGCTTTCATACTTTAATTATTTTTTTAAAATCAATGGGGCTATTCACACTATATTTTCCGTTTATTGTTCATCTTTCGTGCGGCTTTCACTCGTACGGATTGGCTACATTTGGAAGAAATCTCTAACGAACGAAACGTATACGTATGGAAACGCTCCGTACCTCCACCGATCAGTGTGATCATCGATACGTATCAGTCACGGTGTGTTTACAGACGACAGAGGACAACTTCAGCCTGTCACTGCTTTTGGCCGCGAACAGTACTATAAGCAGTCATGAGTGACGAGAAGTTATTAGAACTGGTCAGAGGCTACCAGGAACTATATGACATGGGCAACAGAAAATACAACGATAACCATGTGAAAGAAAAAATATGGAAATTAATAGGAGAGGGATTGGAAAAATTGGGTAAGATATTTAAATATTTCACTATTTTATTATAACAGTGTGACAAATAGCATTTTATCCTTCATCCTATTCATTACCATTCATAGGGTATCTCTTAACACCCTATCCATTACCATTCACAGGTTCTCCCAACATCCTGTTCATAACCATTGGTAGGTTCTCTCTCAACCCTCTTTACGCCCATGGAAGAAAACCAGTGGGACTTCAAGAATCTTTTAAATTTCTTTTACAAGGAATGCACCTTGTGGAGCATTTCCTCCCTGTCTTGTTATGTCTACTAAAGAGCTTGCATTGTTCGTGACATTCATGACTGTAACATCAGTAGCATTGTCACCTCAGTAGATGAGCAAAAATGAATGTTGCAGCAAGCTGCTTTACGCTAATTTCTGAGGCTTCTTGTCAGAGCCACAGCTACACGCAGACTGACGAGATCATGGACATATAGTGTGAACAGTGACATAGCAAATGAACCGTAACCCTACGAAGACGAACCGTATAGTGTGAATTGGCCCTTAGTCTCTCACTCCAGCCCTCCATCTCGTCCTTGGTCTCCCCTCCTACCTCACTCACATACATTCCTAGTTAATTCTCTCCCACTCCACTCCATCCCTCAGTCTCCCAATTCTAATTTATGGAGCATAGACAACCAAATGACATATGATTTCTTACTAAACTTGTGGAATATTGCCATAACCTACCTACCAATAACAGATCTTTGAAAAAAAAAAAAAAAAATGATATGGCCACATATTTTTTAAAGTAATGAAGTAATATTTCTCGCCTTTTAAGACTTCATTCCCTTAAAAAACCTTGGAATAGCACTTCTAAAAAATTACAAGGTTACTTATGAACTGCCTGCTACAGTTTATATAACCCTTGTTAATTTCTTGGTCATAAACACACACACATCTTAACCAAGACTGGCTGAAGTTTGGATCTATTGCTCATGGTCTGGTGCAAGTAGGCAACTAATAAAGTACTGTATGTATAAAATCAGTAATGCTGTTCCTGACCTACCAAGCCATTCAGACCCAGGCAACAGGTCTTTTAGTCCAACAGGACAGATGAACACTACAGCAGGTAATTTTTATGCAATGTTGTTCCCACAACAATTTAAATCATTATTTTATGCAGGGAAGAGGGAACCAAATGCTAGAAAACCTGAACGACTGTTCCCTCCAACAAAAAACTAAGTTAAGGGCCAAATTCAAGATTGTTCATCTTGAGATGCCTGGACACAGCATTAAAAAGACTGGAGGGTCATAGGCAGTAGGAAGAGCGAAAAGCAGTTCCAGAGTTGACCTATTGCGTACATGAAGGTTAACTCCTGCATTTGATAGCTGGACAGAAAAGGGATGAGAGTTTGCTGCTAGACAGGTGCTACGCACACGCCAGGGTGGTGGAGGGATGCAAGCAGACGTTTCGGAGGGGCAGTGACCATTGACACAGCAGTACAAATGAGATAAACATGCAACAGTTGTAGTCAGATGGAATAAAAATTGGCAAGCTGCATCACTATGTGCCACTGATGCAATATGTCGAGATGTTTCAAATAATTTTTGGCCTGCACCAGGAGCATGCATTTATTTATTTTTTAGCTGCAGTTCTTTGGTTGTGTGTTTAGTATTTTTATTAAAAGTTGGAGCAATATTTCACTCATTGGCAAAGCAACTGACGTTAGATTTAAAAAGCACAATTAATTTTACTACCTCTCAAATATCGAAAATTATAACACTGTCTTGTCAAAATCAAGCTGTTTTTCATTAGTCTTAAAAGGCGATAAACTCTACTCCACTACACAAAATATTGAAATATTTATAATAAAGAAGCATTTACATTAAAGATGCATTTATTGGAATAAAGAAAATATGGTCAGCACATATAAATATATAAGTAATGGATGTGGGATCATGAAGGGCCGCAATATATTAAAATCTATATGAGTGAAGTTCTGCTGAAAAATCATATGGTCTGACTGACTGGCCAAGAGATGCTCCCACATCCACAAATACTCTACAGTGCATATACAGATGTCCTCGTTTAGCCACAGGTATGGCCTAAACTAACAGTATTCCCACCATACAACTGGTAATGGCAAATTCTGCACCCTGACTAAGTTTTACAGAAACACTAAAAAACTGGGGAAGGAGAGGGGTTGCATTGTTTGAAAAAATAAATAAATAGATAGAGGGGTTGCACTGATTAAAAAAAAAAAAAATGGAGAGGGGCGGGAGAGGGGTTGCATTGTTTGATGGTCCTTAACTATGAGGTATGACTGTCTCCTTGGTTACTTCGTTTATTTTCCTATTGCTTACAAAGGCTTCAACATGCCTGCATAAGTTAGCCTTGGTCACTTAATGGCAACTCTCCATACTACTTGATCTCTGGCAGTCTCCCTGTCCAGTCCCATATCCCTGAGGTCTCACTCTGACTTCATCCCAAGTCTTTTTTTTAGTCTGCCTGTCACAACTCGACCCTAAACAATCACAGCTCTCACCCTCCATCCTCTCCACATGTCCATACCATCTCAACCTACCCCTCCTCATCACTACATCAATACATTCAAGTCCCATTCTTCTTCTCAACTCTTCAACTGCAGTCCTAACACCCCTCCCAAGGCCTGTCATTCAAGGATGCACTACAAACAAATCTAATCATTGTCATTACTGTATGTTTAAGCCTATGAACATCCTCATCCTTCACTGCCCAGGTCTCACGTGCCACATACAAAGATCCCTTAGCACTGAGGGAGAGCCCTCTCAATGTCAGGAGGCAACAGCTCCCTGAACTTCCTCCAGCCACTCCTTATCCTAGCCACACAGCTAACACCAGCTCCACCTCCAGCACATAGCATGTCCTCAAAAAAAAAAAAAAAAAAAAAAAAAAAAAAAAAAAAAATCCTCTACACACTCAACAGCAAGACTAATCCTTTCATGCCTGAAATCTCCATATGCTCCCCCCCACACACTGCACACACCATGTCAGCATTTTTCACAGTCAACCTCTAACACCACATACACAGCCTCTCACCAACACTGAACAAGTAGTAATTCCTTCCCACACCCTAGTGGTAATCCACACATGGCCACACTCCCTCAGCTTTGACAGTACCACCACCAGCCCTAGATACCACCACCCTTGGTTACTAGTTGTTTCAACCCTCCAATCACACTACACACTGCTATCAACTGAGACAAAAGGGAACAGGGATCTGTCAGGTTTGATAACATGCTATAACAAATTTAACAGACAATGGAGAAAGTTGCCTTCATGAGGTGGCAGTCTCCTTGGTTATGGCTACTATTCATATCAATGTGTTATAGC
This sequence comes from Coenobita brevimanus, assembly GCF_032717465.1. Classification (NCBI taxonomy): domain Eukaryota; kingdom Metazoa; phylum Arthropoda; class Malacostraca; order Decapoda; family Coenobitidae; genus Coenobita; species Coenobita brevimanus. The sequence continues at coordinate 68,821,689 of NC_137054.1, forward strand.
ATTCACTTTACAGGTACAGGAGGCTTGCTTTCATGTGTCTCCTTTGTTACTAGTCCTGCAGGTGGTAGGTGACTGTGATCATCCACTCACTTGATATACATACAGTGCAACCTCTTAAATTCGAAGTTCTTGTGTCCTTTGGATACTTTTGAAAAATTTGAACATTTAATAAAGCATTTCTGTGGCTGTCTTAATTCTCATGGTTTAGACATGCTTTTCACAAGCTTTGTTGTCTGGGCTAACTAGCTGGCTTCAGGCATCCTATTTTCCATTGTTAACACTACCATTTATCTCATCTCTCAACTCAAGGATCAGTACAATAATCTCTACAAACCATGAAGTGTTTCTTTCACATTTCCTTTCCTCATCTTGTGTATGTCCCCTTGTTCTAAAACACTTTGCAGTTGTATTCATATTTAACATCAATCAGTAAGTTGTAAGGGACAGTAATTATGCATTCATTTATATACGTAAAAACTACAGTACTGAACATGAATATTTACATCTTTCAGCAACCACCATCCACTCCTTGATGTGTGCAGCACTGCCCACTATCTCCATTATTTTTTTTTCTGTCCTCCTCTCTCCCTGTTTCTCACATCTTTCCTGTCAATTTTTATTACTCCTTCCTTTTCAGGTGGCTTTACACTGAGTAACATGCCTAATGGCTTTCTGTAAGCCAGAAAACCATTTACAATGCTGGGTGGTAACCATATAACCAACCCATACGTGATGCTACACTTCACATATTGTGCACTGATTACACAGTTTATTTTATGACATTTTATGATACGTACAATTACTGCCAGTCTGCATTACTATGATCTTGCAGAAATACTGCAATCTCAGTGATGAAATACATAAGTACATTCTGTGTGTGAAAAAAAAAAGGAAGATGGTGGTGGTTTATATCTACTCAAAAATAGATTGCACAGTGGTTTAACTGTGATGCAAATGATTTATTAGAATTACACTAAGACTGCTGCCTACCAACAATCATGCTTCGGTCAAAAGTGAATAAAATCAGTTGACGTCTGACAAGTGGTGTTGCATGGTGTTGCGTGATAAAGGAATATTTACCATAATTCCACTCAAAAACTTAAAAACCTTATCACACTGCTTTGTAATGTCATACACTGTCAGGTTTAACACCACCGCTATCTTTGACAACACCTGCAATGAGTTATTTACTCTAGTTTCAGTTGGTACAGAACTGAGAAGTCAAATTTGTCATACATGGTACTTTCCATCACCAGTCATTTCACAACACACACTAAGTACTTGTGGCTGCATTCTTATACTGCATCATTTTTGTTCCCAGCACTGCACTAATTGGTAAAGCCAGGACACCTGTTTGAAGCCACAATTATGGTCAAATTTGGATACGATAAAACTGACTCAAATAATAAAGAGCTTACCCAAGAGGAGGAAAGGAAATTATTATTATTATTATGGGTGACCACACGCTTTATGGTGAGGTCATCAGTACCAGATGGGTGTAGCTGGGTATTTTTTTTTTTTTTTTACTAGTCTCTGGTTATTTCTGAGCTAGTTTTGGTAAATAAAAATGACATTTTTCATAAATTAAGGCAATTGAACTTCAGAGGTTTGCAAACTTTTGAGGTTGCACTGTAGTACTACCTATTCTTCCTTCAACTTTATCATTCTGTTTGTCCTCACTCCCTACTTCTCCCTTTCCTTCCTGTCACTTTTTCTCTTCTTTCCACTTTATGTGGTTTTACACCAGGTGACAGGCCTAATGGTTTCCTGCAACCCAGGAAACCATTTACAATGTTGGGTGGTAACGATATCACCAAATAATGGGGTGATGTGGGGCCTGCTATGGTGCCCATGTTAACTGGATTATGCAAATGCAGCATCCATCCAGGAACCAAACCTCCACACTATTCAACGCACCTTGCCGTTGCAGGGCACTGTCAGCCACGAGGGAACACTGGTTCATTAAATGAGGTGGCAAGGCTGTTGCTTGCCTGTGGTTGATAGGTCAGCTTGGCCAGGCAGACTGGGGTTGATCAACAACGTACTTCAATTCACAATGCCATCAAACAAAACATGCCCCAATTCCCTCCCTTATCCTCGAAGGATGGTGGAGTACATGAGTCTCCTTGGTTACTAGTCTAATACCTCCCTATCATCCCATAAAGGAATGTGGTGGACTACAGGATAAGGGCCAATTCAGCCAGCAGACCAACATGTTCCTGTTCTCCTGGCCACAAAATACATCACTTCAGCACTACCATATAAACCAGCCAGGGAACACGTTGACAATTACTTCGATTTAAAGTACATGAAAACAGCACTTCTTCATGACTAGCATAAACAAGGACTTTCTGTACACACAACTACAGTTCTTTCACTTAAACTTGGCCAAGACATATCCTTTGACAGCCGACTTCACTTAATTCACTGGCTCTACAACCTTTCCACCACACTGCATGACTAACATCACTAATTTTGATCTAATACAGTATAGCTAAACACGATTCAAAGATGGTAATTTTAGGTCGTTGAAACCTTTCCACAGCACTTCTTCGTGACTAGCAAGGTATTTTTAGGCCAAGTTAAAGCAAAATGATTGAGATGCAGTTTTAACACATTACCAATCTTCTTCAAACATACAGCATATTCCTCTACCCAGCTGGCTTCATCTTGCCATCTTGATATCTTCTTCATAGATCTTGTTAGACGCCATCTGTTTCCTGCAAATACAACAACACATTAGCTGTGTTTCTATCTACACCCACACCCACTGACCTACTCTACACCTACACCCACTGACCTAATGTACACCCAGACCCACCGACCTAATCTACAACACCCACTGACCTACTCTACACCTACACCCACTGACCTAATCTAACACACACACACACACACACACACACACACACACACCTAACCTTCAAACACCAGCCAACTGGATTACCTAAACACAAGATCACAAGTTTAAATTCTGTACCTAAACAACAAGAGCCTATCTGCACAGACTGCAGTCAATATTTAAGTTTCTTTCAAACTCAGAATGTGAAACTTGTATTAAAATGCCTCCTTATGGCCAAAACTGACAACTGTTTAATAATCAGCTGATGCAACAGCTGACCTATCAAATCAACTCAAAATTTCAAGCTGAGCAACTTTGTATTTCATAAGCCACTACAATGCCTCCTTAAAGTCAAACTGAAATGCACCCAACAGTCAGCTTAGGCAATGGCTGACATGATAAATCAACAAAAGTTCAGGCTGAGCAGCTTTGTATTTCATAAAATCACTCAAAGCTCTCCAAGAGCAGATATTTACACTTTCCTTGGAGAGAAAAAAAAAGTAACACTTGTAGACCTGTTAGCTTTGCCACAGGTGAACAGACCTATTAATATTCCACAGCACATCTGGCTGGACCACCTTAACCCACTACATCACCAGGCATCTACAGTAAACACAGCAGCACAACCACCTGACACATTCAAAGCCTCAGACACCACCACCTTAACCCACTACACCACCAGGCACCTACAGTAAACTCAGCAGCACAACCACCTCACACATTCAAAGCATCAGACACCACCACCTTAACTCACTGAACGACTTTGACGATGGCCAGATTTAGAAAGACGGCAGAAATTATAACCACTGCTAATACACCTAAAGATAATTCACCATACTCCCTGAGTGCTTTATCCATCTATATCTATTTATCTATATCTACTGAAGTAATTCTGGAGACTATTTCAAAGTCTGCATTACATGAGGAAGCTACTACAGTTAAAAAAAATCTTCTCAAACAAGAAATGAACAAAGTCAAGAACCATTCAGTGCAAGATGCCTAGCCACTGCATTTAAGAGTGTCACAGTAGGAAGCACCAATGAACCTGGACCAGGGAACCTGCACCAACGAACCAGCACCAATGAACCAGCACCAACGAACCTGCACCAAGTCACACTGGCTACATGGCACCAAGACTGGCATGGGAGCAGCTTTGGCCATGAAGATGCTTGGTGATGAAACAGTTTGGTGTTAATGCACAAGGAGGAAGGCAGAATAGGGAGGAAGGCAGGATAGGAGGAAGGCAGGATAGGGAGGGAGGAAGGCAGGATAGGGAGGAAGGGGAGGATAGGGAGGAAGGAAGGATGGGGCAGTGTTAATGGCAGGGCCTTAAACTATCCATGGCATAATACCAAATGTCTAGCCTGATAGTAGGGGGAAAACGTAGGGCCAATAGAATTATGGAAATATCAAGAAAAGATGGAACAGTAGAGAGAGGACAGGAAGGAGAGAGAAAGGAGATACAGTCACTGGTAAAAGGAAAAGTCACAGGCAGAAGGAGAAAGTCACAGGCAGGAGGAGAAAGACGCAGGCAGGAGGAGAAAGACGCAGGCAGGAGGAGAAAGGCGCAGGCAGGAGGAGAAAGGCGCAGGCAGGAGGAGAAAGGCGCAGGCAGGAGGAGAAAGGCGCAGGCAGGAGGAGAAAGGCGCAGGCAGAAGGAGAAAGACGCAGGCAGAAGGAGAAAGACGCAGGCAGAAGGAGAAAGACGCAGGCAGAAGGAGAAAGACGCAGGCAGAAGGAGAAAGACGCAGGCAGAAGGAGAAAGACGCAGGCAGAAGGAGAAAGACGCAGGCAGAAGGAGAAAGACGCAGGCAGAAGGAGAAAGACGCAGGCAGAAGGAGAAAGACGCAGGCATTTTGTTTATTTAAAAAAAAAAAAAAAAAAAAAAAAAAAAAAATGATTAATTCAAACTTACACAGTACTTCCAATTCCCTGACTCCCCCAACATCTCTTCCTTAGTGATATATTTTTGGTTTTATTCTTGCTACTACAGTACTTGGCAATTTTTACAACTCAGGGGCTGGTACTCTTGAAGCACCTCCCCTAACACCTCTTCCTTATTGATTTATTGTTTTATTCTTGCCACCACCAGGCATTTTAAAACTCAGGGAGGACTTACAGCTCTGATGGGGTTAATAAGGCTACATCTTCAGTTCAAAAAATACAGGATTAATAGACTCTGGAAATATTGCTATCGTATCGTTTATATAGACTCTGGAAATATTGCTATCGTATCGTTTATATAGACTCTGGAAATACAGCTATCGTATCGTTTATATAGACTCTGGAAATATTGCTATCGTATCGTTTATATAGACTCTGGAAATACAGCTATCGTATCGTTTATATAGACTCTGGAAATACAGCTATCGTATCGTTTATATACACTCTGGAAATATAGCTATCGTACCATTTATATAGACTCTGGAATTACAGCTATCGTATCGTTTATATAGACTCTGGAAATACAGGTATCGTATCATTTATATAGACTCTGGAAATATTGCTATCGTATCATTTATACAGACTCTGGAAATATTGCTATCATATCATTTATAATACAGACTTTGAAAATATTGCTATCGTATTGTTTATATAGACTAAAATATTGTTATCATGTTGTTTATATACAGCAGACTCTGGAAATATTGCTATCGTATCGTTTATATTCACTCTAGAAATATTGCCCTCGTATCATTTATATAGACTGGAAATACAGCTATCGTATCGTTTATATAGACTCTGGAAATATTGCTATCATATAGTTTATGGAGACTCTGGAAATACAGCTATCGTATCATTTATATAGACTGGAAATACAGCTATCGTATCATTTATATAGACTGGAAATACAGCTTTCGTATCATTTCTATAGACTGGAAATACAGCTATCGTATCATCTATATAGACTGGAAATACAGCTATCGTATCATTTATTTCAGGGGTTCCCAACCTGGGGTAAATTACCCCAAGTGGGGTAATTTGGTCTTTTGTGAAGGGTAATGGGGGAGGTAAAAAAAAAAAAAATCTAAAAATCATATCAGTTATGATAGACTTCGGACCTATACTAAAATTCAGAGATGAATGTTTAAAGTCATGTTTATTTGGTATCAGTGTTAATAATAAAAATAAATTACTCCTTGCAATAACCCTCTTGGTTTTAGCCTAACCTTTAATTAAGTCCTACATTCAAACTAAAATCTAGGCATCAAAATGTTAAGCTGCTAAAATGCAATTGTGGAAACATAAGCAATGAGGGGTAATGAGTGAAGAGAGGTGTGGAAAATGGGGTAATGGGTAAATAAAGGTTGGGAACCCCTGATTTATATAGACTGGAAATACAGCTATCGTATCATTTATATAGACTGGAAATACAGCTATCGTATCGTTTATATCGACTCTGGAAATACAGCTATCGTATCGTTTATATAGACTCTGGAAATATTGCTCTCGTATCGTTTATATAGACTCTGGAAACATTGCTCTCGCATCGTTTATATAGACTCTGGAAATACTTCTAACATATCGTTTATAAAGGCTCCAACATGCTTGAATGCGTCGGTTTTCATAACTTAATAGCAGCTCTCCACACTGCTCAATCTCTGGCAGCCTCCCTATTCAGTTCTAGCCCTGAGGTCACACCCTATGGCCTCTTCCCAGGTCTTTTTCAGTCTGCCTCTCACCCCTACCCTCAACCTTGCCACTTATCACCTTCCACACCCAACTGTTACTCTCCATTAAAAATAAAATCAAGGCATTTGAGAGAACAAGTACCAATGGAACTTAGAAATCTGCATATAAGACAAGGCTTTACTATCACACCACTGATTTCCCTAGATAAATAGCTAAGGAAGAGGTGTTAGGGAGCTTCCTTTTGAATGCAGGGGTCTCCAACTGACTTAAGTTTAACCCCTAAAATAAATCATTACAGAAGAGATGTCAGGGAGCTTCCTGTTGTGTGTTAATTCACTCCTGCCACAGCCAATGGTTTTATCCAGCTCTGGGGATATTTTATTTACTGATGGGGTAATAATGGCTATATGGGTTCTGTTGCAAGTCTCCAAAGACTTAAAACTATATGGAAAAGTTAAGAAAAACCTAAGGCACAAGGGGTGGCAGTGATCATTTCCTGGAATATGGTTGTTAGCACTGCCAATTTAACTGCAGCACACTTACTGCAAATAATTCCACTTAGCAAAATTGAGTTTTTAATGTTCTGCATGATTCTTGCAACTTTAGCTTCCTCAGCTATTTAAGCACAAGTTGCAGTGCATTTTGACTAACACCTACTGAGGCAAGTTCTGCAACCAACTGGCAATTAGCAAAAGCAGCACCACAGCAAGATTTACAGAAAACTATACATTATGTATAAAACACTCCACTGGCCCATCATGGTTATTTTCAACTGACTGGCACCTAAGTGATTAAGTATAACATTTTTAAATGTACTCATCTTGTAGTATTCAGCCAAGTTGCTCCCCTTCATCACTGGTGGTAGTGGTGGTGGTGGTGGTGGATGTCTACCACCCGACACCACCACAGCAGGAGTGGCCTTCTCTGTCATCAAGCTGCCCTCGTCGTACTGCCCTAAAGTACAAATATGCTTTACAACTCCACCGTTGAACTACAATGCCAGTGCTACCTCAACCATCAACACTAGTTAAATCTTAGGCTGAAGGACATACTGAAGGCTGTATCAAACCAGCTATTTCAAGGAGCCTATCAGTTAATATTCTTGCCATACACATATCTACCTATCTCTCAGAAGGAGGATGGTGGACTGCAGAAGGGGAATTTTAGTATGAAGTCTCCTAGATTCATATCCAGATAAGCATGAACCCAAAACTGAGTTAAGGGCTCTAGTAAATAAGTTTCTCAGTGAAATATGTTAACACCCAAATATGCCTAGTAACCAATGCATTTATTCCTATACAGTATAATGCTACTTCCCTATTCAAGTTAAGCAAATGCAATCAGCAAACTAGCTAGGAACAATCTTCATTTTCCTTCATCCTGATCTTTTTCACCTTATGCTGGAGTGAGGAAGGGTGCAGAAAGGAAGGACAGGGAAAGAAATAATAGAGGAAGCACCATAAAACAAATAACTCAAAGTCAAATGGCCACCCCTTATGGGATTGTGAAGTCTGGCAATAGATAGATAGACAGACTTACATTTATACCTCAACATCTTTACCCGCCTAATGGAGCGGGAAAAAGGAACTAATTTCCTTCATTCATTCATTTATAAAATCTCCAAGATGCTTCCATACATCACCCTTGATCACTTAATGGCAGTTCTCCATGCTGCTTGATCTCTAGCAGCTTCTCTGTCCAGCCCTTTATCCCTGAGGACACTGACTTCATCCCAGGTCTTTCAGTCTGCCTCTCAACTTTACCCTCCATGCTCACACCTCTCACCCTCCGCACCCAAATGTCATCCCCCATCCTCTCCACATGCCCAAACCATCTCACTCTACCCCTCCTAATCACAACACCACTACACTCCAGTCTCATCCTTCCTCCCAAACCATCTCAGTCTACCCCCTTCACATCACAACACCAATACACTCCAGCCCCATCCTGCCTCCCAAAACCATCTCAATTTACCCCTTAACTCTACCCTCAACACACACACCTCTCCCCCGCTGCATCCAGTTGTCATCCTCCATTCTCTCCACATGCCCAATGCAATGGACAGTAAATTTCTATGACTGCACCTATGTAGATATACCGTATACTTTACCAATGCCTTCACCCACACTGGATAAAACTTAGGTCATAATGTATCAACTGTTCCCTAATCTTTCTTGCATAGTCTACTGTATAGTCTGTTAACTGCTCTAACACACGTATCTAAATGACTTGTTAATTATGCTAAAGAAGGGCTATGGCAGAGGTCAGCAACCTGCGGCTCAGAAGCCGCACGAGGCTCTTAGGACACTTTTGCGGCTCCTGGAGCTTCATAAATAACCACTTATTCTTTCAGAACAAAGGCATCATATTATACATGCAAGGCGACATTAGATTTTTCATTCAACTTTGATAAGATCTATACTATAAGCAGATCAAACAATATCACCGTAATGTTTTGTTTAGATTTAGAATACTGCAGATTTCGGTTTATGAGAATTTTCTGTATTGCGGCTCCAAGCATACTACATTTTTATGAAACTTTGAAAAGATCTACAATATACTATAAGTAGATCAAACAGTATTACCGTAATGTTTTGTTTAGAGTACTGCAGATTTCAGTTTGAGAATTTTTTGTATTGCGGCTCCAAGAGTACTACATTTTTTGAAACTTTAAACTAAATGGCTCTTGTAGCTTTAAGGGTTGCTGACCTCTGGGCTATGAGAAAGGTGTACAGGCAAGATAATGTCAATCTGACATTAAGCTGTATCCCTCCACAAAATGACAAAAAGCTATACCAATTTAAGAGTAAAATCTGTGTTTCCATCTCACTTAGATTTCTTAACCAAGGAAAAAATAATCTTGCCACTTAGCTATACTGTAGTCTGTCCTTCACCTGGTGGAACTGGCCCATTCTCACAAATTTAGTACTTAATTAATTACAGTTTCATTAATTTTATAGTTATGGAGGTATGAATGAGTCTCCTTGGTTACTACATGTTTCACTGGACATAACTACCACTCCCACATCAATACAGTGTGCTTGCTGGAAATTCAGTTATATATCTATCTAATCTATCTATTGCCAGACATCTTAATCCTGTAAGGTGTGGCCACAAATTTCCTCAACACTGTCCTGTCCTCTGCCATTTCACTGCCATCCCTCCAACTCACACACCCCCTCTCATCTCCATCCCTCCAACTCTCACCCTCCCTCCACCTTATCTACCCACACTCATCCCTCGTACACACATTCTCACTCCCATATCTACTTGTATCTACTCTCCATCCCTCCAACTTACACTCCCCCCCCCATCTCTCCACTCCATCCCTCTATCTCATTCTTGGCTATAATGTAAAAATGAGAGTCCTTGCTCAATTCAACCCTCCATAGTTACCTGCCTACACTAACAAACAGGAGTGACAGGAGAGGCAGACAAGAGAAAGACAGAAAAGAGACATAAGAGACAGACAGACAAGAGGGACAGACATGAGAGAAAAAGACGAGACAAAGACAAGAGGGACAGACAAGAGACAGGAAAAGCAGACAGGAGAGACAGGAGACAGTACTATATCCATCACAACAGATTTCAACCTCTCCAAGCAGTCGTGGCCCATCTGCTACTCTGAGTTCTCCAGGCAGTCTCCCTTCACTCCTCTTGAACTGCCATCACACTGCCACCTCTCTGGAACCCTGCTTTCTTGTACTTCACTTACACCCACACAAACCCAAGGCCGCCACAGGAACACCACTGCAATGATTGTAGGAACATAATACAAATTATTCACATTTAGAGTAGACAGTTATACAGTAAATAGCACTACTTCTTCTACCTTCTACTTGGCCTATATTTTGCCTTACGCAGTCAATCTCACACAGTTCAGTGGCAGAACAAGGTAATGCTATAGAGTACCCTTTCCACAGCACTTCTTCATGACTAGCAACATTCTACTCATCTACAGTTACAATTCAAAATTCATGATGCTATGATATTTTAAACCAAAAAAGAAGGGCATAGCATCATATTCTAATAAAATTTTGTTACAGCCAAGTATTCAAAGTGGAAAGTTGTTTTTATACCTATAGCCACTTCTGAATCAGTCACTCCTGCAAAAAAATACGAAGATGTGTATGCATCTGACGAGCTGTAGTTATGAGTTAGGAATGAGTCTCCTTGGTTACTATTCCAATTTACAACTACTAAAATCTGACTGGTCACTCCCACAAAAAATACGAAGATGTGGTTGCATCTGACGAGCTGTGGTTTTGAGTCAAGAATAAGTCTCCTTGGTTACTATTCCAATTTACAACTAAAATTTGATGCTAGTCATGAACAAGTGCTATGAGTCTCCTTCGTTACTAGCTTGCTTTTACTTTACCTTGGCCTAAAATTGCCATCTCTCCATTCTGAATGCTGAATTGTAATCAGATAAACACTAGAACATGATACTAGTCACAAAGAAGTGCTATGGGATGACTGTACAGCCATACCATTGCTTTTTTCCTGCCAATGCGCTATGTGAAATAATTTACAAAGGAATGAACACCTGGGCAAAGCTATTGTGACAGTCTCCTTGGTTATTAGTCAAAACTGCCCTCCTAATCTGACTACACCTGCCCATCAATTAACTGAAAAGGGGCTAGGGATCTTTACAAAGCCTTGGTCATGAGTAAAGAATAAGTCTCCTTGGTTAATAGCCAGAATTACCCCCCCCCTACCAATTTGACTGCTTTGCCATAAACTGAAAATTATGAAGAGCCTCCTTGGTCATGAGTAAGGAATGAGTCTCCTTGGTTACTAGTCAAAATTACCATCAATCTGACTACTACTTGCCATCAGCTTATTGAAAAGGGGTGAGGGATCTTTACATAGTTCCTGTATGGAATACTAGCCTTAGTTAGGGAATGAGTCTCCCTGGTTAGTCAAAATTACCATTCCTATCTGCCTACACTTGGCCAAAAAGTAACTGAAATTAGGCTAAGGATCACTACGTAGGGCTTTGGTTGTGAGTCTCCTTGGTTACTAGTCAAAATTACCCTCCCAATCTGACTACACTTGTCCATAAAGTAACTGAAATCAGGCTAGGGATCATTACATAGGGCTTTGGTCATGAGTCTCCTTGGTTACTAGTCAAAATTATCTTTCCAATCTAGCTACACCTGGCCAACCACTGACTGAAAAGGACTTAGAGATCTCTGAATAGTTGCTGCATGGAATTGGAGCCTTGGTTAGGGAATGAGTCTCCTTGGTTACTAGTCAAAATACGCATCAAAAGCATCAATCTGACTACACCTGGCATTAACTAAAACGGAGTTAGGGATCTTTGAAAAGTTGTCGCATGAAATTTGAGTCTTAGGGAATGAGTCTCCTTGGTTACTAGCCCAAATTACCATCTCAATCTGACTACACAGCCATAAAGTAACTGAAAGGGAATTAGGAATCTTTACATAGTTTTTGCATGGAATTTTATGAACCTTAGTTATTTAACCTGACTACACCTGGCCAAAAAAGTAACTGAAAAGGGGTTAGGGATCTTTACGAACAGCCTTGGTCATGAAGCTCCTTGGTTACTAGTCAAAATTACCTTTCCAATCTCTACACTTGGCCATAAAATAACTGAAAAGGGGTTAAGGATCTTTACGAACAGCCTTGGTAATGTCTCCTTGGTTACTAGTCAAAATTACCCTTCCAATCTGACTACACCTGGTCATTAACAGAAAAGGGGTTAGAGATTTTACAGAGCCCTGGTCATGAGTATGGAATGTCTCCTTGGTTACTAGTCAAAATTACCCTCCCAATTAGGCTACACTTGGCCATAAACTGTGAAGGCTGGGAATCTGTCACTAAAAACTCAAATTATTTTTATAAATTAGCTGGGAAAGATATACCTAACCCCTCCACAATAGCCAGGTGGAAGTAGTATGCTTTAAATAACAATAATAATAATAAGAGAAGACTGAGGGGGGTACAAGGAACAGCGTGGTGGACTGAAGAGGTGAGACAGGCTGTGGCACAAAAGAAGAAAGCATACAATGAATGGATGAGAAATAGGGGCGTGGAAGAAGTTGAGAGGCGGAAGAGAGAGTTATATGTAGAAAGAAAGAGAGAGGTGAAAAGATTAGTAAGAGAGTAAGAAGAGAGTGGATGAGGAATTTGGAGGGAATTTGAGTGTAAAGTGGAGGGACTAAGAAAATGTTCTGGAAAGAGGTGAAAAGAGTAAGACAGGGTGGAAGTGAAGTTAGCAGGGGAGTGAAAGATGAAAATGGTAGATTACTAATGGAGAAGGGAGAAAAAGTGAGCAGATAGTGAGAACTCTTTATGGAACTGTTGAACATAGAGGATGGAAGTAATGAGAGTAAGTGGCTGGGGAATGGCTGGGAGAAGGAGGGTGAGAAGACAGGAAGAAATCAGTAGGATAGAAGTTGTGGAAGCAATGAAGAAAGTTAAATTGGGGAAAGCCCCAAGAATTGATGGAGTGTAGTTAAATGCTGAAGCATGGGGGAGAGATAGTGGTAGAACGGATGTGGAAGATGTGCAGATTGGCCTGGGAGGAAGGTAGAGTCTCGGAGGATTGGAAGTCAGGTATAATTATTCCCTTGTACAAAGGAAAAGGGAAAAAAGAAGTGTGTGGTAATCACAGGGGCATTTGTCTTCTTAGTATAATAGGAAAAGTGTATGGTAGGATACTTATTGACAGAGTTAGAGAAAGAACAGATGAATTAGTTGGAGAAAAACAGGGAGGCTTTAGGAAGGGAAGAGGTTGTGTAGATCAGATATTCATTCTTAGATCTTTAGTGGAAAAGTTTCTAGAGAAGGGAAAGAAGTTGTATGCAGCTTTCATGGATTTGGAGAAAGCTTATGACAGGGTGGACAGACAAGGATTGTGGAAAGTATTAAGAATATATGGAGTAGATGGGAAGTTGTTGAATGCTGTGAAGAGTATGTATGATTGTGCTAAGGCTGCAGTGCGTGTGGATGGTGAACTAAGTGAATTTTTCTCTTTGAAGGTTGGGTTGAAACAGGGATGTGTCATATCTCCATGGTTGTTCAATCTGTACATGGATGGGGTAATAAAAGAGATACAAGGTAGGATAGTGGATGCTGGAGTGGCCCTGGTGAGAGAGGATAGTGTTTGGAAACTCCCTGTACTGTTGTTTGCAGATGATACTGTGTTGTTAAGTGAAGACGAAGGGGAGCTGCAAGGCTTGGTGGATGAGTTTGGGGAGTGTGTGTAAGAAACGGAATCTAAAGGTGAATGTAGGGAAGAGTAAAGTGATGGTCTTTGAGAGAGGTGAAGTCAGTGAATGTACAGCGAGGTTGGATGGTGAGGAATTGGAAAATGTGAGTACATTTAAGTACTTGGGTAGTGGGATGAGTAAGGATGGAGGTTTGGAGGGTGAAGTGCTTGAAAGGGTACAGCAGGGAAGAAAGGTTGCTGGTTCTTTGAAAGCAGTGTTAAGAAACAGGGAAGTGAGCATGGAAGTGAAAAAGTTACTACATGACAGTATTGTGATACCAACTCTAACGTATGGAAGTGAAGCTTGGACGTTGTTGGAAGGACACAAGTCAAGAGTGAGAGCAGTGGAAATGAGTTACCGTATTTAAGAGGAGCCTTTGGAGTCACATGGAGAGACAGGCTGACGAATGAGGATATAAAGGAACGTTGTGGTGTGGATGCATATGTGATAGGAAGCGTTATGAGGAACACACTGAGGTGATTTGGCTATGTGGAGATGATGGAGGGTGAGACTGACGAAGAGAGTGTACTGTATGTGAGTGAGGTGGAGGGGGGAAGAGGGAGGGGAAGGCCGAGGATGAGATGGAGGGATGGGGTGGAGAGGTATATGAGAGAGGAGGGTGTGAGTTGGGATCAGGGCAGTGAAATGGTGGGGGACAGGGCGACGTGGAGGTGATTTGTTTGTGGCCACCCCAAACGGGATTGAGGCACCTGGCGATAGATAGATAAAACAGAAGGTTCTGGCATATTCACCTAGTAAGTATCCAATTAAATGTCCCCCAAAGAAGGTTGTGGTTGTGGTAGTTGTGGTTGTGGTAGCAGTCTCTCTACAGCTACATGGCCAATTACTGAACATCCAGGTCTTTTTTCTTCTTCACTATCAGGCTGCCTTCTCCCCAACTCATACCCCTGAAAAAGAATATTCCTTATAAGCCATCACAAGAAAATCTCAATAAAAAATCAAAATATCCATACACAAACAAAACCACAATTCCACACACACAGACACCCCAAACTCCACACAGTCACCCCCAAATCCACACACACACACACACACACACACACACACACACAAACTCTCCACATACACCCCCAATCTACACACACACCCAAACCCTATACACACACCCAAACCCTACACACACACACCCAAATCCACACACATATACAATCCAAACTCCACACAAACACCCCAATCTACACACATACATACACACCCGAAATCTACACACACACACACACACACACACACACACACACAACCCAAGCTCCACATACATACACCCCACCCCAGAATTCACACCCAGCTCTGTTATGTTACTTTCTTACCCTTTCAATCATCTGAGTAGGCTTTAGAAACACTCAGGCCTGTTTGCAATACAAATTAAAATCAATATCACCACAGAAGCAATTAATGGAGAGAGAAAGGTAATTACTGGAGAGAAAAAATACTTATTGGAAAGAGAAAGGAAAAATATCTTACCAAAATTGCAGACCCTTCCCCTGTAATTGCTGGAGCCTGACTGACCAAAAGCCGGCACATTCCACCTACCCCCGCATTCCTTCCCTCCCTCCCTCCCCCCCACTAGTTTCCTCCCCCCCTCCACCACCTCCTCCCTCCCTTCACAGCCCCTCTTTCCTCCACCTCTCTCTCTCTCTCTCTCTCTCTCTCTCTCTCTCTCCTTCCTTCCTTCTCCTCCTTGTCTTCCTTTTTCTTTCCACCTCTTCCTCCTCCCTGAAAAGCACTCTTCCTCCAATTCTCCTCCCTCCTGACATCCTCCCTTCCCTCCACCCCCACTAGTTCTCCCCCCCTCTTTCCTCCAACACTCTCTCTCTCCTTTGTCTTCTTCCTTCCACCTCTTCCTCCTCCCTGAAAAGCACTCTTCCTCCTGTCCCTCTCCCTCTTTACATCCTCCCTTCCCTCCACCCCCACTAGTTCCCCCCCCATCTTTCCTCTACCTCTCTCTCTCCTTCCTTTTTCTTTCCTTCCTCTCTCCTCCTTCTCTCTCTCCATCTCTTGTCATCAATCTTCCTTCCCTCTTCCTCCTCCTTGAAAAACACTTTTCCTCCATCCCCCCTTACCCCCTGTCTCCCCTCCATCCCTCCTTACTTCCTCTCTCCCCTCCATCCCCCCCCTTTCCTCCCCCTCCTCTCTCATTAGACACACACACACACACACACACACACACACACACACACACACACACACACACACACACAAGGTAAAAAATAAAATACAATCCATTACGGACAAGGGAATCACCTATACACAAGAGAAGGATATTTGTGAAGCACTAAAGAATTTCCAATCAGTTTTTAAAGAAAATTTTTTTTAGAGGGACTATGTGGAACATGCATGCCCAAACACACTACCAGATATACAAATATCAGAAAAAGTAATACAGGAGGAGTTAAGTAAATTAGACAAAGGAAAAGCAAATTGTCCTGATGAAATTTCATGTTGGGTGATACATGAATGTGCAAAGGAGTTAAGTAAACCATTATCTTTAATTTTCAAGAAATCCTTGAGACAAGGTAAACTACCTGATATTTGGAAGAAAGCAAACATTGTTCCCTTATTCAAGAAAGGGAATAGACAAAATCCACTCAACCACTGACCAGTATCACTAACCAGTGTTGTAAGCAAGGTATTAGAAAAGCTTATAAGAAAAGCTTGGGTAAATCATCTAGAAGGACACAGTATGATAACAGAAAGACAGTTTGGCTGGTCACAACAACAACACTACCACAACAACAACCACAACAACAATCACCACCACCACCATCAAACCACTATCACCACAACAATAACCACCACCACAACTGCAACAACCACCAACACAACCACCACCACCACAAGAATAACAACAATCAACACAACCACCACCACAAGAACAACAACCACACCACCACCACTGCCACAACAACCATCATCACAATAACCATCGCCACAACAACCACCACCAACACCACCACTACAACGGCAACAACAGCCACAACAACCACCATCACAACAAAAACCATCACCACAACCACCACCACCACAACTACAACAGCAACAACCAACACCACAACCACCATCACAACAATCACCACCACCACAACAACAGCAACACCCACCACCACAACCACCATCACAACAACCACCACCACCACAACCACCATCACAACAACAACCACCACCACCACAACAAACACAACCACCACCACCATCACGACAAACACAACCACCACCACCACCACAACAAACACAACCACCACCACCACCACAACAAACACAACCACCACCACCACAACAACAAACACAACCACCACCACCACAACAACAAACACAACCACCACCACAACAAACACAACCACCACCACCACAACAAACAAAACCACCACCACCACCACAACAAACAACCACCACCACCACAACAAACACAACCACCACCACCACAACAACAAACACAACCACCACCACAACAACAACAAACACCACCACCACCACGACAACAAACACAACCACCACCACCACGACAACAAACACCACCACCACCACAACAACAACAAACACCACCACCACCACAACAACAACAAACACCACCACCACCACAACAACAACAAACAACACCACCACCACAACAACAACAAACACCACCACCACCACAACAACAACAAACACCACCACCACCACAACAACAACAAACACCACCACCACCACAACAACAACAAACACCACCACCACCACAACAGACACCACCACCACCACCACAACAAACACCACTGCCACGACAACAAACACCACCACAACCACCACCACAACAAACAACCACCACCACCACAACAACAACCACCACCACAACAACAACCACCACCACCACAACCACAACAAACACAACCACCATCACCACAACCACCACAGCAGCAACAACAACCACAACTACCACCACAACAGCCACCATAACCACATCACAACCACCACCAGCACCACAAAAACCACCACCACCACCACAACAACCACAACCACCACCACAACAGCCACCATAACCACATCACAACCACCACCACCACCACAACAACCACAAAAACCACCAGCAACACAACCACAAAAACCACCACCACCACAACAACAACCACAACCACCACAACAGCCACCATAACCACATCACAACCACCACCACCACAACCACCATCACAGGAACCACAAAAACCACCACCACAACAACAACCACCACCACCATAGCAACAACCACCATCACCACCACCACCACAACTGCAACAATCACCAACACAACCACCACCACCACAAGAACCACCACCACCAACACAACCACCACCACCACCACAAGAACAACAACCACACCATCACCACCACCACCACAACAGCAACAACCACAACTACAACCACAACAACCATCATCACAACCATCACCACAACCACCACCACCACTACAACGGCAACAACAGCCACAACAAAAACCATCACCACAACCACCACCACCACAACAACAGCAACAACAACCACCAACACAACCACCATCACAACAACCACCACCACCACAACAAACACAACCACCACCACCAGAACAACAAACAACACCACAACCACCATCACAACCACCACCATCACCACAACAACACAGCATCAACAACAGCCACAACTACCACCACAACAGCCACCATAACCACATCACAACCACCACCAGCACCACAACAACCACCACCACCACAACAACCACCACCACCACAACAACAACCACCACCACCACCACCACCACAACAACCACCACCACCACCACCACAACAACAACAACCACCACCATCACCACAACCACCATCACCACCACAACCACCACCACAACAACAACCACCACCACCATAACAACAACCACCACCACCACAACAACAACAACCACCACCACCACCACAACCACCATCACCACCACCACCATCACCACCACAACCACCACCACAACAACAACCACCACCACCATAACAACAACCACAACTACAAAAACCACCACTACACAACCACAAAAACCACCACTACAACCACAAAAACCACCACTACAACAACCACAAAAACCACCACTACAACAACCACAAAAACCACCACTACAACAACCACAAAAACCACCACTACAACAACAACCACAAAAACCACCACTACAACAACAACCACAAAAACCACCACTACAACAACCACAAAAACCACCACTACAACAACAACCACAAAAACCACCACTACAACAACAACCACAAAAACCACCACTACAACAACAACCACAAAAACCACCACTACAACAACAACCACAAAAACCACCACTACAACAACAACCACAAAAACCACCACTACAACAACCACAAAAACCACCACTACAACAACAACCACAAAAACCACCAACACAACAACTACCACCACCAACATAATAACCACAACAATAACCACCACCACAACAATACCACCACCACCACAGCAACAATCACCACTACCACTACAATAACCATCATCACCATCACCACAACAATAACCACCATCACCACCACCACATCAATAACCACCATCACCACCACCACAACAATAACCACCATCACCACAAGAACATTAATTTTCATAGACTCAATGAGTCAATTCCCGCTAAAACAAGCCCTATTATTACATGCATGACCGCTACAAGATGGCGGCAGCACAGACGTATCGCCGCTGTACTGAAGAATGGGCGATGCGGCATCTAGTCTTATTTGTATCTATGTATATGGATATCTACACAGGACCTGAGGGGAAGCCTACACGAGCTGGCACTGCACCCAAAAGGAAGAGGAACAACTTTCAAATTCAGGTCAGGGAGTTAAATCTCCCCAACCTACCATGCACCCTGCGAGGAGAATCTTAGTCAGCTGCCCAGACTCCCACGTGGGAACTGCTGTCCCCTACGCCATTTTTTGCACAAAAGAACATACGTGTAGCTCTCTGACAGTAATTTCCGTGCTCTTTACACTTGCTGGAGGCACTGATAATTAAGTCTGCCTGCTATCCTCAACAGGTATCACAAGCACTAAATGAACACGTGGATCTGTTCAAAGACTGAATCCGCATCATATGCACTACACTTACAAACACCAGACATCATAACACCAGACACTACCATAAGATCCACACACCATATCACAGACATAACCTGTGGACAAAAATAAAACTACATACCTCGGCACACTTCAGGCATGGGTAAAGGACGATGGCTGACAGTCTCTCCAGCCAAATTGTCCAACACAGTCATCACCAGCAGCAAGCATGAGCACAAGTACTTCCCTTACATCACATTTAATAATGTACCTGCGCCACACACCTTCCACCGAGATCCTTGGAGTGGCATATGACACTGGACTCACCATTGGGAATCACATACACGAAATCAATAGGTGACGTAACTCCAGAACCAAAGCACTCTGGAACATACACTCTGCTCTACAAGCAGTGTATCAGATCAGCGATGTCCTATATCCTATTCCTCTTTGACATGGATAACAAACACCCACTACAACACCTTGCAGAGCAAACAGAATAACGCCCTGCACATCAAGGGCAGCACCAAAACTACTCCGACAATTCAAACACATCGGAACTAAATCCCTCCAAGTTAAAGAACATCTTGATACGAGGGACACTCCAGCGGCGTAGCCAGAGGTGGCCAGGATGGCCCTGGTCACCCCTGAAATATGCCTGGCCACCCCAAATTTCTGAAAAAATACCTTCCGACCTCAATAAAGGGTTGTCTTTGGGCAAGCCCATTAATGAACTTGGCCATCTCATTTTAAAATTTAGCTACGCGTTCACCTATAACTTTATTATGCTATACTTATGGCCTAATTTTATATCCAGTATCAATAAATGCCTAATTATGATAATGCTATCCAGTGACTTAAAATAATCAGAAATAAACGAAAAAGGTAATTAGCTGGTATTTTCGTTAGCTAACGACCATGAAATGCATTAACACAGCTACTTTACAACAAGTTACTATAAAGTCCCTTCCGTGAGTTGCTGAGTGGCTGGTCGCTGATTGCTTGGGATGTGCGTGACTTCATTTTCCCCACCACACTTCGTCACGCTCGATCCAGGCATCTTAAAAACAGCCACCTATTATTCAGGCAACAAATTAATGCTCGTCTGCACACAATCGGGGTCTTAAGATAACCTGTTTAAGTATTTCATCGTCCCACAAAGGTCATCTACACGAAACTTAAGCTTATGTGGTTCATAAACCTCACTAGATGGGCATGGTTGAATAAATGAAGGTGTGAGTGGGTGTATGTGAGTGTGGCTGGGTGTATATGGCTGTGTATGGGTGTATGTGGATATGGGTGGGTGTTCGTGGGTGTGGCAACATGTGGGTAGGCTTAGATGAGTGTCGGTGGGTGCAAGTGACTATTGGAGAATGTCAGTGAGTGTGGGTGAAGGCAGGTGGGTGTGACAGGGTATGGGTGGGTGAGTGAGTGGAGGTGTGTACAAATGGGCGTAGGTGTCTGTAGGTAAGTATGGATAGGTATGGGCAGGTGTCATTGAGTGCAGCCAGGTTCGGATGTGACAGGGTGTGGATGGGTGTATGTGAGTGTGGGTGGGAGTAAGTGTGTGGGTGGAAGTATGTGAATGGGGAGATGTAGCCTAGGTGGGTATGAGTGTGGGTGGGTGTATGTGAATGAAGGGATGTATGTGGGTATATGTGAGTATGGGTGGCAGTACGTGGGTCTGACTGAATGTATGCGACTAGCTGGACGTTGATAAGTGTGGCAAGGTATGGGTGGTTGTGAGTGTATGAGTATATGGGTGCATGTATGTGTTTGTAGGTAGGTATAAGTGGGTGGGAGCAGGTGTGATAGGATGTAGCTAGGATCGGGCAGGTGTTGGTGGGTGTGGCAGGGTATAGGTAAGTTGGCGTGATGTGGGGTGGCATAGGTGGGTGTGAGTGTATGTAGGTGGGTGTACCGAAATGTTGGTGGGTATGGGTGGGTTGGTGGGGTGTGGGGTGGCGCAGGTGGGTGTGAGTGTATGTAGGTGGATGTATCAGAATGTTGGTGGATATGGTGAGTCTAAGTGTTTGTAGGTGGGTGAACCTGTGTGTACTGTAGATGGGCCTCGGTGTTTGTGGGTGGGTGTAGTAGGTGTGGGTAGATGGTGGTGGGTGTAGTAGGTGTGGGTAGATGGTGGTGGGTGTAGTAGGTGTGGGTAGATGGTGGTGGGTGTAGTAGGTGTGGTTAGGTGCTGGTGGGTGTAGATGGGTTTGACAGTGTGTTAGTGGGTGCAGGTGGGTGTGGGGAGGTGTAAGTCGATGTGGGTGGGTGTCGGTAAGTGAAGGTGGGTGTGGATGGGATTAAACGTTTGCAGGTGGAAATGGGTGTGCAGGGTGATGCGGATGTATGTAGGTAGTTGTGGGGGTGTGAGGAGGTGTAGGTAGGTATAGACAGACGTGGATAGATGTAGGTATGTGCGTAATTTGGAAGGTGTGGGTGAATGCTGCAATGAAATTTCATTTGCAAGTGTCTGTGTTCTGCTCTCCTCATATAATTTACCACAAATGGATCGAATACTGCCTAAGCCCTAAGCAGACCATACCTAAGCTTGAGTATCGAAGAAAACTGAAAATCGCATGGGAAACAAAGATAAAATGCTCTGCGTTCAACACTCCTTGGAGCTGTTCACCTGATGTCTCCTACCCCTCCAAATATGTCGACAGGTACTATCTTGCCGTTCTCACTAGACCTTGATCATTACCACCCTGTCAACTGAGGGATTGTCTGGATCAGATCTGAGCTTCATAACTTTTTCGTCGCTCACGAAAGCTCCCTGAATATCTCATCAAGCGTCTGGATTCTGACTGTCCTAACACTATTCTACATTACCGGCTGTAATGCTGGCATGTCGCCTGTTTAAGGCCGACGGTGAACCCACAAACAATGCCAGTGTGGTATGGGAAGGGTTGGACTTTCCCCCTAATGAGTACAGTAACGACCCACTGCTGCCATCCTGCACCTTTGAAGAAGCCAGAATCACACCACCCATGTTAGCGACGTTACTGTATAACACCGGCCACATCTCACGCTACTGCGGCACTGCAAAAGTGTGTGAGCTATGAAACTCCCCCCTTTCAACCATGTCCTGCCCCGTCCGGCCCGTGTATTTTTTTCTTCAGGTACCCTCAGTCATCCAGTCATACTGGTAAACTCGGAGTTCAGTGAGGAATGATTCGGCAACGCTGCACCTTCGCTTGGGAAGAGATGAAACAATTTGGCTATTTAGCCCCCCCCCCTCAAAAAAAAAAAAAAAAAAAAAAAAAAAAAAATATTTGACATTCAATCAACCTATACCTAGCCAAACTGGACCTAACCTAATGTTATCCTACCATAATACCTCATTCTGTTTCAGGAATGATGAAGGTGCGACGTTGCCGGGTAAATTTTCGAGGACCTCGATCCGGCATTGCCGATATGACCGAATGAAGGCATGAGGGTCTCACTGCATGACAGCTGGACTGTCCCTACCTGCACGCTGCCTCTTCCCTCGTTGCCACCCCGACACCTGTTCGTCAGCTAATACATCCTCCCTCTGCTTCCGCGTCCAGCCCTCCCCCTCCCCGTGCCCCACAGTAAGTTCCTCTCTCCTCTTCCCGCTCTCCTTCCCACCCACCCCAGCCATCGGACCACCAACTGCAGCTCCAGCAACAACAGTGTGACCACCTACGCCGTCTTCTTTTGCACGAATTGTCTCATTTTAATCTCTCATCTTTGCCTGCCCCACTGCTGCATCAGTTTCTCATTTGTTTCTAACACCCCTACCTCTCTCCCTGTTCCATCCCTCTCTACTCCCCCTCCCCACCCTGCCCTGCCATTTCACCTGTGTCCCTGCCTCACCCCCTCTCACATGACCTGTAAAGTATCCCATCAAGGGAGGCAGTATCAAATGCCCCCAAGAGATCCATGAAGACTGCCAGGAGTATCTGCCGATGACAGAATGCCTAGTGGATATGATGATCATCCTGGAGGAGGACATCAGGTGTCCCCATCCCAGGGCGGTGTCCGCACTGAATCTGACATGCAGCAGTCATGCTCCAGCCACCAGGAAAGCCAAAGGCACACCATCCCCTCAAGCACCTTCCCGACAGTGGACAGCAATGCTGTCAGCCTGTATGAAGTCCCTCCCCGACTTAGGGAAGGGGAGGAGGTGAGAGGTTTTCCAGCATGATGGGAGGATCCCTGATGCCCAGCTGTTATTAAATATACCTAGGAGAGAGAGACCCGCCGGGGGAGGGGAAAATGATCCAAAAACTCGTTGGGGGACAAACTCCGGGCCACATGCTTCCTTTGGTGATAGGGTTCGCAAAATGGAGAAAAGCTCCACCTGGGTAAAGGAGAAGGCTAAGCCTGCAGGGGGGAAAGGAGGAGATGCTTGCCCAAATGACTCTAAGCAACCGCTGGGGGTCTGTAAGTGGAGCAGGGGCACGTTCCTGAGACTCGAAGAAGGTGGCTAAGAAAGCAGCCTTAACCTGGAATCCTACCAGAAGGTTGCCCTCCATCACCAGGGGATACAAATGGAAGGTGGGGTGACCCTTTGTTGTCCAAATAAAGGACCAAGCCTGGGATGGTGAGCCAGAAAACAAGAGGGCTGAGCAGAAAGCAGACCAGGCAGCACGTTGAGCCCGGCTGAGAGTTCTCTTGCATTCTGCATCCCTACAGCGGTGAAGGTCTCGGTGGTTAAGGCAAGGACACCTCTGCCAGGCATTCCAGGAAGAATGCCTAGCCCAGACAACCCTGGTGCAGTCTCCTGACCATCAAGGAACTGCAGCAGTGTCTTGGGGACATGCTGAGGACTTGCAGAAGGCTGCCTCACCTGCTGCAATTAGAGAGGAAGTCAAGGCCACCACACAATCATCCAAGGGTCCTCTCAGCATAACCCCATTGTCACCATAGGCTGTCGTAAAGGAGGACCAGGAGCCTCATGATAGGATCCAGTGCAGACGAGGTGGGGCAGCGCAGGGTGGGGGAAGGCCAGGGACATCCAGGATAATTGGAAGGTGGTCAGAACCCAAATATGGGCCAGTCAAAATGACCGAGCCATCAAAAACAGAGTCCTCCACATTGAGGTCAAGAGTGGATGGCAGGCCTGAGTGCAGGTCTATTTGGGTCTGTAACCCCAGTGGGGTGTGCAAGGAAAATCAACTACTCTCCAAGAGAAACTGGAAGAGGGAAGATCCTGACCTGTTGCCAGATCCCCACACCAGGAAAGAATCCCAATGGGTATGTCTGGCATTAATATCACCCAGGAGGAGGCAGGGTGAAGGAAGCTGGTCTTGATAGGCCCAGAGCTCATCTAGGCCTATGTTCCTGCAAGGGCTGTAGCAAACCTCCACAGTGATCCTTCCCATCATGGGGGAAACGCTGACCACGAGAACTTCCAACACCCCCCGAGGGGGCCAGGTCAGTGGTAGTACCATGCTTGGCATGTCCTCCCTGATCGCAACAGCCAGACCACCCCAGACACCCTGACGATCAGCCCGATGGATGGGAAAGCCCCAGAGTGACAAATGGAGATGTGGGGGCAACCAAGTCTCACACAGACCAATAACAACCAGGACTAAGTCAAATTTTTTTTTTTTTTTTTTTTTTTTTTTTTTATGTGTCCGACTCTGGGCATAGGCTTCACAGCCTGCTCCCAAGGCCCAGTAGTCCTCCTACATTCCATACACCTCTACATGTCACCACTTTGGCGCTAACACCCACCGTCCATATTGAATACATGCTAGGGCTGTCTCATACAGGACTGGTGTATTGGTATTAGCGGGGGTATTTTTATGACATATCGGCGTGTCTTCCGGTAGATCAGTAAAGACTGATATTTATGAAGTTCAGATCCTTAAACTGTTCCCTGCCCCAGCGGGGATTTGAACCCGGGTCCACTAGGACTGCAGCCCACCTATCTACCGATTGAGCCACTGCCTCCCCAAATTACTGTGTTTAAAATCTGAAGAAGGGACCTGGCATTCCAGAGGAGTCTACGAAGAGGTGGACAGGTTATCACTATGAAATGAGGAGGGAGAGGAGCTGGGGCAAGAGGTTGACACAGATGTCAATAAATGACTGTCCATTTCTGTACATGGACAGGGCTATTTGCAAGAGGTCCACAAAGGACCCTGTGGGGCTGGCATGAGAGGAAGCTAGGAAGGTTGCCTCTGTATGGGCAGATGTGGTGCAGGAGAATCACCAGCTGCAGAGGCCATCTCAGGAGAGCATTTGGCTTGGCTGAACTAGGGGTAGGAGTAGTGTCTAATGACAATACAGAAGTGGCTGATGTACCAGCCAAGATATAAGGCTGGATGGAGGGACCTGAGGGGTCTTGTGCAGCATGGGGGGAGGTTGCCCGAGTTAGGTATGTACAGTTAAAGTCCTCTCATTCGGCATCTTCGAGACCAAGCAGGTGCCAAAAGAGCTGAACTGACAAATGACCAGGAAAATCTTCCAGAAAGTTTCTGGCAATCATGGTTGGTCACCCCATTTCAATCATAGTGTCTATTAAGTATGCTTGGTCAACCCTAACCACTAAATCGGCCTTCTGCTTCTTAACCCCTTAACCGCGGGCTTGTTTTGCTTTTTCTTGTGGCTCCCGCGGGCATATTCGCGCTCCGACAGACTCTCTAAAAATATTTGCCAAAAATCAGTTATTAGTCCTAGAATATTAAAATCATATATGCTTATGGCATATACCTTCAGCTTTCTCCTGGGGTGTTTGTTGAGCCTTCGTCGAGTACCGTAGGACTTATGGAGACCTCTGAAGTTGGGTAACAAAGTCTCCACTTTACACTTCCCAACAACCCATAATATGATTACCACAGCCTGATATTATCACTAGAAACACTATTCTATGATTCTCAAATAGTTTGGAATCCATACTCCAAAAAAAAAATACACTGAAAGCAATGACAATTACGAGGGCGTATGACCTTCCCACTTCCGATCGTTCGCCACTGGTGTTCTGTCATTTATTATTCAAAAAAACACTCACAGTTTATATTTCTATTACTATATAACACTTATATATATCTACAGTCTTTATCCATAAGTTTCCTTCAGTAGTAGTAGTTTATTGTCACTGTAGGGATTCAATTTCTCTTTCAGTAAAATACGTAGCATTCACTTTCTCGTCCTGTATACTAGCACTGAGAGTGAATCACTTTCACCTTCACTCTCAAAACTCATAGTATTCATACATGCTAGAGTGAGACTTTCACTTTCATTACTCCTAGTATATATACTCGTATTCTTATAATGCTACTCATTTACATTTCTATTTACGTTCTCTATTTTATTTACATTTCTATTTTATTTACACTGTGTTATGCACTGTCACTTGAAGTAACTTATAAAACTATTTTCCACTGTTCACTTATATTTACATTCATTGCTTTCACTTGCTGTTTACACATTATTTACAATTCCACTTGCACTGTTTTACTCAACAGAAAGATCGTAGTCACTCTCTATCAATTGTCAGCCCTTTACCTCTTTCCACACAAGGTTTAGTAGGGGGTAAAGGTCACAGGGCCCTTTGCATGGGGCTAAAAAGCGGCGGAAGTTAGCAGGAGCGAATCTGATGTACTTTCACCTTGAGAGATGACAGTGAACTGATAGTGGTTGCCTCCTGCCGCCTGGCTAGGGTGAGTGCAATACTGCCAACTTCAGCCTTGTGAGACCTGCTAATATATAGCAATGAAATGATTGGCAGGAAACCAAGACTATCTATCTATCTATTGCCAGACGCCTCAATCCCGTTTGGGGTGGCCACAAACAAATCGCCTCCACGTCGCCCTGTCCCCTGCCATTTCACTGCCCTGCTCCCAACTCTCACCCCCCTCTCTCATATACCTCTCCACCCCATCCCTCCATCTCATCCTTGGCCTCCCCCTCCCTCTTTCCCCCTCCAACTCACTCACATACACTCTCTTCGTCAGTCTTTCACCCTCCATCCTCTCCACACGGCCAAACCACCTCAGTTTGTTCCTCATAACATTTCCTATCACACCCACTTCCACACCACAACGCTCCTTTATATCCTCATTCATCAGCCTGTCTCTCCATGTGACTCCAAAGGCTCCTCTTAAATAACTCATTTCCACTGCTCTCACTCTTGACTTGTGTCCTTCCAACAATGTCCAAGCTTCACTTCCATACGTTAGAGTTGGTATCACAATACTGTCATGTAGTAACTTTTTCACTTCCCTGCTCACTTCCCTGTTTCTTATCACTGCTTTCAAAGAACCAGCAACCTTTCTTCCTTGCTGTACCCTTTCAAGCACTTCACCCTCCAAACCTCCATCCTTACTCATCACACTACCCAAGTACTTAAACGTACTCACATTTTCCAATTCCTCACCATCCAACCTCGCTGTACATTCACTGACTTCACCTCTCTCAAAGACCATCACTTGACTCTTCCCTACATTCACCTTTAGATTCCGTTTCTTACGCACTCTCCCAAACTCATCCACCAAGCCTTGCAGCTCCCCTTCGTCTTCACTCAACAACACAGTATCATCTGCAAACAACAGTACAGGGAGTTTCCAAACACTATCCTCTCTCACCAGGGCCACTCCAACCAAGACAATACATAATAAATTAGGTAGTTCCAGGTGAATGTAAATATCACTTAGGCTTCTCCCTTCCCTCCTTATATGTATATTTATCACGAAAATAGATTATACTGCATATTTCAAGGGGAAATAAACAGTGAAAATTAGCAAACGAGTGCACGTGAGGTGTTGTCAGGTGATAATTAGCCAATTCCAGGTGTATGGCACTATCACTTACCTTATTTCTTTTTTGTATATATTATTTGGTATAAGAATAGGGCACAGGGCTTATTTCAATGGATGAAATCAGTGGAAAATTCCAGGGAAGATTTACTTAGCGTAGAATACACTGTGGTGGCCTGCAATAATTAGGTAGTTCCAGGTGAATGTAAATATCACTTAGGCTTCTCCCTTCCTTTTTTATATATATTTTTATTATGAAAACGATTATACAGCATATTTCAAGGGGAAATAAACAGCGAAAATTAGCGAATGAGTGCATGTGAGGTGTCGTCAGGTGATAATTAGCCAATTCTAGGTGTATGGCACTCTCACTTACCTTATTTCTTTCTTGTATATATTATTTGGTATAAGAATAGGGCATAAGGCTTATTTCAATGGATGAAATCAGTGAAAAATTCCAGGGAAGATTTACTTAGCGTAGCACGGCCGGGCAGGCGAGAGGATAGGGTAATGGAGGGGAGGTAGTGAGGGGAGTAAAGAACGGGGAGAAATGGCTAAATTGTCAACAATGGATGGGAGTACAGATGAGATTAGGAGTGCTGACTAGTGTTGGACATTGGCAGTACTGATAGATGATACAAGCCACCACTTGAAAGACCGGGCAAATTCAAAATAACAAAGAATCACAAAAGTGACACCCCGCGGTATGATCCCTTGCTCCCAAGCGTCATGAAAGTGATGCCCCGCGGTTAAGGGGTTAAGGTCATACACAATGGAAGAGCTCACAACGAAATCTTCCATTATCTTTTTCCTACGAACACCGGCCTCCAATTTTTTAAATAATTTAATCTTCTTGGTGATAGGCAGCACATTATAGGTGCATTTTTTCACAACACCAATAGGCTTTCCACTAATGGAAGCCAAAATGCAACATGATAACGAGAGGATGATCATGAAATTGCACGACAAGGTGTCCAATCTTTTGAAAGGTCCCGCTCACAAAGCCAGACACTCACAAGTCATGATGGCTGATGGCGTATGCAGTGTTGGCAAGCTGAAATCTTCAAAAATGCTATGCTCAACTTTAAAACATGATAAGCTGTAGGTGAACTGTTCAATCTGTTGTGCTAGACTGGACTTCAAAATTCAATAGATATAGAAGAAAATCTAATATTTATTGACACTCAGTTATGAAAAGTACTAGATCTAGCCCCAGCAGCGCCAAATTGGTCGATCGGCTCAGCAGGTGTGCCAGAAGAGCAGAGAACTTTCGTAATAGAACTAGTTATGAAACCCACAAAAAGACCAGAATCACTCCAAGACCAGCTGCTCAATGAGAGGACTTTCACTGTACACTGATGACGAGGCTTGGGTGAAAGGGGAGGGCGGAGCAGCACTCTGAAAAAAAGGGGGGGGGGGATTCCTGGCAGATTTTCCTCTGAAAGCACTTCAAAGAAAAATACTCATTTATTTTACTTGTTTTAATCGTAGAACAATAATAATGAGCAAGGGCAATAAGATCGTATCATGTTGTTTGTATAGGCTCCAACATGCTTGTATACATTTGCCTTGGTCATCTTGTAATGGGGTCTATAAAAGCCCGTGCTGCTGAGAGGCAAAGCAGGGATCCTCTCTTTGGCTCAGTGGTAACGTGCACACCTATGAAGTGCAAGGGCCTGAGATCGAATCTCGGCCAGGACAGTGTGATTAGCTACAGTAGGCACCCACAGTAAGCGAGTTTCTGGGCGGCATAGGATGTCGCATACAGTACTAGGAATTCAGACACTGTGAATACATAAACTTATGGAAAAAATTACATATGGGCGGCACCCCCCCCTTCATGGGCAACCCTTGAGATGCCTTTCAGACCTAAGTATTGTACAGTACTTTACAGGGAAACTATCTAAGACATGTTACCTAAGATAAAGTAAACCAACAAGATTATGGCTTTACCAGGTAAATCAACAAGGATATGGCTTAACTAAACCAACAAAAATATAGCTGCTCACCTTAACACAAGAGGACAACAGGCTTGATGGAGGTACGAGAAGGATCCAAGGCAGAATGAGGCACCTAGCGTGCATCTCCTGCATCACCCACTACACCACCCAACACACCACCTTCCTCACCACTTTCGTCACCAGCACCTTCGACACTTTCACTACCTAATGCACTTACTTCGTTCACAAACCCTTCAAAGTCTATTTGTGACATCTCAGACATCGCATCATCCTCTTGATCCTCCTCAGGATATGGCTCTTCTGATGTTGAGGGGAATGATTCCTCACTTTCTTCAAGCCACAGGAAAGGAGTGATGAGTATTTGCTTCCATCTGTTTACTCCCTGGTTGTGCTTGTCAGTGTAGTAGAGGAAGGTTCTGTCCAGTGAAGACATCAACTCCTCCACTCGTAACTGAGAGTGTTCAATGTCTTTGAACTCTTCCTTGAATTTATCAAGGGCACACAGTACCCTGCCGATCTCCATCATGGTCAAATCTTCACACTCCATCACTGGTGTTGCTGCCTTTTATGCAACTATCTCCTGTTCAAGGTGCGCGGAGCATAGGCAACCGTTATCACTTCTTGGGAGAGCAATGTCGCGTACTCGGGGTAACCGCGGATTTGGATCGCTCTTCGCTGCTTGTCTCGCTTACAAGGAGTTCATTTCGCATACTAATAAAAAAATACACTAAAAGTAGAAAAAAAAAAAAAAAGGTCCTCGCGTACAAGGAGGATTGCGTACTCTGAATTCACGTACTGTGAGTACCTACTGTAATTTGTTACGTTTCATTTAGGTCGTTACACTGGTTGGCAGCGGTGCAGGATGTGAGGTGAGGCTTGGAGGGCAACGATGTTGGTCGACTGACAATGTTCTACTCCTTACATCCAGGGGATGAGCTGTTCGGTGTGGTCCGCACATCCCCAATGGTGGCCTCCTATGCTACGCTAACCTGTATTCGAAACTGACCAAATTAATCACCATGGGGAGAAAAGAGTGATATAATGGGGTTTACAAAAGCTCGTGTTGCTCAGCGGCAAAACGGGGACCCTCTCTTTGCCTCAGTGGTAACGTGTGTGCCTATGAAGTGCGAGGGCCTGAGGTCGAATCCCAGTCAGGACAGTGTAATTAATCTGTTAAATTTCATTAACGTTGTCACAATTAAACGGCAGCTCTCCATGCTGCTTGATCTCCGGCAGCCTCCTTATTCAGTCCCTTATCTCTGAGGTCATGCTCTTTGACCTTATTCCAAGTCTTTGCAGTCTGCCTCTCACAACCCAACCCCCCATGTTCACACTTCTCACTTCCCGCACCCAACTGTCATCCTCCATCCTCTCAACATGCCCAACCATCTCAATCTACCTATCCTCATCACAACATTTTCATGTATATTTTCACACCCTAACTTCTGTTGGAACGTTACTCAGCTTACATGATGAAAGTGAAAATTTTCAAATTAAATATGACATGGTGAACATCCAAAGACTGAGTGGAAAAGTATCATTCCTATATTAATCTCTACTTGCTACTAGGAGTCACTCTGTTCAGTTATTGATTGATGCACATGACACACAGCTCAGCCCTTCCTATGGCATGCCAGCAAATATGGGCTACCCTATTCACCTAGTAAATTTTTACTGGCCCTACTGTTAATCACAGGGGTAGCCAACCAGTCAGTAAGCAAGGAAAGTACAACACTGACCATCTATTTGATACCAGAAAAGTATCTCCTTGTTGGGTATTATTTTGCCAACTATTGCTGGTGTACCGTACTTACACATCAACAGATTTCTCTTTCAGCTATCTCCCTGAAAATTTGTAACAAAAACTGTGGTTCACTTGTGGAATGCCGAAGGGTTAAAGAAGTCCTTGGCTTTAGCTCACCTGATGTCTATGTATTTATCGCAAGACATCTTAATCCCACAAGGGGTGGCCATAAC
This sequence comes from Coenobita brevimanus, assembly GCF_032717465.1. NCBI lineage: Eukaryota > Metazoa > Arthropoda > Malacostraca > Decapoda > Coenobitidae > Coenobita > Coenobita brevimanus. Next base: position 68,854,122 of record NC_137054.1, read on the forward strand.
CATACTTCCATGTTGCACTGTCCTCTGCTATCTGACTAGCTTTTCTTTAACAACCCCTCTTTCAATATCTCTCAACTCAATCCCTCCCTCTCATCCTTGATCTCCCCATCCACCTGACTCTCACATACTCTTCTAGCCAGTCTCTCAGCCTCCATCCCTTACACTTGGCCAAACCATCTCAAAGTACCAACCAACTTCTAGTCTAGAGCCACCGAAACCTCCCTGGGCTGCTCCTTCTCCCGACACCGCCACGTTGGATCACACTCCTTCATACGAAAACACTCACACATTACCACTTACATGTCACAACCCTCAATCAATACTAGGATGTCTCAAATACAGTATATGGTACTTGCAAGCTTGGCTTCTCTCCAAATACATCAACATACCCAAACGAGATTGAGGCGTCTGGCAATAGATAGATAGACCTGCTTAAAATTGGCGAGAATCTACAGGTTGACAGAACAGTTCTGACAGCCTCGTTGTCTACTTGGGCAACAGACCTTTTCCAATGACATCATAGAAATCACGTGGTTTTGTATACGACTCCATACTGGACAGCAAACTCCTCGCAGTAGTGACTGTCCAGACAGGGCTGTCAGAGATGGGACTGTCAGATATATGCAGATCTCTGGATCAATGCCAACAAGATATGTACAGGAACAAGATAACATGTTTGGGGCTGGATCCTTACACCATATCTAGTGAGAAATTCACCAGTTTCAGGGACTGGGGACCGAAACCAGATCTCAGATATGGTGACCTCTATCACTATTTGGAGAAAACCCAGTCAACGTTCACCGGGGCATCCCTCAAGGTCAAAAGACATATCACACTGCATATGTGTAATACAGCCAGCTGCAACTGACATACAGTACATGTAAATTATATATCTTGGTAAACAGTAAATTTTGATGTGGGGCTAAAGGGGTAGGGATTGTACACGCTCACTGTGAATCAAGTAGTTGATGAATGGAATAGGTTACCAAGTGACATAGTTGCAGCTCCCTCTCTAGAAAGTTTCAAGCATTGGCTAGATAAGCATATGGCAGGTATAGGTTGCATATAACATTTGTCATTCTTGTGATAACACTCATATGACAGCTGCCTGGCATGAGCCTGCATGGGCTCTTGTAGGCAGGGTAAAGTCACACTTTTGTGGGAGCTGTCTAGCATGGTCCTATTGACCTACTGCAGTTATTCTCTTTTCTTTATCTTCAAGACAGGTCCTAGAGTAGGTCAGGTTAGGTTGGTTGGGTAGCTTGGTGTAAAAAAAAAATATATATATATATATATATAAAATTTCCAAAAACACTGAAGAATGAAAATTTTAAACTTCAGTGTGAATTAGGTGTAATTCTGTAAATATGCCAAAAATTTACTTATTTTGGAAATTTCAGTATTTATGGGCCTAGATATGTACACACATGCTATATATATGTTTAAACTAGTTTAACATTATATGCATAAGTAGCAGTGTATGTCAAAACTGTCAAATTAGCTGCAACTGAAACATAACATTGGCACAAATTTAAATTAAGGTCATTTATTTTATGCTGATGAATAAAAGACTTCAGCAATAATTTTAACGATTTTTCATTTTACATTAACAAGAAAGTCACAGTACGGTACATACCTGGTAAAAGATAAATATAAAGGGCTGTTGATATAAATGCAGTATTTATCCTCTCATTTGATTATTTTTGTACTCAGTGAAAAATGTATATTTAACTGGAGCATGTACTGGCAGTTTGGCTTTCAGTGAGGCAATAATACTGAAAATTATACATAGGTGTACTAGTAATTATGCTTTAGTTGTAACTGAAACATAGTTTAGCATACAGACTCACAGTGGTATATTACAGCTTTACACTGAAATGTTCAATAGTGTTCTATACTGCACGACTATTAAAGTGATCCACCATGACAAATATGTTTCAAATGACTCACTGAAAAACATTGAATAAAAAAAAATTAAGATTTAACCTGACCTAATCTTACCTAACCTTCAGTATGACCTAACCTGTAATTTAATCAATTTTACTTACGCATCTGACATTCCTGATCATCACTGCTTTGGAAAATATTGATTATGTCCAATTTCTTTTGGGTGAAACTCTGGAACAATACCAAAACAAGGCCTCTGACATGGACCCCTCCCCCTCTTTTCCCACGCACACACATGGCCATGTGGGTCTTGTACTCTGTGACATTAACATAATTAGGGCATCCCATGACATCTGCAGCTTCAAAGAATGATAAATATGCCCGTATCTACTCATAAATCATTGGCTTACCTGATATGAAATGCTTGCTCCAAAGCAGAGTGTAGGCCGTCGGCTGCCAATTCTCCCTCTTCACAGCAACTATCCACTTATGTCGCCTTTCCTCATTGACTGGATATCGGTAGAAGTGTACCCCACTTCCAGTTTTCTGCCTTATCCCACAGTCAGAGGCACAGCAGTGGAATACTCTTGTGGTCTCTCCCTTGACTTCCGATAACTTGTCCGATGTGGCGTCGTAAGCAAAAATCAGATGACTCGTGACGTCACATGGAAAAGATCTTATCCACGCGCTGCAGATCGAGGCTCGATCCTCGAGCTAAAAAAATGCTCGGCCAAGTAGACACAGATCACCTCACCTGACCAACCAAAACGTTTAGGATAGCAGAGGTTGCTGGTCAAGCACTGACTGAAGTTTATTGGAAGTTTGCTCGTGTAAAAAAAAAAAAAAAAAATCCCGTTTAACACATTTTAATCATTCTTATATACGTGATGATAATAGGCATTATACTGTACTTCGTCTTAGGTGCTTCGTCACTAACACGTTCATGCGGCTTTACAAACCAACCTTTAAACTATTCACGACACCCAAAAATTTTTAATGTCTCATTACTAAACATAATTAATTTGGTGAAAGCCAACCTCCCCACAGAAGAGAAAAAAAAAGTCCACAGACAGTACGGAGTTGAAGTGGTCGCCTAATGTTTACAAACGGGAGCGCCGCGCCGACCGATTCACATTCCTTCTCTCTTTTTGCTAGGCGGTCATTTGGGAAAGGAGGTCCATTTGATGAGGAGGATGAAAGTTCATATTATACAAAAATATTGAAAAGTTGTTCAGCTAATTTTCTTGGGTTTTTAACGTACATGCATACGAAACAAAATTAGAAAAAAATGTAAAAACGCACTGCTCTACTGCACATAAATGAGGAAAATAAAATATGCCAATGCAATGCATGTATACAGTAGTTTATTATTGAATGTACAGTACAGGTAATTTACTTCTAGGATGAAGTACCCTTTATCTCACATGTTTACAAAATATATGACTTACAACTAAATGTATATAAGTTAAGTAATAACACGGTAAATACAGAAGCAAATCACAGTAATAGAGGAGGTAAACACTGTCAATGTGTTTCTCCTGTTAGATGGAGCTTAGATAATAGGTGCATTTTCAGATAAGTGCAGTAACATATATAGTACTGTACTGTTCATATATCTAAACAATATGATACACCAAACTGAAGTTTTATATTAGCTATACCATTCTTTCAACATATTCCACCATTTTACAAGGAATAATTTCCACTTCCTAGCAGTCTATAAATATGCTGTACCTGTACCTGCAGCTCAGTCAGGCACAGTATTGTAGTTATACTGTATATATATAAATAATATATATACTGTATATATACTCTATATACATATATATACACACACACATACACAGTAATTCCTTGTTTAACTATGTAGAGGTGTTCCTAAAAACTACTGCATTATGTGAAAACTGCATGAAATGAGGATTATATTCCAGCAAAAAAAACTTTAAAACATAAAAAATAAATAAGTAAATAAATACATAACCAATGCCATCAGTATCACATACCTCTTTATGTGATGTGTATGGGAGCATCTGTACTGTATTAAATGCTTAAGCTCAAAAGTTAAAGTTGTACCAACCCTGACCATTGTTCATCCTGGCTGCTATGTCGAACAGGGGTGTGTTGTGTGAAACATGCTCCTATGTTGTTTAGCCTAATCATTTCAGTCATCTCTTATACAGGAATTTATTGCTTCTAACACAAGACAAGTTTATTCTGAGACATAGAAGCTTGAGAGAGTTAACACAGTCACCATAAACTCTGGCATGCTAGCGATATCTCAAGTATTCTATTAAAGCCAATGTCGGACTTTATCATTCAACAAAGAGTGACATGGGCATAGGAGCTGACAGCTTTATGACAAAAAATGTGCTCAATGAAAGCAGGTTGTATGAGGAATTGTTGTAGTTCTGTTGACAGCCTTAACTTTTAACATAAATAATGCTGTAATAAATTCTCCCACCAAACCAGCCTAGAAGCTCGGCATAGTTGGGTGATGGGTGGGATGGCTTAGCTGCTAAAAATCAGTCATAATATAGTACTGCTAAACAGTCTGATAATTTTCTTCTAATACACATTCAAACCACAACTCAGACGATAATTATTAATACCTGGTTAACAGCTTGGTCATGAGGTTAAAAAAAAAAAAAGGACAAAATATAGCTGTGCTGTAATCTTGACGATGAAAGTTACTACTATACCTATACTTTCTAGATTTCATAGCAACAGTTTCAGGTTTTTTACATTCTTTACTTTACCCATGTATAATTGGGCAGTGCATTGTATGACCATAGTCATAAGAGATATCACAGTAATCCAAAGCTTTATGCTGTGAAGATTATGGAGTATGAGATAATGTCAGACATATTCCATATTCTAAATTCTTATGCAATACTGTATCAAGTACCGTACACAAGTCACACTAAAGCCCAAAGCTATTCTTGCAGGATGAGTCAGTGAGAGATATATTCTCTCAGTTATCAAGTACATGTGTGCCACATGAAAATGAGCAGTAGCCATAAAGGAACATGACTGATTACATGCTTACAGATAGAAAGATGCATAGGAGTGTTATTGACACAACAGGGGAGAGAGATGATGCTGAGATGTATTTGATCATACCATTGTGGTATGCAAGGTAAATCTGAGGAACATGGGTGGAGGCACTGAGTTAGAGGAGCGGCCTACGCGAAAAGTTAAAAAAAGAAAACCTGAGAAACAAAGCTGCAGTGGATGAGTACTGGGTAAAGGTTTTCAAGGAGTATGTCAATGAATTGGGAGCACATGGATCTGGAAAACTTGTGGACTGCATATAGACAGTGCTTGGTTAGAAATGCTCATCCAATGTGTGGTGTCATATGGATGGCAACTAGTGAGACGGTGACAGAAGCTGCAGGGGTAGTGGAGGAAGAGAGAAGAAACTAGCTAGACAATGCAAGACAGGGATTCAAATGAAAGGTATACAGTGAGAGAGAGAGAGAGAGTAAATGATGATCTTCAAAGAAAAGTTACCATAATGTAAATTACTGTACTCTGAAAACAGGACACTAGTTTGGAAAGAAGTGAAAAGAAGAAATAAGGTGATAATGTGTAAAAGTGTGAGTGATGAAACTTAATCAGCACTGACAACTGTAAGTAAAGTAAGGAGTTGATGAAAGAATATTATGGAAGGCATATTAATTGTCATGATGAGAGCTGGGTGGTTGTAAACTTTTAGTGGTGTGTTGCAAACGAATGTGGTGCGGTATGTATAACATCTGCAGAAGTGAAGATTGCTGTGAAGTACTGTAGTTGAAAAATAATGTATGCAGAGATGATTATGTCTCGTGAAAAAGAGTGGAATGAAGGGGTTGTTGGAAATATATAACAAAGCATGGATGATGGAGAGGTACATGAATGAATTATTACAATGATGGTATGGAATCTATCAAAAGGCCAAGTAAGTGAGGAATAGGGTGTCATAGGAATGATAAAGGATGTGTGAAACAACTACTGGGTATTTGCAAAGAGCAGAGAAAGTTTGTGAAAAGGTATTTGTGGCATTTATGTTTTTGGAAAAATCATAGGCAAACAGAGAGGGATTGTAGAAGGTTCTGCACGTGAATGCCGAGCTACAAACTTCATTTAAGCCACACTGAAGGTCTGCATGGGCCATGCTGCAGTCCTCACACAAAGTAATTTATTTTGGTTTTATACATTGACTCAGGGGAGGTAAACTACCTAAAAAAGAATGAGCATGGGTTGAGTTTTACTATGTCTGAGAAGCCTCTGTAAGGGTAGGTCGGTATCTAAGCGAATGGTTTAATATCAATGTTGCATTAAGATACAGATATATGAAGTCCCATAGGCTGTTCCAATATATAAATGGATGTGATTATGAGAAAGATAAAAACATACAGAGAGAGGGAGGAGGACAGTAATGAATGGTGCAGGATGGAGTATCTCAGTTCTAATGTACAATATGCAAATAATGCACTACTTACTAATACCGAACAAGCAGATAATGCACTACTTACTAATACCGAACAAGAGTTCTAAGACTGATGCAGAGCTTTGTTGATGTCTGTGAGTACTGCCCTCTGAAGAAAAGGTAAATAAGACTAAGGAGATGGTTGCTGAGAGAGAAGGTAATCTCAGTGTAATGTGCCAATGAATGAAGAGAAATTTTAATTGGTGCAGGACTTCACATACCTGAGTGCGGTGTCACAAGAAAGGTAAATGAGCATGAGAAATGGAAAGTAGAGTAGCAGAGGGAAGTAAAATGGCTGGCTCCAAGAAAGCCTTGATGCAAAACAGAGATCTGAGTGTGATGGCTGCAAGATGCCCACATTAACACTACAGGGACTGGTGTGGTATGAAAATGGAAATTCAAGAGATAGAGCACTGGAGGTGGGTTATTGAGGAATGTGTGGAGTGTAGTATGACTGGGAAAAGAAAGAGTGATTTGTAAAAGATGTGGCCTAAAGGAGAGTGTGTGCATGGATGGTATGGTTTTATAGAGAAGAATGGATGTAAAAAAGGACGGTGAGAGGAGTAACTGGTGGGAACATGCTTGGTAGGCAAAGAAGGTGTGTGTGTGTGTGTGTGTGTGTGTGTGTGTGTGTGTGTGTGTGTGTGTGTGTGTGTGTGTGTGTGTGTGTGTGTGTGTGTGTGTGTGTGTGTGTGTGTGTGTGTGTGTGTGTGTGTGAGAGAGAGAGAGAGAGAGAGAAGGAAAGCATGAAGGTTGATGAAGCTACAGAACTCACAGGAGACTGAGTTTTCTCAGTGAATTTTGTAAACAGACAGGTTTGACACCATTTTAAACTTGAGAGTTTTCAGACTGATTCAGTCTGATTGATGGTTGTACATGTGAGGTGGAGTCAGGATTTTAGGGGCTAGTGTGGTGAGTGAGTGTGTGGCCCATTTCGGTGGATTAGTTCTCCTTGTCATGTTTTTCTCTTCTCATGCATTCTGGACCCTTCTTTACCTCATTCCTAGGTGGAAAGGAGACTGAAAGAAGGAGATAATGAAGAGAGCGGATACTTACATTTGATTTTAACTTTAAATGCAGGAGGAGATTACCTGGTATTTCTATTGGTTGTCTGAGGTAGCAGGACAATGGAAACATTTATAATGAGTATTGTCTGTTCCGGAATTAATGGCTACTTTATGCTCTTTGACATACATCCAGCACAAAAAACAAATAAGGATTCTGGGTTGAGGTGACTTAAGAATATTTCTAAAAGTACAAGTTCACTGAGGATTTTGTAACACTGTAACCTGCATAAGACTTGTTTTCTTATCATATGCAATTACTGCTGAGTATCACACCTAATGATATATTTATTAACAGCACACCCCTGTTATCTGATGAGGTCACATTATGGAAAATTGATCAAATGATGATTTACTGGACACCTGGACAATTATATCATGGGTTAAATGGGGTTGTGTTTGAGGACAAGGTGAAAAAAAAAAAAAAAAAAAAAAAATCTACCCTCTAGACTGGCTCCCAGACCTCCTCTAACACCATATTTCACTACTTTCCTTCACTGTATCAAAACATATGGGTCTAACAGAAAATGTTATAAGAGAGGTGGAGTAAAAGTACGACAGTAAAGTCTCTAAACAAGTTGTAACTGACCTTAAGTAGTGCCAGGTCCTAAGGTGAATCATCACAGGTCCACCCCCCCCAAGGCTAGGGGACAAGTGGTGTCCCTGGGCACTCATTCTTCACCCTCAAGGAACATCAGGTGAGAGACAGCAAGGTGGTGATGTGGAGAGGCATAGGGAGTTGAGTTAAGGGAAAGACAGTTGATTGGGATATCCGCAGCTACTAGAGTCCTGGTTGTCTTGATGCCACCTCATACTCTCCAACTTCACTTCAAGGGTGATGCTCCTCCTTGGGCATTTCAACATTCCTTCACCTTGGGCAGTGCCCTGACCACCGCACTTTCCACTAGGCATATCACTTTGGTCAGACATTATCACAGACTTTGTTTTAAATATACAGGCACACCTCAACATACGAACATAATTGGTTCCAAGAGGCCATTTGCAAGTCGATTTTGTTCGCAAAATGAAAATCCCTTACAGTACTACACGTACAACATAAAAAAACACTGTACTGTTCACTGATCTGTCGGTTGGGTTTTAAATGATCTTAAGCAGTTTATATTGTATTATGAAATATAAATGCATAAATTAACACAAGAAATACACAAGAAACACATACAGTATAAGACATAACTTTGTTCCTGCTATTGTCCGATGCCTATTTACAACTGACGAAAGATAATGGAACGTTTGCCAGCTGTGAAAATGTGGATGTGGCAAGCATTTCATTTTGTTTCGTTAGTTGTAAATATACATCAGACATAAGCGATAACAGAGTTATATTATAAACATTACTGTAGCTCACCTGAGGGCAGACATAGCAGGGCTTGCAAGAAGTGAGAGGGGGCAGGTGGAGGAGTGGAGTTAGTTGGAAGATGTGAGTAAGGAGAGAGCAGTGGGAATGTCAGGATTTTCGGGAGAAGCGGACTGAATGTTTCACAGGTACGTTTGTACCTGTGAAATGTTCGTTATTTTTTTCATGCTTGCATCTTTGAAATATCACATCTTGAATGATAGTAAGTTGAGGTATGCCTATACAGTATATAGTATATAAAGCATGCAGCCAGATAATGGTAATGGAGAGAGTTCAAGAAGGTATGATTAGAGAAAGAATACTGATGAGATGCAGTTTGGGTTTATGCCAGGCAAAGGGACCACTGATGCCATAGTAATTGTTCAACAGCTTCAGGAAAAATATATAGGAAAGATAAGGGAACTGTACTTTGTTTTTGTTGATTTGGAGGGGCATTTGACAGAGTCCCTCGAGAGGTTGTGAAGTGGGCAATGAGAAAGCCTGGGAACGAGGAATGGCTGGTTAGGGTAGTTATGGCTGTGTATGTGAGTGCTCGCACCGAGGTAAGAGTGAATGGAATTTGAGTGATGAGTTTTCTGTGAATGTTGGTGTGCATCAGGGATCAGTCTTGAGCCTCATGTTGTTAGGGTACTTGAAGCCCTCTCACATGACTTCAGAAATGGACTCCTGCTGGGATATGTGGTATGCTAATGATTTGGTGATGATTGCAGAGAACAAAAAGGAGGCGGAGGAGAGATGTAGGAAATGGAGAGATGGTATGGGGCACAAGGGCTTAAGGGTAAATGCAGATAAAACAAAGGTGATGATATCTAGGGCTGGGGGTGGTACTGTCAAAGAAGAGGGGGAGTGGCCATAAGCAATTTACCACAAAGGCATGGGTCATAATTCCATCTTATGCAGTGTTTGTGATAAATGGGTGCATAACAGATGTAGAGGTATTAGAAGCAGACTACGAGATGACGCTGATTTCATACGTGTGGTGTCAGGGAGAACGTGGCAATTCCCAGGCGTGCAAGGATTGAACTGCTTGTGAGTCTCTTGAGTGTTTGGAAGAGTTTTGTTATATGGGAGACATGTTATGTGCTGGAGGTAGGGCTGGAGCTAGCTCTGTGGCTAGAGCGAGGAGTGGTTGAAGGAAATTCAGGGAGCTGTTGCCTCTCCTGACACTGAGAGGGGTCTCCCTCCATGCTAAGGAATCTTTGTATACAGCATGTGTTTGGAGTGTAATGCTGTATGGTAGTGAGACCTGGGCAGTAAAGGAAGAGGATATTCTCAGGCTCAAACATACAGAAATGGCAATGATTAGGTGGATGTGCAGTGCATCCCTGAGTGCAAGGCCTGGGGGGGCTAGGTTTATGATGCAAGAGAGGTAGGATTGGAATGGAGTGTATTGGTGATGTGATGAGGAGGGGCAGAATGAGATGGTTTGGGCATGTGGAGAGGATGGGAGATGATAATTTGGTGCAGAAAGTGAGAAGTGTTAATGTTAGGGGTAGGGTAGCTAAAGGTAGACCAAAAAAAGACCTGGGACGAGGTCAATGAATGTGACCTCAAAGATATGGGACTAGGTAGGGAAGCTGCCAGAGATCAAGCAGTATGGAAAGCCGCCATTAGGTGACCAAGGCAGATGCGTGCAAGCATGTTAGAGCTTTCAAAAACAAAACAAAGTGAAACAAAACAGCAATGCCTTTCAATCACTACCTCTGCATACAAACAATTGCAGGGAGTTTGCAATGTTACACAAGGGAGTGAGAGAATGATGCAATACGATGAACATGAGATGCAACCACTCCTGTGGGACATGTGGAAGACAGCAGGAAAGAGAGAGAGCAAGTGAGCAGGGGATGGACTGACCCAGCTGTTCAAATGGGTGTTGGGAGCTATGGGGTTTGTGCAGAAGCGTCAAAATGGGTTTCTGTGTATGTAAACACTGACGGCTCTAACAGGTGACGGTCAGCTTGCATGTGTGTCACCATGTGTAGTAGGCTTTTCATTTGCCACCTTCACTGGTATAGCACGAGAGATGCATCAAATACAGGGAGATGATCCTAACTTACTTCATACCGTTACAGTGATTTATTGATAACAAGGATGTGCTGTAAATAGTTCATCTTTGGACAATATTACCATGGTACAGTAATTGGCTACAATCATAAATGCATGCCTGATAAAAATAGTGCATCTAAATTTATATGCTCAAAATCTTTTACACATTCAAAATGTCCAAAGTTAAAGGCTCAATATTAATTTCTGAGGGGTAATTTTCAAGAATAAACATGCTAATTTCAGTGAACTGAACCTGAAATATCAATGAAAAACTTACTAGATATTATTCTAAAATCTCTGACACTCTTCTCTTTGTGACAAGTTGCAGTAAAGAAAATTAATGTTCTGGATAACGCTTTATTATATAACAAGTGCCTCTGCTGGATACTAATACACAAATTTTGTACTTACAAAACTGGTACAAACACAAAGCACACTAGGGTGGGAGCCACTTTCTTACATGCATCTATGAACATAATGACATAAAAGCTTGCATATATTCTTCATATACATTAAGCTACTGTGCGATACTGGAAAAAAAAAAAAAAAAGTTTTTCCATTCCAGTTATGGAATGAAATTATTGTAGTTCAAAAACTGTTTTTCAGTATGTTCATCTGCACTGAATATGTCACTACTGGAAGAAATGAGTGCTGAATTAATGCAAGGCTTTATTTGCAGAGAAAACCTCTCAGAAAGTGTGAAGTATGAGTTTCAAGTAAAGAATAATCTCCACTATTATCAATACTGTATACATGAAGTGCATTTTTGCACACAATGAGTGAGTGAGCTTTTGGGATTATTTTCCACACTGTAGTGTTGTGGGACGATAATTGTTCTGTGAATCATGAAATACAAAACTGAACTGAGTAACCTAGCACCTACTGGGAAAAAAAAAAAAAAAAACTGCTCTAGCTTTATTAGGTAATAAGTTATTCACCTCTGAAAAGCGTCATAGGCTAAGCTGGGCTGGGGCGCTCATTGTAATTTTCTGCCCATACACCAACAGTAAACTTCGCTCGCTCGCTCATATTAACCCAAAGAAATCAATTAATATGGTAATGCACCATAAATTGTAATCAAATTTCATCCAAACCTTTTCACAAAGTTTGACAGTGACAGCACACAAAATCTATTTTACTCATTTGTGATTAAGAAAAATAAATACAAATACAGTTCATGAAAATATTGAACCAACTTTTTCATTCACAATCTTGAATCAACTACATACAATTGTACTCTACATATATACAATATTCACTGAAGTAATTATACAGTACTGTACCAAAAATCACAATTCCTAATTTGTGACATATAAAAGCTAAGGAAATCATAATTAAAGAAAAAAAATAATGTACTGTATATACATTATTGCATAGGAAGCTCAGACACCTACTCTAATGTTTACCTCCTCACGTTACGTAAGAAAATCTTGAGAGGAAAAGGATGATGACAAAGACAGCTTACTGGATGTATAAGACAAGTGAAAATAAAGAGATAAAAATAATGAATTGAGGAGATTAATCACAAACACAATGGTGCATGAGTCTATACAAGAATACACTGGACTCTAATGAAGAAGTACTTCTTGAAAATTAGCACATAGGTCAACTCTGGAATGAAAGGGTGGACAACTGGACACAGTAACAATAGATTCAACAGGACTGTCACATCCATCTATGAATGAGAAGGCAAATGAGCAGAACAACCTCTAGAAGTTTTGAAGATCATCAGAAAGTCGGATGCTAAAGGACAATCAGTTGTTATGAATGTGGTACCATTGTTAAGTAGCTCCCAAGCCACACTATGCCTTGTCATCAGTCATCTCAAGAAAATGCGCATATACTTCCCTGCTGCATTCACCTTTACCGCTGAAGGTGTACTTGTAATAGCTGCCGTCGGCACATATAGCTGCAATGTGTATAAAACTATTAAACCAAGGTCTCCTTAACTGCCCTGCAAAATTAAAGGTTAAGAGCATCACTGTCTTCACCCAATTTTTCTTAATCAAAATGGACAGGCTGATTTGCATCTTCCACATAGTTATGTCTCTCTGATTTCATTCTTGCTACTTTCAGGTGTTTTTCTTCAGTTTAGATTTTTTGAATGGGGAGGGTTATATATAGCCTCCATTAATCTTTTTTTATAGGGGGTACTTCCATCAAATAAATAAAATTGTCTGGAGGAAGCAAGAATAAACTGAAATTATTTATCTATTTATTTCTTTTCTAAAGTCACTGGGTATGAAAGTTTAAAGCAAGGTTTTATGATCTCTCAGGGAACATGAATAACAGATTAAAGGAGAAAAGAAGTCACAGATGCAGGTAGTCCTTGATATAAAGGGGATGTGTTCAAAATTATAACTTGACACTAAGTACAGTAACTCCTCATTTTTTGCCGCTTGGATGTTCCGCCAAAACCGCGCGAAATGTGAAACATCGAAGTGTGAAGTTAAGAATCAATGGGAAATATAGAGAAGCGTTCCGGTGAGACATGTACCTACCCTATCAAAGGAAGGTGTGTTGAGGGTAGATGAGCTTGTTACCAGGTGACATGGGCCTCTCTGGGGAAGTCCCAACACCTAGGCTGAAGCCGTCAAAGTTGAACTCAGGCTCCAGCACCTCCACTTCCTCTCTGTCCACTTCTCCTTCTTCATCCACCCCTGCTGGCACATCCAAGTCTTGCAGAATAGCATCCACATTCTCTCTCTCCTGAAAATATCAAGTGACCCGGGCTTGTCTCTGCTCTTGTATGTTTCTGTTGTAGACGGCCATCACTTGAGACTTCAGATCAGTCAAGGTCGATAGGATGTTGGTAGCCTCAGTCATAGTCCTGGTGTATGCATCGAAGGTGGTTGCCATGTCGGTTATGGTGAACAGGGTCTGGGACAATTTCTGCATGCTCATCTTGCCCTCTACAGTGTGCTCTGGCCTTTTGTTCTCCTCTTCACTAGAGTTCATCTCTTCCTCTGTTATATCTACCACACCTGAGTCTAGGTCGTAGTGTATCAAGTGTTGTCTTACAGCCGTTTTGTCCACCTCTGATGTGTCTTGGCTTGTGTTTCTGATAGCTTCCACAGCAGCCACCAGAGTGTCGTCTTCCCTCTGCTGCTCACCTTCCGCAGTCAGGTGAGGGAAAAGTTTATTCCACCCGTGTGCTATAGTGGCTGGGGTAACTTTGTCGCCGTTGGCTGCTGGCTGGGAGCAGCAAAATGTAGGGAAATCAGTGAAGCGAGAGACAACTTGGAAACTTTTTTCTTGCGCGAAAAACGAGGTGTCAAAGTAAAATGCGTCCAAATACAAGGAGCTACTGTATCTACAACCAGAAACCATAATCCCATAAGGGGTGGCTGTTTGACTCTGAGTTAGTTGTTTTACGGGGAGGGGTACTACCATATAAACAAAATTACTACATAATAATATGGTACATAATGTAACATAAAAAGAGACAGGAAAGAATATTTAAAGGAGCCTGATTAATAACATGTTTGTTGAGAGAAAGAAGTTTGGGATATTGTTGACACGAGGACAATGATAGATCACCAAGATCAAATTCTATGACTGGCATGCAAGGTGAAACTCAGAGGAGCTTGGTAAATAAATGGCAAAAGGAGAACTCAAAGTGAGACTAAATGACAAGAAGCTGAGAAACAAAGCAATGGAAATTAAATATAAACTTATTATAGTGGAAGATAGTGTCACTTAACTCTGAACAAACTGCATTGGAAATCAAGGTATGTCTAGTTCGGAATGCTCAAGCTGTGTGGTGTTGCAATTGCAACAGTTAATAAGAGAGGTACAATTTATGGGATGTACAGATTGAATGAACAAAGAGAAAAAGAAAACGTGGCTATGGTTGATGCAAGAAAGGGGTTTTAATGAATAGGAGAATATTCCTTGAAAATAATGAGGAAAAATATGAGGTAAATGATGATCTGAAAAGAAAAATGAATGCAAAATATTCTGAAAACTGGAAACCATTTGAAAAGAAGTGCACAATGTATGAGTGTAAAGAATGTGAGGAATGAAAGAGGAAGAATACTATCTATCTATCTATCTATCTATAGCCCGACGCCCTAATCCCGCAAAGGGTGGCCGCAGACAAAACGCCTCCAAGTCACTCTGTCACCCACCATTTGACTACCCTCCCCCCAACTCACCCCCCCCTCCCTCATATACCTCTCAACTCCATCCCTCCACCTCATCCTCGGTCTACCCCTCCCTCTCCCTCCCTCCACCTCACCTACATACACCCTCTTAGTCAGTCTTTCATTCTCCGTTCTCTCCACATGTCCAAACCACCTCAGTGTATTTCTCCTAATCTTCTCAACCACATCCACATCTACCCCACAACGTTCCTTCACTTCTTCATTCGTCAACCCGTCCCTCCATGTCACTCCACATGCTCCTCTCAAGTACAGTAACTCATTTCCACTGCTCTCACTCTTGACTTGTTCCCCTCTTGCAAGGTCCACGCCTCGCTTCCATACGTCAGGGTAGGGATCACAATACTATCATGCAGTGACTTCTTAACTTCCATACTCACCTCCCTATTTCTCATCACTGCTTTCAGTGTACCAACAACCTTCCTTCCCTGCTGTACCCTTTCACGTACTTCATCCCCCAAAGTTCCATCCTTACTCATCACACTACCCAAGTACTTGAATGCACTCACATTCTCCATATCCTCACCATCCAACCTCACTGCACACTCTGTGACTTCATTCCTCTCAAACACCATAACTTTACTTTTGTTTACATTAACTTTCAGCTTCCTCCTCCTACACACTGTCCCAAATTCATTCACCAAACCTTGCAACTCCCATTCATCTTCACTCAACAATACTGTACTGTATTATCAGCAAACAACAACATCGGAAGTTTCCAAATCTCACCCTCATTCATTAGGGCCACCTCCACATCCACTGCCCTACCTTGCACCTCCTTTACAACCCCATCCATATATATATTAAACAGCCATGGAGACATCACACGCCCCTGTTTCAGTCCCACATTGAGATCAAAGAACTCACTCAGCTCACCATCCACTCGCACGGTAGCCCTAGCTCCCTCGTACATACTCTTCACAGCACTCAACAATTTCCCCTCCATTCTATATATTCTTAACACCTTTCACATACCTTGCCTATCTATTCTGTCATAAGTTTTCTCCAAGTCCATGAAGGCAGCATACACTTTCCTTCCCTTCTCTAGATACTTCACCACTAAACATCTTAGAACAAATATCTGATCTACACACCCTTTTCCCTTCCTAAATCCCCCTTGTTCTTCTCCAACTAGCTCTTCTGTCATATGCCTAACCCTATCAATGAGTATTCTACCATATATTTTACCAGTCACACTAAGAAGGCAAATACCCCTATGGTTACCACATACTTCTCTCTCCCCTTTTCCTTTGTACAGAGGAACAATTATACCTGATTTCCAGTCCTCTGGAACCCTTCCCTCTTCCCAAGCCAATCTACACAACTTCCATATCCACTCCACAACAATCTCACCCCCATACCTAAGCATTTCACCAAACACTCCATCAATTCCTGGGGCCTTTCCCAGCTTAATCTTCTTCATCGCTTCCACTACTTCCGACCTACTGATCTCTTCCTCCCTCCTCTCATCTCTTCTTCTCCCAGCCATTTCCCAACCACTTATACTCACACTGCTCTCACTCTCTACATTCAACAAATCCTCAAAGTGCTCCTTCCATCTCCTCAATTTCTCTCTCTTCTCCACCAACAATCTATTATTTCTATCTTTCACTCCCCTATTATTTCCCCTTTCACACTGCCTTACTTTCTTTACCTCCTTCCAAAACAATTTCTTACTCTCCCTCCATTTCACACTCAGATTCCTCCCAAACTCTTCATCCACTTTCTTCTTACTCTCCTTCACCAGTCTCTTAACCTCCCTTCTCCTGCTCACATATACCTCTCTCTTCTCTCTCTCATCTTCTCCCCTACTTCTACTCGCCAACCATTCACCATATGCCTTCTTCTTTTGTTCCACAGCTCGTTTCACCTCATCATTCCACCATGCTGTCCCTTGCACACCCTTGCATCTCCTCCTCACTCCACAAACCGCCTCACACACTGCGCCTATCTCTTCCGTGAATATCTTACATATGTCTTCCACCCCTTCTATCTGCTCTAGCTCATACCTTCCCAATCTTTCTTCCACTATGCTCTTATACTCTGTCATTTTCTCACTATCTTGCAATTTCTCCACTCTTCTCACAGGAGCTGCTTCCTCCTGTCTTCCCCTTCGCCTCCTCAACCACTTTCTTTGCATCTTTACCTTGGCCATCACTAAGTGATGGTCCGAGACTCCATTCCCCCACCCTCTCCACACTCTTGCATCCAACACTTCCACACACACGTAGTCTATCATTGCCTTTCGTTCAACAAGTTCACCATCCATCCTCCTCATCACTCTCCATGTATACCAGTGGATCATCTTATGACGAAAGTAGATGTTGGCTATTGCCAACCCCTTACAAGCACAGATGTCCACCAATGCACTACCATTCCCATCTACTTCAGCTGGCACACCCCACTGACCAACCACTCCATCCACTCGTACATTCCCAACTTTGCCATTCATGTCTCCAATCAACAGCACTCTCTCGCTCATCTCAAACTTGTCCATACATGCTTCTACTCTCGCCCAAAACTCATCTTCCACTCTTGCCACTCGATCCTCCGTTGGAGCATACACACATACAATCGCCCATGCTTGTATACCTACTTTCATCCTCACCCATACAATCCTTGCACCCACTGTTCCATACTCTCTTATATTCTCCTTCCACTTCTAGCTTATCATCAGACATACTCCCTCTCTTGCCCTCTCATTCTCACTGACTCCCGCACATATACCTACACCATATTCCCATTCTCTCACCCTTTCACCTTTCCATTTAGTTTCAGTCAATCCACATATATCCACTTTTGCATCCTCAAGCACCTGAACAATCTCTCTCTCTTTCACTTCATCATTCACTCCTCTCACATTCCATGTTCCCACCCTAAGAATGTCCTTTGTCCGTTCCTTAGTCGTCAACGTATGGTCCGTCCGGGTCCGAGGCGCTTTGTTCGCTTTTTTAGTTAGTTCTTTTTACGGGGTGGGGCACTAACCCACCCCCAACCCTTTTAGTCGCCTCGTACGACAAGCAGGGATACTGGGGGAGTATTCTTGAAAACCCCCTACCCCCAGGGGAAATAATGTAATGAGCAGATGCAAAGAATATATTGAAAGGCTGATGAATAAGAAAGATGAAAGCAGGCCAGTACTAATTAAGTAAATTGGCTTTGCTGGTGTGCATAGAAGGAATGTGGGGTCAGAATGTGACTCTGACAAGAGAAGAAGCTGGGAAGAGGCTGCAAAAAGGGAAAGGGGGCTGGCACTGATGAAGTACAGTACTGTACTGTAAAGGCAGATATGATTAAATGTAATGAAGACAGTTGATTAAAATGCTTGCTGCAAATGTCAGAATGCTTGTATGAATGGAACTGTACTATAGTGATGTGGAGGGCTAACACTGTGCTTCTGTACAAAAGTTAAAGCGATCAAAGTGAGTGTATAATTTGAGGGAGAAGTCTGCTAACATACTGTATGTAGGAAAGGTATATGGATAAATAATTAGAGAAATGGTATAAATTAATCAGAAATGTCTGATGAGTAGCAACCAGGGTAGTTTCAAATGTGGAAGGGGATGTGTGGATCAAAAATCTGCTGTGAAACAAATACTGTAATGGAACAAACCTATGAGATGGACTGTAAGGTATGTATGGCATTTATGGATATGGTAAAGTACTCTCTATGTAGTGCTGCTCTCAGGTGCCTGCCCTTTCCCTTCTTCCTTCCTTCTTTCCATCCTTCCTCTTCTGTCTGTCTTTCCTTCATTCTTTCCTCTTCATTCCGCCTACAGGTTACTCTACACTGAGTGACAAGCTGAATGGTATCCTACGTTACTATGCTGGATGGTAACCATATAACCAAATTATGACGCCTGATGGTTTAGTGGGCAATTATGGCGCTCAAATAGAATTGAGCTGGTGTTGGTTTATATCAATGGGGTGGTTGGGGTTTACTGCTCATATAATGCCAATCAAGGATGAGTGAGGCTGGTCACACTCATCTTAAATGTTAGGACCAACTTGCCTAGTCCCGGGCTCCTACACTCCTCATGGGGCAACACTGGATTAGATGATGAATGTATGTAAAGTACATGAAAATGTGAAGGGAGAAGGATTATGGAAGGTTTCACATATACATGGTGTGGATGACTTTATTTTGTGGAGTTTAAGTATGCTAGTGATTTTACCTGACTGGGTTACAGACTGCAAAGTGGATCGAATAAGAAATTTTTGGATAACCGGACATAATACCATTTGATCAATGGGGTTATGTTTGAGGCCAAGGGGAAACCCCCCCCCAAAAAAAAAAAAAAAAAAAAACTAGACTAGTTCCAAGCCCTCCTCTAATACTTTATCGCATTACTTTCCTTAACTGTATCACCTATAGGTATGATAAAAAGGAAATAATAATGAGATGTGGTGTAAAAATATCAGAATAAACTCGCAAAACATGGGTAACAACCTTCAGGTGGTGCTGGGTACTTGGTGAGTCATCATCATGGTCATACATACACACACCCCATGGCTGGGGGTACAGGTGGTGTCTCTGGGGATTCACTCATCATCCTCAGGAACACTCACATCAGGAGAGAGAGAGAGAGTGTGTGTGTGTGTGTGTGTGTGTGTGTGTGTGTGTGTGTGTGTGTGTGTGTGTGTGTGTGTGTGTGTGTGTGTGTGTGTGTGTGTGCGCGCGTGTGTGAGAGAGAGAGGTGAAGATGCAGAGAAAAATGAGTCAGGTGAGTCATTGGTGAGTGTTGTGAGACGTGGATATGCAGTTCATCAAATGGTGGAGGATCACAGCTTCTCCTTGCTGCTAGTTGAGGGCCTTGATGTAAAGAAGGTGGAAATGCTGGGATGCCTGGCAGCCCTCCTTTTCTCCAGCAGGAGCTCACTGTAGCATTGACAGCTTTGTCCACAAAGGACACAGACAAGTAACTCCGAGCCGGATTCACGTCCCTCTCCCGAAAGAGGTATATCAGTTATTCAGTCCTGGTGAGGGTCTTCCACAGAGCTGCCATGTCCTGCATCATCACAGGCTCTTCCATGTCCTCATCCTATATGTTCATAAGCTCTTCGCTGGGGAGCTCCTCCCTGTGGCTCTCCAACACATCCTGGACATCTTGTTCATCAATGTCTCAGAATCCGGCATTGTGCGACATGTCCACGATGTCCTGCCGCACCCCCCTAATGATGCACTCCTTTTCTTCCTCCTCGCTCGCTGGGAGCCCGATAATGGAGTGGATGAACTCCGGCCACAACTTGCGTCACGGGTCCCTCTCCCGAAAAAGATTTATCAGTTACTCAGTCCTGGTGAGAATCTTCCGCAGAGCTGCCATGTCCTGCATCAGCACAGGCTCTTCCTTGTCCTCCTCCTGAACATGCACACACTCCTGCATATTCATAAGATATTCACAGACGAGCTCCTCGCTAAGACTCTCCAACACATGCCGGACATCTATGTTCATCTATGTCCTTGAATCCATGCGACATGTCCACAATGTCCTGTTGCATCTCCTTGATGATGCACTCCCTCTCTTCCTCCTCACTTGCAGGCTGGAAACCTGGCAGAGGAGTGGATGCATTCTGGGCACAACTTGTGCCACATGCCATTCACTGCTGAAGTTGACACTTCATACCATGGAGCAGTGATGTTATTAATGGTGCAGTGGATACTGCCCTATGCTGTCACACTTGCAGGAGTTGCCTGAGTCCCACAACTGCTGCAAGGTGCACCACAGGTACAAAGCTTTAAATGTAGCAATGACTCCCTGGTCCATCAACTGCAGTAGGGCAGTAGTGTTGGGGGAAGAAGAGCAACACTAATGTTCTCTAGCCGGTCGCCCATGGAGGCAGGGTGGAGCTTCGTGCATTGTCAATGATGTTTTCCTCAGCGTGGGCACACAAGGTGGGGGACAAGTAGCTGACTATGTAGGACTGGCACAATACTGAGGTCATCCAGGCCCTGGTGCTGGATTTCCAAACTACATCATGCATGCAATCTGCCAAGGCATGGGGATTTTCTGCATGGTACTCCAACAGCAGCTTCAGTTTAAGTTGTCCCTGGCATTTTCTCCCAGCTGGAGTGCCACATAATCCTCTGCAGCCTTAAAACCTGGTGTCCTCTTCTCCTCCACTACCATGAATGTCTTCAAAGAAATCCTCTTCCAGTACCACCTCATTTTATTGAAACTGACAACTTCTGGGCTGTATCTGCTCTCCTCTATGTGTGTCTTTTGCTCCCTAAGCAACACTGCTATAGCTGCGTGGTTGGCACTGGGGGACCTCACTGGTGAGCAACACGTGCCACAGACCAGTGCACTCCTTGTAGTGGCCAAACCGACCTGGATGTACCTTGAATACATCCTTAGGCTCCACCTCCAGGATTTTCTTTATGTTGTACCACAAAGAGAAAGCCCTGATCTTCGAGCCCAGTGGCATGCTCCTTCATTTCTTGGTCCTGAACCCATATTGTCAACAGCGACTCCACCTACTACATTGCTGGGTTCCTAGCCTTCATGATCCACTCAGCACTGAAGGAGGATACCTGCTGCCCTCCAGCTAACAGGCCAGCAGACTTCTTGATGATATTGATGATTGACTTGGGTATCCACAGCATGTTAGCAATGTTACCAGCATCCTGGCTACACTGATGCTACCTCACAACATCAGCTTCACTTCCAGTGACAATACTCCTTTGGTGCTTCACCTTCCCTTCAACAGGGACAGCACTCTGAGCACCATGCCTCCCATCAGGGGTAGCATTTCCGAGAGACAATATCACTGACTTTCAGTTACTGGGTATTTCACTCACACACACACACACACAAAATAATAATATTAATAATAATAATTAAAATAAAAAATAAAGTACACACAGCACTGCCCTTCAATCACTACCACTGCACACAAATGACTGCACGGGGTCCTAGAAGTTATGCAGCTGAGTGAGAGAGCGATGCAATGCAACAAACTTGCACTGACAACAAGAAATGCAATCATTACAGACAGCAGACAGACAGACAGACAGACGAGAGAGAGAGAGAGAGAGAGAGAGAATGGGGACTGGAGGGGCCCAGCTGTTGTTCAAAGCAGTGGAGAAAGCTGAGAGGTTTGCACAGAAGTGTTGGAACAGGTTTCTGCACATGCAGACACTGGCAGTCATCTTAGCTATGACAGGTGACAGTCGGCTTGAGTGTGTCTCTTCATGTATGGCAGGCTTTTCGTTTGCCATCTTCATCGTTACAGTAGGAGCGAAGCGTCGAATAAAAGAAGACGGTCCTGACTTATTCACACTGAATGTATTGTTTTGTCTATAAAGGCTCCAACATGCTTGCATGCATCAGCCTTGGTCACTTAATGAAGGCTCTCCATGTCGCTTGATCTTTGACAGCCCCCCTATTCAGTCACTTATCCCTGAGATCACACTCTATGACCTTGTTCCAAGTCTTTATTGGTCTGTCGCTTGAAACCTTATCTGACGGTCACATTTCTCACCCTCTGCACTCAACTGTCACATTCCTAAACCATTTCAGTCTACCATTTCTCATCACAACACCAACACATTTAAGTCCAATCCCTCCTCTCAACTCTTCAGTCGCAATACTAGACTCCCCCCCCCCCAGGCCTCCTATGAAGGACGCACAATACATCCATCTAATCAGTGTCACTTCTGTATGAATATCCTCTTCCTTTACTGCCCAGGTCTCACTACCGCATACAGAGATCCCTTAGCACAAAGGGAGAGTCCTCTCAATGTTTGGTGATGCAACAGTTTCCTGAACTTTCTCCAACCACCCCTTATCCTAGCCACAGAGCTAGCTCCAGCTCCACCTTCAGTACTCGTACACAGCATGTCCCCCAAAATAACAAAATTCCTCAACACACTCAAGAGACTCTCCTGCAAAATCAATCTTTTCATGCCTTACAATCTCTACATGCTCTCCCTGACACACCGCACATATGAAATCAGCATTATTTTGCAGTCTACCTTTAATACTATTACATCCACAATATTTCTTAGGTGCCCAAACATCACAAACTGCACAATGAAGTTAGTTCCCACACTCTTGTGGCAAACTGCACATGGTGACACTCTCTCTCTGATTTGACAGTACTGCCACCAGCCCTAGATATCACCACTTTTATTCATCTGCATTAATTTCAAAACCTTGTGCCCCATTGCGTCTCTCCATTTTCTGAATCTTTCCTCCACCTCCACTTTCATTCCTTGCAATCAACACTGAATCATCAGCAAACAACATCTCTCATGGGAGTCCATTTCTGAAATCAAGTATGAAAGCTCCCAGCATCATGACAAACAATAAGGGGCTCAAGACTGACCCCTGATGCATGCCAGCATTCATGGAAAACTACTACTCAAATCTCAACTTATTCTCACTTAGGTGCCAGCACCCCCATTCACAGCCATCACCACTCTAATCAGCCACTCCTTGATTCCAAGCTTTCTCATTGCTCACTTCCCAACCTCCCTAGGCACTCTGACAATAGCCTTCTCCATTGTCAGGCGGTGGCTGAATCGGTAGAGAGGCAGCCTGCAGTCCTGATGGACCAAGGTTCGAATCCCGGCTGGGGCAGGGAACAGTTTAAGGATTTGAATTTCAATAAAAGCAGACTTTCCTGTTATACCAGATGACCCGCCGACATGTCATAAAAGTACTCCCGCTAATACCAATACACCAGTCCTGTATGAGACAGCCCTAGCATGTATTCAATATGGACGGTGGGTGTTAGCGCCGAAGTGGTGACATGTAGAGAGGTGTATGGTATGTAGGAGGACTACTGGGCCTTGAGAGCAGGCTGTGAAGCCTATGCCCAAAGTCGGACACTAAAAAAAAAAAAAAAAAAAAAAAAAAAAAAAAAAGTACAGATCTCTTTTCGTTCTTTTATAGTTTTCCTGAAGTTGTCGGACATCAGTGGTCCCTTTGCCTGGCATAAACCCAAACTACATCTCATCAATATTCACTCTTTCCCTTTTCATATCTTCCATGACTCTCTCCATCACCTTTATTATCTTGTCCAAAAGTTTTATGCCTTTATAATTTCCTCTTTCCAGGGCATCACCCTTCCCCTTATACACATTTACAAGCACACTCTTTGGCCAGTCATCTGGGAGAGCTCACTCATATACAGTATAATCAGATTTATCAAATCAGTTCATCCTTACTGTTCACCGTTACCTTTCTTTCATCATTCTTCAGCCACTGCTCACCTATGAAATCCTTGTTTTCCCTCTTTGATTGATCTGCCCCCTTAAATACCATATTCTTCCTTTCAGCACTTTTGGTTAGCCAGTAAAAGTTGTTATTGTGATTCACCAATTACCAGGTGATCAGATAACGGGTGTGCAGTACTGAGTGCTCTGGTATCAATGCTGGATTGAGACTGAGGTGTGTGATGTCCCCATGGCTAGTTCAAAAAGAAACAAACACACACACACACACATACTGTACACATATATTCAAGCAGGTCTTGTTGGACAGGTGGGATGCATTGATGAAGGATTGCTTGGATAGTGAAAACTCATATAACATAGCATGTAAGTTATAGGAAAAACAGGGTTAGGCTGACAGATCCCTTACCAACCTAGGTCCAGGTAATTTTACTGAAGAATAAAGATTAGAAACACCTTACACACACCTATAACACTACCATATCAATCAATCAATCATTTCCTGTGGCACCCTCGGGGATGCATAGGGCCTCGATGAACTCACACCACCACATCCTATCTTGTGCTAACTCCTCAAGATCTCCCCAACACTCATCTCCAGCTTCCCGTCTCATTGTCCTCACCCACGTCTCTTTTGGCCTTCCTCTACCTCTCCTACCAGGTGCCACCCACCCTGGTGTACCTCGTACTATTCCCTGTCTCCTATACACATGTCCTAGCCACTTCCATCGTGAGAATCTAACATATTCATCGATCGGCTGCACTCCCGTTATTTCTCTAATTCTACTATTTGGTATCCTTTCCCACCACTTAACTCCTAATATTCTTCTAAGTGCTTTATTTTCAAACACCAAGAATTTATTTTCCATAGTCACTGTGCTGTACCAAGACTCGTGTCCATAAATTAAGATACTCCTAACCATTATAGGACTACATAATAGATAGATAAATAAATAGATAGATAGAGAGACAGATAGAAGCAGGAAGTCAAATGATGAGAAGGTGTTGTGTTTGCGAGAAGCGAGCAGCGCTAAACGCTTACACGGAGGAAAGCTGACGACAGCGGCCAGTAAGGAGATGATGCAGTTAGCTGTCAGCAGTCCTCTCGTGAGAAAGTTCTGTTGCCGTGAGGAACATACGTGACACACACACCCTACTACACCAGATGTTAGGAAAGAGAGTTTAGAAGGAGACAAGCGACCCTAGAGAGAGGTCGAGACGGAGATTAGCCTTAGAACAGAGAGAGAGAGAGATAGCGAGACAGGGAGGTAGCTACCCAGGACTTATACTATTATACCTGTTTAATATTTCCAAGACAAATAAAAATAGTCCCATACTATTCTTTACCTCTCCTGTCACTACATGACATCTGGTGGGGAAACTACTACAAGATATAAAAGCCGCTCGACCACAAGTCTAAAATATACTTCTCTACAAGTAACTACAAAGTCTTTATGACACCATTACCTTATAAAGTTTGATTTTTGTATGCACAGAGAAATTGTTATTATTCCAAATATTTTCAAGCATTCCCATTGCCTGATTAGCCTTCTTTAACCTTTCCTCGAATTCAAAGTTCAAAGAACCATCCTTGGCTAAATAAGTACCTAAATATTTAAACCTATCAACTTGCTTTACAACCATACCTCCAATTACACATTCCTGCGCATTTTCCATATTCATATTGATTATTTCAGTTTTTCCACAATTAATAACCAAACCCACCTTGCGACCTTCACTCACCAAACAGTCCAACACTCTCTGCATCTCTTCTGGCCCATCACAAATCAAAACTATATCATCTGCATAATCTAAATCCAAAAGTTTCCTGTTCTCTCCCCAAAGTATACCTGCACCAGTTTCTGTTCCAACACGTTTCATAATGTAATCAATGACTACCATCTACCCTATAATAATACCTAATTATGGAAGGAGCAAATAGCATGAACAAAGTATGAAAACTTACTTGTCAAGCAGTACAAGCGCTGCCTGGTTGAGCCACCCCTAAGTCTCTCCACCATCTCTGGGGCTGACTAAATTTTCTCTCAACGAGGTACATGAGAGAAAAAGGTGGTGGCAGCGGTATGGAGTGACTAAAGATCTCCCTCCCTCGTCTCACTTGCTAGAGAAATTGGGAGAACCTCCACCTCCATGGTAAATTCTCGAAGCTTGTCAGGGTCAGGGGAGATTGGGGACTGGGTGCTTGTGACTTGAGGAGACAGTGACTAGGGATGTGGCAGCAGTCAAAGATGATGAGGACCTGCTCCTGACAACAGACTCTCCTTTAAAGACAACACCCTTACCCATGGAGGTAATAGTCTGCAACAATGCCATTTCCTTGTGACTAGTGGAGAGCTGTGGTTCAGGTGGTGGTGGTCATGTCAGAGTGAAGAAATGATTGAGTGCTGTGTTGCCCTGGTCCTTTTTTGCAGGTAAAGCTCCTGGTATGCACTCACTGCCTGCATTAGTCTGGCCTAGCATTCCAGAGTTCTATCCATCTGTGGGTCATGATCCATTGCCAGGTCAGCTGTGTGTTTGGCAGCTGGTGTAAGAGACAGAGAGAGAACGAGCAAGCAAGGTGGGGAGTGGAATGAGAGGGCAGGAGGTGAGGACTTTGCAAACTCCCTCCCACACATCTCTGTCACAGCTCTGCTGAGTCTGTGGTGGGAAACGGTGAGCTTCTCGAATTTTCCACTTGCACCAAATCATTTTCTTGAAACTTCAGATTTTCGTGCTAACATCACCAAATTAGGTTCTAAATTGCCCATTCTCATATCATCAGTTTCTCACGGTGCGGATACTCGTATAAAACAATCCACCTGTGTTTACTGCCCATATATACCGGTATATGCATATTGAACACAGTAGTATCAATGGCTGGGGTCATGAGAGAGTTTAAACTCATGCTGTGGAGAGAGGAAGCATATCGTATCATTATAAAGGTTCCAGCATGCTTGCATGCATTGGCCTTGGTCACCTAAAGGCAGCTCTACATGCTGCCCAATCTCTGGCAGCCTCTCTCTTCAGTCTCTTATCTCTGAGGTCCTACTCTATGACCTTGTCACAGGACTTTTTTGGTCTGCCATTTGCAATTCTACCCCCAGTGTTCACACTTCTCACTTTCTGCACCCAACTGTCATCCTCCCTCCTCTCCACATGTCCAAACCATCTCAATCTGCCCCTTCTCATCACAGTACCAACAAATTCCAGTTCCATCCTTTCTCTCACTTCTTTAGTCATAAACCTGTCCCCCCCAGGCCTCGCATTCAAGGATGCAAATGGAAGGCAATTACTGTAATAGTGAAGAGTGCAGACTCTCAAATCTGATGTAAATGAATTTATGAGTGGCACAGATCAAAACTGGATATGAGTAACATGATGGTTGGTGACGAAAGAGGTGATTCTGAGAGTGGTAAATGGAAAGACAAGCTAATGAAAGAGCTTTTAAATACAGTAGGCTCGCACAATGCGCGAGAGATTGGGCGGTCCACAACCTCATGCACTGGGAATTCGTGCACTGAGAATACATAATCTTATGGGAAAAATTACATATGGGCGGTACCCCCTAATACTTGGACATTTTTTGGCCCTTAGAGACATAAAAAAGGTCAAATTTTTCAGACATTGTACTACAGATACTGTATAGCTGCAATAACAAAAATATGGGCAGTCACCTTAACAACGGTAGACAACAGGCCTGATGGATTTAAACAACAAGAGTTCTGAGGCGTGGCAACGTACTTACAGTTCCCCCGCCACCACCCCGGCCGCACCACGCTTGTTTAACGGTTGCCAATGTTGTATTATTCCAGGCTTTGACGAAGAAATTTACGGTCTGTTGAATGTTACATTTCTTCCAGAATGCAGCAACAGTCATTATGGTGGGGGTTGCAGGTATGCCAGGTGAAGCAGGTGAGTCAGGTGGGGCTGTGAAGGTGGAGAGGGAGGCGGCTGGTGAGTCAGGTGGGGCAGTGGAGGACGGAGGTGGGCGAGTCAGGGGAGGTGGTGAGGGGAGGATCCTCCCTCTCCTCGCTACTGCTCATATTTTCGGCAATTTCCTTCATCTCTTCTTGCTTGTTTGTTTCATTCCTCATCTTGTTATGGACGTATTGGCAGTATAACAACTTGGTATTCACGAAATAAACATTATTATTATAGAAACTGGGTATCTATTCTAACTTACTGTTATTGCCGAAAACGTTATTATTGAAGCTGTTATTGGCGATATCTTATTGTAGACTCCTCTTGAGCACATTCCCCATGAGTCTCTAGGTCACTATTGGCGCGTTGTGTGTGGGGGGGGTTGCGTACTGATGGAAAATGGCGTTTTTAAGCCATGTCTTGCCTCTACCTCGTGTTTTGTGGGGTAAACTCGCGCATTCAAGGTTTTTCGTTATGATTTTTGGTCACTCGCGCACAATGCGATTCGCGCACTGTGATGACGCGCACTGGGCGAGCCTACTGTATATACATAAAAGGTGCAAAGGACGTGGGTAGTAGAATGAGACAGGGAAAAAGGTAGCCTGTGCTATGAAGGCAACGATACAAAATAAAGGCCTGAGTATGTAGGCTGCAAGAGACCTGAATGAAGGTGTGTTAGTGCCAACATTAACATATGGATGTGAGACTATGGTAAGGCATGAGTGCAAAAGGTCATGAGTAAAAGTAGTAGAAATAAAACAACTGAGGAATGGGTATTCGGTGCATAAAGTGGACAGAGTATGACACAATGGGATTCATGAAAAGTATGGAAGTCTGTTGGTTATATGGTAGACAGTGTATTTAGATGGTATAGATAATGAAACAAATGTATGTGGGTGAGTTTGAAAGTGGGAGAAGGGGTAGTATACCAAGAAGGTAAATGGATATGGTAAATGAGTGTGCGAGAAAGCAAGGTATGGTAGCTGATAGGCTTATGGAATTGACTATGGACAAAGTTAGCACCATTATTTAAATCTTATAGTTGGTAAGCCAACTTTGTTCGGCAAATGTATGACTATGGAAAGAACTCCATTCATTCATACTACAATGCCAGTTTGCTGTGTCATGAGTGTAGGAGCCTGGGGTCAGGCTATGCAGTCCCTGCCCTGAGCAGTCTCGTGTAAACTAGGGACACCAACCACCCTTGGACATAAACTTATACAGCAGAGGTGTCAAACTGGTGGCTTGCGGGCCACATGTGGCCCTTGAAGAGGAAAAGAGTGGCCAATGACTTAAGAAAAAATGTGAAAAAACAAATGGAAAATCCCATAAAATTTACCATATGATCAAGTGAACAAATATTACACCACTGTTAGGAAATATTAATTTATAATTTAATTGAAAAAAAAAAGCATTTGAATAATTTATTGGTGAACAAATATGTCACAAAACTTTCAATTAAATACTATCAATAACTTGAGGCAGAAGCCAATGTCACTCCAAGGGTTAGAAGGCATAACAAACTTCTCTGAACCACATAAACCATGTACTGTATATTTTTCCATCCATCCATCATCCAATCCTATGTCATCCCATGAGAAGCATAGGAACCCGGGGCTAGGCAAGTTGGTCCTGACACTCAAGATGAGTGTGACCAGCCTCACTCATCCCTGAGTGGCAATTCATGGGCAATAAACCTCAACCACCACTTGGATATAAACCTACACAGGCTCAAACTGATTGAAGCACCTTAATTACCCACTAAACCACCAGGCGCCATAATCTGGTCATATGGTTATCGTCCAATGTGGCAAATGGTTTCCTGGTGTAAAGGAAACCATTTTGCTTGTCACTCAGTGTAGAGTCACCCACAGGCAGAAGGAAGAGGAAAGAATGAAGGAAAGAAAGACAGAATAGGGAGTGTAAGGTCACCCGTCGGCAGAAGAGGAAAGAATGAAGGAAAGAAAGACAGAATAGGGAGTGTAAGGTCACCCGTCGGCAGAAGAGGAAAGAATGAAGGAAAGAAAGACAGAAAAGGAAGGATGGAAGACAGGAAAGGGCAGATACCCAAAGCAGCACTACATCGACTGAGTGGACGGTGAGCATCCTCACCTACCACAAATGTTTGTTTTTAGTTAATATATAACTCACTTCACTATGTACTCCTTTCATAGACCTACACTGATTCTGATAAAGTTAGGTAGATTTGGCCCTCAGGAAATCAACAGAACTGAAGTGTGGCCCTTGGGATGGATTGAGTGTGACACCACTGCTGAACAGACAACACCTGGTTGGAGCACCTTAACCCACTACAGCACCAGCGTCAATTTCATTTAATGGCTACCACCCAAGGAAGGAAGTGGTGTCCCAGGTAACTGGAAACAATTTGGTTTGATACTCTGGTAGCACTACACTGAGTGGGTGGATGGAGGGTACCCTTACCTGCCACCAAAATGAAAGGAACAATGAGGAAACATAATCCCTAAGAACTAGTGACCCTTGTGTGTAATGTCCACCAAAATGAAAGGAACAATGAGGAAACATAATCCCTAAGAACTAGTGACCCTTGTGTGTAATGTCCTATAACTTCTTCACACACTAACACCACAACACCATGAGAGGATGCTGACTTTACTACATGGGGGGGGGGGGGAATTATTATGTTTCTGAGTGGAGGGGTATGCTGCTGATACTTGTTCCACTTCTGTAATTTGCCTTTGTTTGTCTGTGGAATCTACCCACCCTATCTTAATGTGGAAAAAATGGAAAGCAAGTTCAGGACGAGAAAGCTGCTGCTGATGAAAATGTTCCACGTGCTACAAATGACAATGCTTGATTTTATGCGAATTAAATTAGACCTAAGTGCATGGGTTTTATGCCGCAGTTACTGAAATCAGAGAGCAACATAAAAAATAATGAATTTAGTGAGCCTTGTACACATACCAGTAGAAACAGGGTACTGGATGTTTTAGAAATTTTATCTTCCAAATGGAGAACAATGTACTGTACATTAGTGAGTGGCTAAGAATAATGTTATAGTATACCAACAACAATAAATAGCCAATCAATATGATAATAATGGCATCAAACATACCTATAACAGAGTTGCTAGTAGGTCCAAAGGCACATATACACTGTGATCCACCAGGCACCTCAAATTTGCAGAAGCTCCACTTGCTCATGAAGTACTTGGGCAGGAATGATGCAGCCAGGCTGTTGAGGAAAATAATACAGTAAACTACAGGACTTCAAAATCTGTCACGATTGTACAAAAGAGTATACATAAATAGCAAAACAATGAAGATAAATGGGTCAAAGCCTCAAAGTTATCTACATAACATCATATTATTCTAAATGCAAATGTGGATGGCCTGATAGCCTCATCTAGTTCATTAACCATTTTACAGTAAAGATGCACATACTGCAAATCCTCATTACGCGCTTGCTCAGTATTCGATCATTCACTTATATGATCAAAGCAAAGCGCAAATCCTAACTGAATAAAAAATGTGTACTGTATTCAGGAATAAAGAAACTACAGTCAGGAAATAATTTAGAATGCAGCTCACTTGCTTGAATACACTCTTGTCATAATCACACTGAGTGTGGACCATACCATCCATCCCTCTCCTCCACCCCATCTATTGTATTACATTCTTCACTACCACACAACACTCCACTACAATAATAAATGCATGTCACTCACTCCACATACATCCAGTCTTACCTTTCTCAATTCTTTCATAAAATCAAATATTTTCTAGACCATTCATGCCATTCATCTGCAGTGACAAAAATGAAACGCAAAAACAAAAGCATCCCTGTGGAAACCAAATAATCTAAAGGGTTCAGAGGCATCATGGAATGTCTGTCGGTAGTTTGAAGGATGTGTGTGTGTGGGGGAGGGGGGATGGTGGAGACTATGAGTAGGAGGTGGGTGGATGTTTGTTGCCAACACGAAGTCAAATTCAAGGGAGGGTCAGCTAGGATGATTACTGGGGGGTACTGTAAGTAAAAGCTATTTTGGAAAGGAAAAGTAAATGGCTATGATGGTGTCGGTGTGTTGATTGAGGAGAAGTAGGTGGAATGTGTCATGAATGTAATGAGAGTAAATGAAAAGATTACAGCAGTGAAAATATTGTTTGGTAAAATCATTATTTTAATTATATTAGTGTATTCTCCACACCCTGGTTTGGATGATGAAGAAAAAGATAAGATTCTGGGAAGACTTCATATGTGTGGTTGGTGGTTTGGGGGATGATGAACTTGTAGTTTTTGTTGGGGATTTAGATGGTCATATGGGTGATGCAGCTCAAAGATATGAAGGGGTACAAGGGGGATGTGCATAAGGTACGAGGAATGCAGAAGGGGAAAGGATATTTGAATTTGAGAAGGCAAATGGGTAATTACTGCGCTCCAATCGGATTGAGCCAGTGAAGGTTTAAATCCAAGGGATGGTTGGGGTTGACTGCTCATGTAATGCCACTCAGGGATGAGTAAAGGCTGGTCACTCTCATCTTAATGTCAGGACAAACTGCCTAGCCCCCGCCTCCTACGTTCCTCATGGGGCAATGTAGGACTGGATGATGGATGAATAAATATGATTGTGTGCAACATGCATTTTAGGTAAAGAGTAGGCTGATTACATGTGAGTCTAGGGGTAAGAATGTAGTAACCAGATGGACTATTTTCTAGTTAGGGGGGCTGATAAAAGGTTGGTGAAAGATATTAAAGTTATAGGGAGTGAAGAGAGTGTGCAGCAACACAAATTACTGGTATGTGACATGATGCTAAAGGAGCAGGTGGTGAAGAAGGGGACCTATGCATCCAAGAGGAAAATGTGGAAGTTTAAACAATCATGCAGTAAGGGATTCCTTCTATAGAGAGATAAGTAGAGTGGCAGCTGAACAGACAGTCATCGACAGAAGTGTTCATTAGCAGTACGGAACTCTGAGGAACAATCTCTTCAGAGTTACTGATTCAGTGTGTGACCTCGAAGACATGTGGTAACAAGGTGGTGAGATGAAGCTGTAAAAGCCACAATTAGGGAGAAAAGAAGACTTTTCAGGGAATGGAAAAGTGATGATAACAAACAGGAATACTTGGCTGCCAGGCACTGGGTCAGAAAAGAGGTACTGTATACAGGACAAAATCTAAGTCTTAGAGAGTTTTACTGGATAATCCAAATAGCGCCAGAAGGAAGAATGTGGTATTTAAGGTGGCATAGGCGAACAATGTTTGGAGAATGAAGGAAAGGTAGTGGTGGACAGTGAAGATATTAAAGACGACTGGAGACAGGATTATAAGCGGTTGCTGAATGAGGAGTTTGACTGGAACAGGGAAGGTTTGCAGTCAGCAGATCCAATGTTTGGCCCTTGGCCTCTGATTCTGCTACTATGAGCAGGGCACGTGACAGGATGCAGTTAGGGAAGGTGGCGGGTGCATCTGGGTTGACTGATGACAAATTTAGTTATATATAAGTGTGTTGTCCCACACAGCTGACTGAAAAGTGTGACTGTAAAGGTGCATATGGGGAAGGGTGATGCCCTGGAATGAGGATTATATGCAGTGCTGCTTTGGGTGTCTGCCCTTTCCTCTCTTCCATCCTTCTTCTACTGTCTTTTTTTCTTTCATTCTTTCCTCTTCCTTCTGCCTACAGGTGAATTTACACTTCCTCTCGTCTGTCTGTCCTTCCTTCTGCCTACGAGTTACTCTACACTGAATGACTACACCAGGAAACCTATTACTACGCTGGGTGGTAGCCAAATAACCATATTATGGCGTCTGATGATTTAGTGGGTAATTTAGGCGCTCCAATCAGCTTGAGATGGTGTGGGTTTATATCCAGGGGGTAGGTGGAATTTATTGCTCATGTAATGCCACTCAGGGATAAGTGAGGCAGGTAACTCTCATCTTAAATGTCATCCTCTTCATACTCTTCATGGCATTGAACAACTTCCCATTTACTCCATAATTCTTAATACTTTCCACAATCACTGTCTATCCACCTTGCCATATGCTTTCTCTAAATCCATGAGGGTCACATACAACTTCTTTCCCTTCTCTAAAAACTTTTCCATTAAAAACCTGTGAATGAATATCTGTCTGATCTACACCAACGCTTCCCTTCCTAAAACCTCCCTGTTCTTCTCCAACTGCTTCCTCTGTTATTTCCCTAACTCAGTCACTAAGTATCCTACCATATACTTTTCCCATTACACTAAGAAGACAAATGCCCATAAGATTACCACACACTTCTTTTTCCCCTTTTCCTTTATACAGGAGAATAATTATACCTGACTTCCAATCCTCCAGCACTTTATCTTCTTCCCAGGCCAATCTGCACATCTTCCATAAATCTACATGGCTAAAATTATGGACCATGAAATGGTTTGTGTACATTTGATCACCTGCTTGCCCTCCCCCACACACACATATCACTCTCTGCCTGCCTCTTGTCTCTCTCACCTCGTTGCCACCATTCACTATGTACTTTTTCTTGTTCCAACTAAGTATTTTATTACTATATACTATTGAAATAGTTTTCACATACCTCTAGGTAGATAAGTCATCATCTGAAGATGACCCCTTTCCCAACACCCAAACAATGCTCAGCTGCCTGTCATGGTAAGTGACCACCACTTACTTACCACTCTGTACACTCTAAACTTTTTTTTATGCACAGTGATGATCTTACAGGTTGTACGTGCACATCAGTGAATCCTAGGTATGATCAGGAGGGGATAAATTTTTTCAAGATGGCCAAGGGGGGGGGGGGGAGATTCTGGGATTTCACCACACCCGTTGGCCATATAACATGGGTTTCAATAGAACGTTTGTGTTTCAATTTGCACAGTTAAATTTCCAGATACATATGTCATGCAAATTGGGTGTCTACTGTATACCACAAGGTATATACACTCAACCCTCGGCTATCACGGGTTCCGCTATAGCATATCTCGCTATCACACCTATATAAAAAACTACCCAAATACTTTTATCATGCACTAAATGCAGGCTATCGCGCACCGCAAATGTTCGAAAATTTCAAAAAGGCCAGGCTCCAGTGCTCCGCCCAGCCAACAAAAGCTTCACTCCGTGATTGGTCGTGTGACGTCAGCGCCAGCCGAGTGCTGATTGGCCGCCCGACCGAGTCTCCTGCCCACCAAACCATTCAAGTGTGCGCCCTCAGACCATGAAGAGTGATAGCATGAACAATAACCTTTTTTATGATATGACCATGGCCAACGTACCCCCTCCCATCACCCAACATTATGCTGTGGCACCTGGCAGGGAAATAAAGAAGAGGAAGAACCTAAGTTATGCAGATAAACTGGAAATGTGAAACTTATAGAGAATGGTGAGACCAAGCCAAGTGTGGGGAAGAAACATAACATCAATGAATCAACTGTGAGGGGTATTTATAAGAATTGTGATCACATCATAAAACATGCTCATTTTTAGACTATTACATATTAATATGTGGTACAAAAAAGGTATCTTAGGGGTAAATATTGAGGTCATGGCACCAATTAGAATTATTACCATAAGTTCTTCAATTCGGCTATCACGGTTTCGGCTATAGCGCAACCATAGCGGGACCAATTGGGAGTGATAGCCGTGGGTTGAGTGTAGTTTGCATCACAAACATCCTTAAGTCAATAAAATTATGAAACAACATGGAACATGGAGCACCTGGGCTTATCCTTCTCCCTCTGTTTCATAAACCAGCTGAAGTTATGTACAACTTTCATATTGTGAGGTACTTCAACTGTTTTTCAGTTTCAATACTGTGAGGTACGGTACTTCAACTGTTTTGCAATTTTTTTGAGTGATGGTGTCATTAAACAAGTCTGATTTAGAGACAAAACTCAAAAGAGAGAAGATGGATAAGCTTTAACATAAGACAGAGTATTAAAAGATTTTTTAAAGCCGACACAAAATGAAAACACTAAGCATGAAGTTAAAGAAGTGGTATTAAAAGATGAGACAATTCATTTTGATATTCTGGTTCACATAGTACAGGGGGTGGCAATGCAATCCAGATGAAACAGTGTGATGTCATTTATAGTAATCTGTTGGGGTGTGGCTGTAGTGTAAAAGAGTGAAAGTCTGAGTTGAGGTAAGGGTGTTGTTCTGGCATGAAACAAAACTGGAGAGACTTCCAATTCATACTAGAGGTGGGCTAACAATTTAAGGGGGTTTTTATGCTGCCCTTTGGTTACTGGCATACAATACCAGGGGCTGTTGTTGTTTTTGATGTTACAATTGCAGCTCATCAGGACATGAACCCAGTGGACTCTAACTGGTCACTTCCATAGGTCTTCTGCTGAGGCTGTACAGCTGTCTAGGTAGACACTGTGGTGTCTGTGTAAGATACTGCATTGGAGTATAGGCATAGTGAACTGCTGTGAGACGTGTTTTGTGCTGGTGCCAGTATTGTAGCAGGGGGAGGGGGGGGAGGCGGACACTGGGGAAAAAAATGACTTTGACTGAGGGACTCTGCATTAAACTCCATAACAGATGGTAACTTTCTGTACAACAACCTTCTGACAACTTACAATCAACCACCTGAAAAATATTCAAACTTAATAACACAAACAAACAGCTCTTGGCAAATACCAATAACAATAGAGAATATTTATATGGAAAACTAAGATCTTACCTGGACTGCTTGTTTTTCTTGTCTTCATCCTCTGTAGCAAATATGTGCACAGTCCCATGGTCACTGGATACACACAGCAGTGAAGAATCTTGACTGAAGTTGATGCTGAAATATTCCATATAAACAAACAAAAAATTATGAAATGCTTCCTCTCACAGAATCCTCATATTGTACAAAGATTAACCATGTTAAAGCTGATGTATTCTAGGAACTGGATGCTAAATCAAATGCCAAATCCAGCTACTTACTTCCTAACAATTACTGGAGGTTGCTGAGAAATAAAGGCATCTAATATGTGTACTAGATTTGTAAAACTGTGAAGATATCAGCATGAACACTGTTTGCTTAAGACTGAGTTTCCTGCCACATAGTGATGACTGTATGACCAGTTACCAAGACTGTAGCAACACTTCACTCTCATAGTAGGATAATGATGGGATGTCATTTCGTGACAACTCAAAGGAAATGTAAAGTTATTTATTGAAGAATCTGATGAAGACACATTTTAGGGCTATCCGAACCAGTGGTTTGGACAGAGTGGAACTGGGTCATGCAGACAATACATGAAAAGAAAAATGATAAAGCAGCAGGCACATTTGGCATCACAGCCAAAATGCTGTTGAAGTCATCTCGTGAGCAGGGAAAAGAACTTGTTACAACCTTATAAACACAATAGTACATGACTGTGAAGTACAGTACCCAGAGATTTGGGTTCACCTAAATCATGAGCTACTACAAGGGTGACAGTAATGCCTTAGACAGATGAAATCCTAGATGATTGAAGCAGATGGATCATGTAATAAATGTGATGGAATGTATCACAGACACAATAGTATCAGCTTTCCTCTCTTCCTATTTCTCCCAACTTTCCTCTCACTTTCTATTACTTTTCTTTGTTTTCAGGAGGCTTTACACTAAGTGACAAGCTTAATGGTTTCCTGTGGGTCAGGAAACAGGAAACCATTTACAACACTGGGCAGTAACCACAGAACCAACCCATATGTGTTCCCTACATGTGTCAATGAGTGGGTTGGCTACGGGACCATGATGTCTGGCTATAAATAGATAGATAGAATATGGCATTTCATATACCTTACCAATAAATAGTTGCAGCATTTGCTCCTCTGCGAAGTTCGTTTAGCTGAGTTCCTGTGGCTGTGTCAAAAATTCTAATCAATGTTCCCTTCTCTGACGCTGTGGCTAATCTTGTTCCAGGTAGGTTGAGAGCTGAAAAATAGTGCCTTAGTTATAGAATACTGTATACATTTAAATAATATTTCTGAATCTTCATTCATCAACATCATCATCATCCAGACCTTCTTTCCCATCTCAAGGTGAGGTTAGGTACAGTCCACAGAGTCAGGGGGTGGGGGGTAGGGAGGGGGAGAGAGAGAGAGAGAGAGAGAGAATTACATTAGGTACTATATATATATATATATATATATATATATATATATATACATACACACACACACATTCCTCATGGGGCAATGTAGGATTGGATGATGATGAATACACACACACACACACACACACACACACACACACAAATATATTATATATACAGGCAGACCCCGAGAAACGATACCCCAGTATAGCGATGGGGGTTGAAATACCACCATACTCCACCTGATGATGGCCGCGCCCCAGTTTAACGATAGCTTCTATGACATCCTGTCCAGGAGTGATGGGCCAAAATTTTGAATCATGCTCATTCCCGCGGCTAACTAAACCTGCCCACCTCCTCCCAGGACAAGCAGAAACACTCGCGCAGCCCCCAGCGCCATCGCTCACCCCGCGCATACCCATATCATTCTTCTCGCACCAGCTGTCTCTGAGTGAACAACTCTCTTACCCTCGCCCAGTTATGCAAGCTGCTATCGTGGTGCATCATAACTGTGTCCCAGCAGTGCCGTGAGTAGGGCAGTGATACTTATTGTGTATGGAGTGTGATTTTGTGTGAATTTTGGCCTACATAAACGTGTGATCATGTCTGGTGAGAGCACTGCACGTGGTGGTGCTAGTAGTGGTGCTAGTGGTGACCCTAGACAGGGTGGTAAGTGGCCTGCTAGTGTTGGTGCTGGTGATGTTCCTGCGAAGCATGCTCGTCAAACTGTGTCACTGGATGTGAAATTAGATGTTCTTAAGCGCCACTACAGAGGCAGCACTCTGCCACTCCATCGCTACTTTCCTCGCCCCAGCCTCGATCTCCCAAACCACATCGGCCACTGCCTCTGTCTCCCTCGCCACGATGTGAGCCACCGCATCTGTCTCCCTCGCTACCTCGTCAGTCATCACAGTGATCTCCCTCGCCACCTCACCAGTCATCATAGCTGTCTCCCTCACCAACTCGTCTGTCATCGCAT
This sequence comes from Coenobita brevimanus, assembly GCF_032717465.1. Classification (NCBI taxonomy): domain Eukaryota; kingdom Metazoa; phylum Arthropoda; class Malacostraca; order Decapoda; family Coenobitidae; genus Coenobita; species Coenobita brevimanus. The sequence continues at coordinate 68,893,255 of NC_137054.1, forward strand.
CGTACCCCATTGCCACCTCCTGATTCATAGCATCACACCCCATCGCCACCTCCAGAGCCAGTGATTTTTCATGCTACACCACAGTCTCGCATCCGTATGTTAAAACTGGCACTAACACTCCTTCATGAAAGCCTCGTGGAGCTGCAAAACTCACCACTTCAACACTAACACCCACAGTCCATTTTTAATAAACGCTAGGGGTGCCTCATACAGTACTAGTGCACTGTTATTATCAGTGGCAATTTTACAGTGTCAGCGGGTCTTATGGCTGATCAGTAAAGCATGTTATAAAGAAATTCAAATCCTTAAACTGTTCCGTGCCCCAAATGGAAACAGAATATGCATTCATAGGACAGCAGACCACATCTCTATCGACTCATCTGCCACCGTACCTTGTCCTATCATTTATACAATATCCCCCTGCTCCCTTCCTGCCTCATAAATGGTATGAAGTTGCTTGCACTATAAGTACTGGTACAGAGATTCTCGTTAACTAATAAAGTGTTTCTTGCCCATGATTCCTGCCTCTTTTAACACTTTTTATGTTATGCAAGGGTTGCATACTTAGTGTTCTATCTCCACTTCCCCTAGGGCAAAGTAACAGGAATCTGAGAATCTGGGCAGGTAAGACACCTAGGCTATAAGAGTGCGCAATGGTATAGCAAGATGGATCAAACAAATTTATAATTTAAGTAGGAATGGACATACTAAATTACTACCGCAAATACAAACAGGATGTCTACAGGGCAAATCTCTATGAGAAAATCTAAGGAAAATGTCAGCAGAAAGGTTCCTGCAGTTACCGTGGAAAACAAGGAAAGAAATAAATTATTTATGGGAGAAAAGAAGAGAAATATGATGAATTAAAAGAGATAAGATAATCATGCAGTTGTCTAGAGAAATTTCTGATAATATCATCCTCCATCTAAAGGTTCACAAGAGGGAATATATTATCAGAGAAGGAAAAAATGATAATACGAACACCAACATTACCTAGACAACTGAGAGGTGAGTCATGCGCCAAGATGTCTTCTGGTGATTTCTCTGTGTTTGCCAAATCAATGACAAGAACATGACCAGTGCGGGGCCCAGGGAATGCCAGCAGTGAATTGTTGCTGTTGGGGCACAACACACACAGACCTGAAAGAATCAAGAAATGACCAATATTTATTTATAAAAAAAGACATTCATCTCAAATAGCCCCAAATACTACATAAACCTCATAAACAAAACTCCATGGTTACATAATAATAATTTACTATCTTACCATTCAGCTGCAACAGTCTCAGCTATACTGTTAATTAACTATGTGAAAAGTTGAAGTAAATATTAAATAATAACTTGGTGCTACAACAACTCAGTCATATGGTGATGGGTGGAGGGGAGGATGAAACTGTCATCTCTATAATGAATGCTGAGCTATAACTACAGCTAAATATTAAACTATGGTGCTTGACATACAGGAGTGCTGTGTAAATGATGCAAGGCCATAGCTCTGTCCTATTCTGAGACTTGAGCTGAGGAAAATATGATGCAAAAGGACGAAAATCTCCAGCTAGTAAGTAACTACAGTATAAGAATACACATAAGCGATATCTGCCAAAATTGCTGCTTCCTGATGATGAAAAGTAAAGCTCATATTACAGTGATGGGAAAAAAAAAATCTTCAAATGAAACTCAAATAACTGGTGCTAGAAATAATTTTCGGAGTAAATAAAACCTGAAAAAGCATATTAACAAATAGTCATTCCTTATCTAACATTCCTTCATTCAGAGCAACATATTTTTCATGCTACAGCTACTAATCATTAGTCAGGATGGGCGGTGATGGGCCAGCGTTGTTACAACTCACACTGGAACTATTTCAATACTGTATATCACTTCGCTATTTCTTTAGCTTGCTTATGAATTTTATCACTTAATACATACAGAAGCACTGCCATAACTCACATACACATTCATATAATTTATAAAGGCTCCAACATGCTTGCATGCATCACTCAACGGCAGCTCTCTACGTTGCTCAATCTTTGGCAGTATCCCTATTCAGTCACTTCTCCCTGAGGTCACACTCTATGACTTAATCCCCAGTCTTTTTAGGTCTGCCTCTCACAACCCTACCCCCGACATTCACACTTCTGAACTTACACTGCCAATTGTCATCCTCCATTTCTCAACATGCCCAAACCATCTCGATCTACCCCTCCTCATCACAACACCAATACATTCCAGTCCAATCCTTCCTCTCAACTCTTCAGTTGTTATCTTAACCCTCCCAGGCCTTGCAATCAAGGCTGCATCTAATCACTGTCATTTCTGTACATTAAAGCCAATGATTAGATGGATGTGTAGTGCATCCTTGAGTGCAGGGCCTGTTTATTTACAGAATCATACATGATATCTTTAAAACTAAGAAGGTAATCTGTTTGTGTTGGTAAAGACCATCACTTAATGTAATTCAGTAACATAATATAGTAGTTTTTATAAGCATATCTGAGGAGCTAATTGAGGAATTGCTGTATATAGCTAAATAAAACAATGTTAAAGGCCATAGCTACCTTTCGGGTTGTTTGCAGTGTCAAATACATGGAGCTGATGGGGGTTGGAAGTAAATGTGAAAACCTTGATCATGGTATCAAGGATTACTACAATGCGGTCCCTTCGCAGCCGCACCCCACGCACCTCCGATGCAAACTCTAGCTCTATCACATGCTTCTTCTTCAGGTCGTCCCATACCATTACTGCAAATTGTATCATCATCATCATTATCACCATCCAAAGCCTATATTCCCACTTTTAAAAATAGAATGCCAATGTATAGGCATCAAAAGTCTTGCCATCATTACAACAAAATCTTATGTCACAGTATGGTACAAAGGCTTGTGAGTCATACTGTATTACCATACCATTCAGCTTCTCACTGCTACATCAGTCATTAATTTAAATGACTAATTTTTATGTTAAAGTTCCTATTGAAAAAAAAAAAAAAAAAAAAAAGCAACATTCCAATGAACTTCTAAAAATCATGGGCTCTGTGACATGCTTAATATGAAACATGATTATACATTATCAGTATACACTACAGTATAGTACATTAGATTATATTACACATCTTCCTCCCTCAGCCTTTCATCTATGTATTATTCCACTCTTTTCCTCAAACTACAAGAAGCCTCCTTGCTCTTTAAGTACTGTACCCTTCACCTCATTTTTAAACTCTCTGATTACCCATCTATAAGAAAATCAAATAAATAAAAAAATATCATGCTTTCACATAGGAAACCTCATACTAAGACTGACCATGGTACAACTAAGGCTCTTTATCAGCTGGAAGCCGAGAAAAGTTTCAAAACCAATCTATTTCTTTAAAATAACTGCTGGAACTGTTGTGAAAAGAAATTTGATTGAGGCACTGTACCTGACACCTAAAAAAAAAAAAAAAAAAAAAAAAAAAAAAAAGTGAATGAAGTATTGCCATGCAATGCATTGTCTCTACCAGATGATAACCATACATATATATTGTGTATACAATGTGAGTATGATAGCAATATAAGTACAGTACTGTGTACACAATATGGGTTTGTAAAGACAACCTCGGGAATAGTTGGCTGGTTGTTGTGTGTGACACATCGTCATCGTATGGGGAACGACTGTGTTAAGTTCTATCAAAATCTGTCCATGCATGTAGAAGTTATAGAGCGAACACAAATGTAGGTAGCCTATTGCTGTTAAGTATGACATCACCCAACCTTGTTTGAGCCCCAAGTGTGACCCGACCTTGGGAATGGATGGCTGGTTGTTGTGCATGACACACCATCATGGTATGGGGAACAACTGCATGAAGTTACATCAAAATCTGTCCATGCATGTGGAAGTTACAGAGCAGACACAAAATTGCAGACGAGCTGACGGACATATTGACGTAACCGCGCACACCTATAGTCCTATCGTCCCTGACTGGTTTGATCAGTAGGGGATTAATAACTGAACTGTTACGCGTAATGTATCAAAACTCTCCAAATAACTGTTAATACAAAGATCTGATCATACAGTATGTTTAAGTGAAGCAAGATAGACATCAACACAGGGAGGGAGGCATGGCAATGTATGACAGTTAAACAGTGGCAGACAGGACAGGATTATATGGGAAAAGGTAAAAATATTTTGATTTTAGCCTCCAGTTAAACAGTGGCAGGCAGGACAGGCTTATATGGGAACAGGTAAAACTACTATTTTGGTTCTAGCCTCCAAGCTAAAGTCCACTTTTTCATTCCACATGTACCAATAAATCCCCTTGACATAATGAACATATATCACACCTAACTACATATATTACATGCTTCTCTGAGATCCTCCCTGCAAGCACTATGTTTTACAAATCACTATGCACAAACACTATATGCACACTCCTTGCTCACATCCTCAATGCATATCCAATAGCTATGAACAATTATTTTGGAATGTCCATGAATGAACACTTTTCATTCTCTTCACAGATAGTTTCACTGCAAATGTTTATAAAGCAAGAAACTTTCTCTGAGATACAGAAGATCTAGTACCATACTTCCAACCATAAGTCTATATACACATTCCTTCCCAATGACACTTTACACACATTTGTCCTCTCATCCAGAGCCCTCTCCTACCCTCTCCTTCTATACTGTACAGTCATTTCATGCTGATTCAAAAAAGCCGAAAATGTCAATATACTAAACAAGGCAAAATAGTTACTGTATCTGTTTACCCAACCTATAACCCAATTTTTTACTACCCTATTAGGAACGTAGGGTCCTGGGGCAAGATTTCTTAGTCCAAACTTTAATGGTGAGTGATCAGTCACCTACCTTTGAGTGGCATGTGAGCAATAAACCCCAACCATTCCCCAGCAATCAATGCTTAAGGGCCATATCCAATTGGAGTACCTTAACCTACATAACAACCATGCATTCACTTGGTTATCGTGTTACCATCCACAGAAAGAAACAGGTTTTCAAGAGTACAAAAAACTATTTGCCTTGAGTTACCTAAAGACTACACAGCATTAAATAGTGGATGGTGGGTGCCCTTACTCACCACTACCACTACCTGACTCCACCAACAAAAGCAATCACAAGAACAATGAACCAGAATTCCAGTACCTAATACAAAATGAACCATCACTCTCCACCAGATACACACGAATTTCTAATCCACAGTCTATCACCCTATTTAATACGCTGCTCGCCAATTACAGGATTTTCAAAACTCTTGGATTCACATACCGTATAAACTAATCTCAGTAAACAATTTTCAGTGCAAAGGGTAATTTTTAAGTTCCAAGTATCAATAATAATCCAAAGCACCATGTTTGGTCACCACAAAGAAACAAGAGCACTTACAAGCAGTTCATTTTAATGTTAATCATGATGGAACTTATTCAGCTCCTGCTCTATCAGTCACAAACGTGGAACCCCCCAAACAACGGTAACCAATACAATAAAAATATGAACAAAGCAAAAAATCACAAATAAAGATCATCTTCACTGGGAAATAAAATTCACCCAGTAAACAATTAAATATTCCTAAGAGACACATAGTTCACTGTTTCAGCATAGGATCCATCCCACCGTGGAAACTGTATTAGGCCTACACCACCTCACATCACTTAGAAACACTATCCTGCACTAAACTTTATGTACAGTACTGAAAAAATCCCCCCACCGTACAGTATACTGAACACTACAATACTGTAAGCAAAACACAAGTATGTGCCCACCACAGCTAGTCAAATTCTTCACTTGAACAGCACCCAAGAGAAACCACCATTAAAAGCTTCCCTACTCCCTTCCCAGAAAAAGCTCACATTACCTGGTCTGTGACAATGCCATCACTCTTCATTTCAGTACTGGTACCAGTAGTGTACACAACATAACTTGTATACAACCTACTTAAGTCTCAGTGTAATACAGTACTGCCCATTACACCACAAAATACCTCACTCATGAAACTGAAATCCTTTAATATATATTCTCAATATAAGATCGTTTTGAGACCCCCAGCAATACAGTGTTTTCATATACATGAGCCACTAAACACACCAACATCCTACTTTTTTCTTCCACTAGCCTGCTATTCTGCAAATGCCACTGCTGCTACCTGCAGATAATCATGAAAGTTCCTTATCATTTACTACACAGGTTTTACTCCAATATTAGGCAAACAGAGCAGCATAATATAATGCAGGGTCCTCTTCACCTCCAAACTAACTAAGATATTGTATGTGAAGCATATATAACTGCACACTATTATGCAGAGTCCTCTTCACCTTTAAACTAATCAATCTACCCTTAACAATTTTGCCAAGTTCTCCAATGAATTTTCTTCCATAAGGCAACTAAGCTTTCAATGTCTTCATACTTCATTTTGCCATGATCACACAACATACTATAGCTACGACGTTCAGCATACTAACAACCATTGGTAAAAAAAGAAAAATGCTACACTGCACACAGCTCACTGTAAACCATTAGTTTTAACATTCAATGTGTATATGGCAAATATTCAAAATTCAAGAATATACATTACATTCACTACTGGCAGGCTATGTTACTGTACCAAAATAACTTTCATTAAGCTACATACTGTACAATACTTAGGTGGATATAAACCAATTCCCTTCCTCCCAGCATTTGGTACAAGGGACAAACAATTGCATAAAAAAAAAAGTCTTACCTTTGTTGGTTGGATATTTGGGATGAGTGCCTCCACCAACCAAAGCCAAGTAATTACATCTAAACAGCATCTCAACGTAGCCAATACCTCCGTCAGAGAAATCCTGCCTCTCCTTCTCCTTCAGAGGATCACAGTTATAAACTCTAAATCCAGTGTTCATACCACAGGCAAAACACCCTGTAAAGAAATATTACTTTAAAAAGTAAACACAAAATCCAACAGTGCATAACTTGTGCTGATAAAAAAGGACTGGCAGTCAAGATGGATGATAATTTTAAATTATCAATTCTCTGTATGTAGTGCAGCGTACTTCCTTAGCTTTTATCGTTCTTTTTCTGTGCCTGCCTTCGTCTCTTCCTATTTCTCCTATCTTTCCTGTCACTTCTTATTCCTTTTCTTTCCTTTACAGGTGGCTTTACACTGAGTGACAAGCCAAATGGTTTCCTGTAAGCCAAGAAACCATTTACAACGCTGGGTGGTAACCATATAACCAAACCATACGTGCTCCCTATGTGTCAACAAGTGGGTTGGTGGAGGGTTGGTGCCCCTCCCTGTAAAACAACTAACTCAGTGTCAAATGGCCACCCTTTAAGGGATTATGGTGTCTGGCAATAGATAGATAGATAGAATTCTCTGTACCTGTATTTGCATTACATATATTTCATTTGCAATCATGACATGTAACATTCACACACATTTTCCTTAGCACTTTGTGTTGCATGTGACTCCTTAACATTTGGACAAGAGTCCAGTACTGTGAAGACGTCCAGTTCCAGTTTTATTTCCTAATAGCGAAATAGGGGAGTGACAACTCTCTCTCTGTGTGTGTGTGTGTGTGTGTGTGTGTGTGTGTGTGTGTGTGTGTGTGTGTGTGTGTGTGTGTGTGTGTGTGTGTGTGTGTGTGTGTGTGTGTGTGTGTGTGTGTGTGTGTGTGTGTGTGTGTGTGTGTGTGTGTGTGTGTGTGTGTGTGTGTGTGTGTGTGTGTGTGTGTGTGTGTGAGAGAGAGAGAGAGATTTACAATCACTTGCTTTTACTGGAAAACTTTGCAAAAGAAAAAGTCCATAATGAGTGAAGGTGATGACGTGAGAGAGATTCGAGGCAAGTGATGGATGTTGAAAGTTATTGGGAGTGAAGTGTGTGCAGCAACACAAATTATTGTTAAGTGACATCGTACTAACTGAGCAAGAAGTCAAGAAAAGGTCCTATGGACCTGGAAGGAAAATATACACGTTGAAAACCAAGTCAGGGATGCCTTCCATAGCTAGATGAACAAAGCAGTGACCAACTAGGAGTTGTAGACAGAAGTGTTGGTTAATGAGCAGTACAGAGTGCTCAGCAACAATCTCCAGTGAGTTACTGATTCAGTGTATGGATGGACATGGGGTCCACCACGACACAATGTTATGTGGTAGTGGCAGGAGGTGTAGAAGCTGCAGTTAAGGAGAAAGAAGACTTTTCTGGGAATGGAAATAGGGTAATAACAGAGAGGATTATTTGATTACCAAGCACAGGACAAGAAAGGAGGCGGCCAAAATCTGTCTTAGGGACGTTTGCTGGATAGTCCTAATAGTGCTAAAAGAAAGAATATGGTACAGTATTTAAAGTGGCATAAGTGCTGTGTTAAGAATGATGCAGAAAAGGTATTGGTAGACAAAGAAGATACTAAAGATGCTTGGCAAGAACATTATAACCAGCTGCTGAATGAAGAGTCTGACTGGAAGAGGGAAGGGACATGGAGTAACAGATTCAGTCTTTAGCTCATGGCTTTCAACTGATGCTGCTACTGTGAACAGGGAACTTGGTAGGATGCAGCTGGCAAAGGTGGCAGGTATGTTTGGGTTGACTCCTTGGATGATGAATGCCAAACATGACACAGGAATGGGTTTAGTTACTGATTTGATAAATTCGGTTAACGGTATATAGATGACTGGCTGAAGTGTGATTGGAAACGTGTATTAGGGGAAGCGTGATGCCCTAGAAAGAGGAAATCACAGAGGCATAAAACTTCTGAACCAGATAATGAAGGTAATGGACAGTGTTCTGGAAAGTATGATAACGGAAAGTGTGCATTAGCCAGATGACTGGCTGAAGACTGTAAATGTAAATGTGTACATGGGGAAGGGTGATGCCCTGGCAAGAGGAAATAATAGAGGCATAAAGCTTTTGGACCAGATAATGATGGTAATCGAGTGTTCTAAAGGGTATGATTTGAGAAAGAGTGAATAATGATGAGATGCAGTTTGGATTTCTGTCAGATTCACTGTCTGACAGCTTCAGGAAAAATAAACAGGAAAGAGGAGGGAGCTGTACTTTGTTTTTGCTGATTTGGAGAAAGCTTCTGACAGTGTTCCTAGAGAGGTGGCGAAGTGATTAATGAGAAAACATGGGATCGAGGAGTGGCTAGTTAGAGTGGTCATGACAATGTATAAGTGTGCATGTACCCAAGTGTGTGTGAATGAAGGTAAAAGTGATGAGTTTTCCGTGAATGCTGATGTGCATCAAGGGTCAGTCTTGACCCACATTGCTATCATGGTGCTCAAAACTCTCTCATATGACTCCTGAACTGGACTCCCATGGGAGATGTTCTATGCTGATTGCTTGTTGCTGACCATGGAGAACAAGCGTGAGGCAGATTTAGGAAATTGAAAGATGGGGGTAAAGTGTACAAAGGTTTGAGAGCAACTGCAGAAAAAAATAGTGATGGTAACTAGGGCTGATGTCAGTACAGGTTCGGTACTGTCAAAGCAGATGGTGTGGGAAGTAACTCCATCTTAAGCTGTGTTTAAGTGGATGCATAAGAGATATACAGTAGTGGTATTAGAAGTTGGTTGTTAAATAATGCTGATATGGTACTGATATATGTAAAGTGCAGGAGAGAACAGTACCATGCCGGTATGTTAGAAGTGTACTGCTGTATAGCAATGAGACCTGAGCAGTAAAGGAAGAGGATGTTCATAGGCTCAAATGAACAGAGATGATAATGATTAGATGGATGTGTAGTGCTCCTTGATTATCAGATCTAGGGGGGGCACTCAGGATTGGAAATGAATGTTGTCACTGAGAGGAAGGATAGGACCTGAATTTAGCTATTAGTGTTGTGATGAGGAGGAGTAGACTGAGATGGTTTGGCCATGATGAGACAATGGAAGATGAAAACTGGGTGTGGTGGGTGACAGGTGTGAATGTCACATTAACCCCTTAACTGCGGGGCGTCACTTTCGTGACGCTTGGGAGCAAGGGATCATACCGCGGGGCGTCACTTTTGTGATTCTGTGTTATTTTGAATTCACCCGGGCTTTCAAGTGGTGGCTTGTGTCATCTATCAGTATTGCCAATGTCCAACACTAGTCAGCGCTCCTAATCTCATCTGTAATCCCATCCACTGTTGACAATTTAGCCATTTCTCCCCGTTCTTGACTCCCCTCCCTACCCCCCCTCCATTACCCTATCCTCTCGCCTGCCCAGCTGTGCTACGCTAAGTAAATCTTCCCTGGAATTTTTCACTGATTTCATCCAATGAAATAAGCCCTATGCCCTATTCTTATACCAAATAATATATACAAGAAAGAAATAAGGTAAGTGAGAGTGCCATACACCTAGAATTGGCTAATTATCACCTGACAACACCTCACAAGCACTCGTTCGCTAATTTTCGCTGTTTATTTCCTCTTGAAATATGCTGTATAATCTATTTTCGTAATAAAAATATATATAAGAATGGAAGGGAGAAGCCTAAGTGATATTTACATTCACCTGAAACTAACTAAATATTGCAGGCCACCACACTGTATTCTACACTAAGCAAATCTTCCCTGGAATTTTCCACTGATTTCATCCATTGAAATAAGCCCTATGCCCTATTCTTATACCAAATAATATATACAAAAAAGAAATAAGGTAAGTGATAGTGCCATACACCTGGAATTGGCTAATCATCACCTGACAACACCTCACGTGCACTCGTTCACTAATTTTCGCTGTTTATTTCCCCTTGAAATATGCCGTATAATCTATTTTCGTAATAAATATACATATAAGGAGGGAACGGAGAAGCCCAAGTGATATTTACATTCACCTGGAACTACCTAATTTATTATGTATTGTCTTGGTTTCCTGCCAATCATTTCATTGCTATATATTAGCAGGTCTCACAAGGCTGAAGTTGGTAGTATTGCACTCACCCAAGCCAGGCGGCAGGAGGCCACCACTATCAGTTCACTGTCATCTTTCAAAGTGAAGGTATGTCTGATTTGCTCCTGCTAACTTCCGGCGCTTTTCAACCCCATGCAAAGGGCCCTATGACCTTTACCCCCTACTAAACCTCGTGTGGAAAGAGGTAAAGGGCTGACAATTGATAAAAGAGTGACTATGATCTTTCTATTGAGTAAAACAGTGCAAGTGGAATTGTAAATAATGTGTAAACAGCAAGTGAAAGTAATGAATGTAAATATACGTGAACAGTGGAAAATAGTTTTATAAGTTACTTCAAGTGACAGTGCATAACACAGTGTAAATAAAATAGAAATGTAAATAACGTAAATAAAATTGAGAACGTAAATAGAAATGTAAATGAGTAGTATTATAAGAACATGAGTATATACCCTAGGAGTAATGAAAGTGAAAGTTTCACTCTAGCATGTCTGAATACTATGAGTTATGAGGGTGAAGGTGAAAGTCACATTCACTCTCAATGCTAGTATACAGGACGAGAAAGTGAATGCTACATATTTTACTGAAAGAAATTGAATGCCTACAGTGACAATAAACTACTATTACTGAAGGAAACTTATGGATAAAGACTGTAGATATATATAAGTGTTATATAGTAATAGAAATATAAACTGTGAGTGTTTTTATGAATAATAAATGACAGAACACCAGCAGCGAACTAGCGCAAGTGGGAAGGTCATACGCCCTCGTAATTTTCATTGCTTACACAGTGTTTTTTTTTTTGGAGTATGGATTCCAAACTACTGTATTTGAGAATCATAAAATAGTGTTTCTAGTGATAATATCAGACTGTGGTAATCATATTACGGGTTGTCGGGAAGGGTAAAGTGAAAACTTTGTTACCCAACTTCAGATCTCTCCACAAGTCCTATGGTACTCGATGAAGGCTCAACAAACACCCCAGGAGAAAGCTGAAGGTATGTGCCATAAACATAAATGATTTTAATATTCTAGGACTAATAACTGATTTTTGGCAAATATTTTTAGACAGTCTATCGAAGCGCGAATATGCCCACGGGAGCCGCAAGAAAAAGCAAAACAAGCCCGCGGTGTAAGGGTTAATCACATTACAGTAATCCCTCCAATATCCGACGTGATAGAGCCATAGGCAGGTCTGGATAGTGGTCCTGTCCGGATATTGGGCCCCAGCTTATGGACTTGTACTTATGGACCCTAACTCTGAAAAACACCTATACAACTCCCTCTGGACATGCATTGCACCTATTTAAGACCCAAATCACACCAATAAGGGACATAAAAGACTGAAATAAATGCAAAAGAACCATAAAATGAGGTTTTAGAGGTGAGTTTATACAAAATTAAACATTCTGGGTACTTACAAGTCCCTTGCTCCTGGACTGGTTTGAACCGCCAGTTTGCAGTCCACAGTTAATCCTCTGCACTCTAAATTCTAATTTCTTAACACTGCACAACACTGAAAATTCCTGTGTGTTCTAGTGGCAAGGTATTGCAGTTTATTCACTGTTTATTCACAAAAAGCAAGCACCTGTGGCTTGCACTGTTATGAGTATCTGCTCTCCATCGGAGTTAAGCTGTGACTGTTGATGTTGGTGGGGTAACAGAGTTGCCAGATCGCAACAGCCACATTACCAATCTCCTCAACTTTCATTGTCAAATAAAACTTTTCATTACCAAATTCGTAAAGCTAGCATATATTCTTCACTAATTATATATACAAGTGGAAATACATGTAATCACTCTCCTTAAAACTAACACCATGTTGATTATTTTCACACTATGTAGGGTAGCTGATTAATCAGAGAGAGCAAACAATCCACCATCTCCATCCTGTGTATCCTCATACATGTGAAAAATCCATTTGGTAATGCATTATTCTAATTCATTACCAAACGAATTTTTCATTACCAAATTGGCCCACACTTGGTAATGAAAAATACCAAATGGCAACCTGACAGGGGAGGGGGGAGGGAGAGGAAGGAAGGAAGGGGTGAAGGGACCATGGTGTAACAGCTGTTTAGCGCCAGGCGGGAATTTCAAATTATGGGAGGGAAAAAAGTCATTTTTTTTACGAATTTTTTGAGGTTTTTGGCCCATTTTGGGAACATTGGATCCCAGGAGGATTATGTCCGGTTAGTGGGGATGTTCGGATATTGGGTGTTCGGATATTAGAGGGATGACTGTACTTAGTACCATAATAGTAATTACAATGAGCTAACATGAAAAAATATCTGGTTAATGCCTATCTACAGTATATACTGAAAATCAAAAGATTGAAATTAAATTAAAATTAGTCATCGATATCACCATCTATTCACTGTTCTGACACATCTCAGTACTCCATGTCTTGGCAAGAATTTTGCAGACAACCATTCACTTGCATCACACTGTTGCAATTATTTTGCCTTTAAATATCAATTTCAGCTGAGTTTCTGTCTGATTATGTTATTTACGGTGCCTTTCAAACAATAAAAATGTTCGAGATAAGTAAACCGTAGGTCTCAATAATACCAGTTACTGTTATTGTTTTAAAGGCACCCAGCTAATTTTTTAGTTAGTTATTATAATATCTAGTAAGTTCTTAATTTGCTCAACTGAACATGAAATATTAACCATCGGCAATATTACTGACATAAATGTCCAGGCTAGTGGTAGGTGGTGGCGACCATCATCCACTCCCTTGATGTAGTGCTGCCTACTTCTTCCTTAGCCTTTATCATTTTTTTTCTGTGCCTGCCCTCCTATCTTCCTATTTCTCCCATCTTTCCTGTCACTACTTATTGCTTTTCTTTCTGTTACAGGTGGCTTTACATTGAGTGACAAGCCAAATGGTTTCCTGGAAGCCAAGAAACCATTTACAACGCTGGGTGGTAACCATATAACCAAACCATACTTTCTCCCTACGTGTCAACAAGTGGGTTGGTGGAGGGTTAGTGCCCCTCCCTGTAAAACAAATAACTCAAAGTCAAATGGCCACCCCGTACGGGATTATGGTGTCTGGCAAAAGAAAGAAAGATGTCCAGGCACATGTAGCTGGGGAGGGTTATTTCAGTTCAACTATTCTTTGTTGTCTTAACTACTCCTTATTGTTCCAATGGGTTTGCAGGCATGGCTGGTTGTATCATTAGCAAAACACAGACGGTTGCTGCTCTCACTAAGGAAATAATGCTGTAAATTGGCACAAAATAAAAGAATACGCTCTCTTCTTTCGTAAATACTATAATTATATTTTACATGCAGACAAGAAACCAAACAAACTTAGCATTTTAAAACACTGAAAACTTATATGTGAAAAGTACATTTAAACACAAAACATTAATGAATCAGCAAGGGCCACATAGATTTGAGTGAGACCTAATAAGTGTATACAGTATGCTCCAGGGATGGGAGCCAGGTGTTGTCAGCTCACTCTTGGGAGGTGACTGATAATGCTATAGTCGCAGCACATGACTCTGAGGGTTATCATACCCTGTGAACCTACCCATCAACAGTGCATCCAAATTCGTGTATATAATACGCATATAATTCGTCTATAATAAGTGCATGTATAATATATAAATATGATACAAAATCGGATGCACTGCTTACTGGTATGTTGCCAGTTTATGATAATAACAACCTCAGAGTTGTGTGCCACGACTATAATGACTGTTTACTGTCAGAAGGAAATGTCGATTGTTGAGATTAATGCCGGCTTAAAAAAAAAACAAAAAAAAACAACCTTGTTCAATTCCCCTGAAACCATGAACTGCATACATATGATACTACAGTAGTCTATTACGTATACTATGAGAGTATGAGTACCAAGCTCTGCAGTTATATTACTGGCAAACGACGACTTACAGCTTCGCTACTTCAGCTACTAAAATATATCTGGTACAGTACAGTACAGTGCTTTCCTACCACATTCAACAGATAGCACAGGCACGACGAGGCAAATACAGGAAGTCAAAGCTGGCATGACTAACCTTGGTCCTGATTGAATCCAGCATAGGCAAGACCATTGCCGTAGGGATTTTTTGGTCCTAAATTCATGGTGGGAATTTTGATGAAGTGCTTTGCGTTCTACAATATTACGCGATGTGTATGTGACATCTCAGGGGTCAGCCCTACGCCATATGTTCCAACAATACCGAGTCCAAGTCATAATATTTGACGACACACATCCCAGTGCCGAATATGATATTCTTTACATCATAGAAATATTTTCTAACTTGAAATATACAAAATATACTGCACATTCTAATAAATTGACAATCAGTATTTAATTCATACTGTTTAAAAGAATCTGTAGTATTATTTTAGAAATACTCACTTCAAAACAAAGAGTGACTACCAATCACGTGACGAAAGGCGTTTTCTCGAACCAATCACTGGTCGTCTAACGTTGTCATGGCAATGGTGTAAACAACATGGCCACAATGTCACGTCAAAATGTTGCAACCGGAGGAATTTACGATATTCCAAAGGTATCTTATAGTGAATCAACAAAACTGCTAATTAAAGGTATATATGAAACACACTTTTATATATTCAACATGGTTTATCTGACTGTACTTGTTACATGCAACTGTATTAATGTTAAAATGTAATCCCATACATTCACGGAACTCCAGGATGTCGATTGAATTATTTTGAATGTATAAATTAATATGATCAGTTGGTACAAGTTAACAAGTCCACTCTCACTCATTCTTATGTCCCTTTTGGTTATCGTATTTTTTCCCCATCCATAGGTGGGAAAACAGTCAGGATGATGGTGATGATAATGATGGTGAAGCGTAACAAGCCCAGATTAACTTCCGGGTATGGAAGCTGTGGATTCAGAGAGCACAGTGGTCTGAAATCATGGAATGTACTGTTCAGGTCTATATTTATTTTCCATTACTATAAATTTAGGTGATATTTTTACAGGCATTAAACTTCATAGTGGTCTGGCTTATCTAATGATCCAGCATAATCTTGGTCCCATGGATGCCAGACTACAGGACTTTGTATATATCAAGTTTCACTAACCTTTTATGTGTGTAAAAATAATGTTCCTTGACCAACTCTGGTGCTGAAGATACTGTCCATTTTTTTTTTTTTTTTTTTCAGTATCCAAATATGTTCCCTGGTGCCATTCGTGGTTTCACTTAAATTAGTTTTGTGCATATCTCTTATCATCTTAATTTTATCATAGTTATCTTATTGGTGAACATATTTGTTCAACCTGCAGATACACTAATTTGATTGTGTAACCTTCATTTTGCCTTGTAACATTTTAGTCCCAACACCAATTCCAAAAGAGGAGTTAATAATGAGATCATGATCTTCATGAATCTGATATCTCCTTGCGGGTATCTTTCATTTCAGATCTGCTGCGGGAAGCAGCAGTAAGTCAGCAGCACCAGCGATACATTGAAAGATGGGTGAGCAGTGGGGGTACCTTACCTCGACGGGAGGCCATTTCTGCCCCCAACCAGGCAACCTCAAGACACCACCATCCTTCTGTGTCAGATACATCAGGGCCACATTTTCAGACTAAGAGATCTCAAGAGGTTATCAAGAAAATGGGTCTGTATGAACCCAACACTCATTATGTCCCTCCTCCACCAAGTGAGTCACACTAAATATTCTGCCTGAAACAGGTGATCTTTATCTCCGGTTGCTGTTTGCATATTCAGATAGGATAACCAGCTTTGCAAGTACTGTAATACTTTCTTTTAATATATCTAGCTTAAGCTGCTATGTCTAATGCAGTACTGGTACAGTATACACAACCAATTTTTAAATATTGTATAATTCTGTCTTTCCTTCATTCTTTCCTTGTCCTTCTGCCTACGGGTGACTTTACACTCCCTCTTCTGTCTTTCTTTCCTTCATTCTTTCCTCTTCCTTCAGCTGTGGGTGACTCTACACTGAGTGACAAGCCAAATGGTTTCCTGTACACCAGGAAAGCATTTACTATGCTCGGTGGTAACCATATAACCAGATTTTGGCGCCTGGTGGTTTTAGTGGGTAATTATTGCTCTCCAATCGGATTGAGCCGGTGAAGGTTTATATCCAAGGCGTGGTTGGGGTTGATTGCTCATGTAATACCACTCAGGGATGAGTGAGGCTGGTCACTCTCATCTTAAATGTCGGGACCAACTTCCTAGCCCCGGGCTCCTATGCTCCTCATGGGGCAGTGTAGGACTGGATGATGGATGGATGGATGGATGGATGGATAAAACATAAGGCCTTAGACATGTAGTAGTTAGCTTAATTATAGAAATTGGTGTTTGTGAAAGTAATCTGCAATATTGTATCTATGACCAGACTGGTTGTCAGTCAGAAAATACCACTAGTTTCAGAAACAATATCTTACATTTCATGGATGAATATAGACTGTAAACAGGGCCATTTTATTCTGTCTTAGGGTAGATGCTTCAATCTGTTTTTCTAACCATTTACCTACAGAATCAGTCTCTGTCTGTTTGTCTAGGCAGACACCTTAATCCCAGTGGGGGTGGCCATGAACAAGTTGCCTCCCTGTTGCCCTGTCCTCTGCCATCAAACTACTCCCCCTGTAACTCTCACCACTCTCATTCATAAACCTTTCCTCCCCTCCCCTCCACCTTGTCCTAGGTTTCCCCATCCCCACTTCATCTCACTGACATATACTTTCCTAGTCAATCGCTCACTCTCCTGTCTCTCCACATAAGCAAACCATCTCAAGGCAGATACATAGTCTACTTCATGTCTTTATACCATTATGGGCTGTCACCATTCTATTAAACTTATATCCACATACAGTACTGTACTTTACAGGGCTAAGTATATGGAACTCATCACATCAAAAAGGTGCACCACAATAATATACCCAGCACATATTGGTCCTGTTCCATCACAGTTTCTCAGAAAGAATATTTTGATGTGAGGGGCTGGTGTCGAGCTGAAGTGTAAAGAAAATTGCTTGAGACCAGTTGTTCAGGTGCCAAATCTACTTGACTGCTGAGTGCACACTGTATGGAGCCACGACAGACAGTGTGAACACAGGGCAGTTTTAATGAAAGGATGTGATGTATTTGTACTATAATCAACACCATAACACTCCTTAGCTTTCTCGTTTGTGTCTGCCTCTTCGCTGAACTCCACAACTCCACAAGCTTCTTTCACATGGCTTATTTCTGCTTTGATTTGTGTCCATCCAACAGAATTCAAGCATCACATCCATATGTTAGAATGAGTATCACAGTACTGTACTGTCATGCAGTGACTTCTTTCCTTCCTTGCTTACTTCCCTATTCCTTATCACTGTCTTCACTGCACTTCATTCTCTAAACTTGCATCCTTGCATATCATGCTACTTAAATATTAAGGGTAAGCATGATCTCTATTTTCTGACCATTCAGCCTTGCTGCTGGATGCACACTGTGGCCTCCATCCTTTCAAAGACCATAAGTTTTCTCTTGACAGCATTCACTTTCTGTCACCTAGTTCATTTACTGGCTTATGAAAAATGAGAAGAAAAGGCAATAATACAGTAATAGCAAGTTTGTGGAAATCAAATCCTCAAGGGGTTCAGAATGACACTGTGAAATGTGGGTAGTTTGAAGGGTAGAGTGGGGGAAGTAGTAGAGACTATGAGTAGGAGGCAGGTGGGTGTCGGTTGCTCATAGGAAGTAAGTTTCAAGGAAGGGTCAGCTGGGATGATTGCCAGGATGGACTGCAGATATGAGCTATTTTTGGCAGGGAAGTGTAGGTGGATATGGTTGTGTGGTAATGCCAGTTGAGAAGAAATTGATGGAATGTGTCATGAAAGCAATGAGAGCAAATGAAAGGATTATATCAGTAAAAATATTGCTTGATAAACTCATGATTTCAGTTATATCAGTGTATGCTGCACAAGTTGGTTTGGACGATGTAGAAAAAGATAAATTTGGGGATGACGATATATGTGGTTGGTGGTAAGGAAGATGATGAGATTTTAGGTTTGATTGGTGATTTAAATTTTCATGTGGTTGAAGCAGCTCAAGGATATGAAGGGGTACATGAGGGATGCGCATATGGTGTGAGGAATATGGAAGGGGAAAAGGATACTCAGATTTGGGGGGGGCAGTAAACATGATTGTGTGCAACATGCATTTTAGGAAAAGAGAGTTGATTACATATGGATCTGGGGGAAATAGTAGCCAGATTGACTATTTCCTAGTCAAGAGGGCTGATAGGAGGTTGGTGAAGGATGTTAAAGTTATAGGGAATTAAGAGTGTGTCCAGCAACAGCAACACAATTTACTGATATGTGATGTGGTGCTTAACCCGTTAACTGCGCATGGCAGTTTTTTTGGAGGTGTCCGTGGTGCGCAGACATAGGGGTAAAAATGAAATTTCCCAAAGGCCAAATTTTGTCTTAGGAATTGAGAGAACACATGCCAAAGTATATAGTAACAAAATATTAGCTAAGTATTTACCTTGGTAAATGGATGAACATCGAAGTGTCTGATTCCCTGTTGGAATGTATGGTTTTCATTTTCGGTTTTGAATCATGCTTGCACTATATTTGGTGCTATATTTGAAATTCACCTGTGCAGCCAGGGCTGTATTGAGCAGTCACACTCAGAACAGCCCAGGCTGTATAGAGCAGTTAATGGGTTAAGAAGTGAGTGGCGAAGACGAGGACCTATGCACCCAAGAGGAAAATATGGAAGTTAAACAAACAAGCAGTAATAGCAAGATGAGTAGAGTGATGGCTGAACAGGAAGCTGTTGACTGAAGTGTTAATAAACAGTACAGAGCTCTCAAGAACATTCTCTTGAGAGTTCCTGATTGAGTGTTAGGATGGTGTCCTCCAAGACATAGAGTAACATGAGAGTGGAATGAGAGTGTAGAAGCTACAGTTAAGGAGGAAAGAAAGACTATTCCAGGAATGGAAAAGAGGTGGTAACAGAGAGGGAATACTTAGCAGCCAAGCATAGGTCAATAAAGAAGGTATACAGGGCAAAATCTGGGTCTCAGAGAGTTTTACTGGATAGCCTAAATAACTCTGAAGGAGGAATATGGTACAGTATTTATGGTGGCAAATCAAATGAAGAGAGAACACAGTGATATCGTAGGTGAGCAGTGTATGAACAATGATAAGGAAAGGTAGTGGTGGACAGTGAGAATATTAAAGATGCCTGAAAAGAGCATTATAACCAGTTGCTGATATAGGAATTTGATTGTAACAGAGAAGATTTGGAGTCAGTAAATCCAGCGTTTGGCCCTTGGCCTTTGATTGATGTTGCTACGTTGAGCAAGGCAATAGGCAGGAAGGTGGTGAGTGTGTCTGGGTTGATTGCTGAAATGTTGAAGGCCTCAGAAGATACAGTATAGGAGTGGGTTTGAGTACTGATATGATGAATTTGATTATATATGAGTGTGTTGTCACAGACGACTGGCTGAAGAGTGTGACTGTAAATGTGAAGGGGAAAGACGATGCTCTTGAAAGAGAAAATTATAGAGGCATAAAACTTTTGGACCAGATGATGAAGGCAATGGGGAGAGTCCCAAAAGATATGATATGGGAAAGAGTGAATATTGATGTGATGCAGTTTGGGCTTATACCTGGCAAAGGGACCACTAATGCCATATTCACTGTCCAAGAACTTCAGAGAAAATATATAGGAACAAAAAAGGAGCTGTATATACTGTGTATATATATATATATATATATATATATATATATATATATATATATATATATATATATATTTATGAGATATGTACTGGTATATAGAGATATACAGTACAGTACTGAACAGTCATGGAAACGTAATAACTGTGTTGAAGCTTTGACATTCGATTAAAAGAAGTCGGTTAATTAACTTTCCACATATACCTACTGTTTTTATAAATGAAGGGCTTTGGATAACATAAATGAAGCTTCAGTTGCAGGTGTGAGTACTGTACAGCACCCATACATAAGGAATACTGTACTACTGATTAGCTGTATACCAAGAACATTATCTTTGGAGGAGAGAAAACTTGAATTTCTGGTAAATGTTGCTGCTGCCGCTGTTGTTGAGTAATGCCAGTCTGTCTGGCCAAGCATATCTATCAACTGCAGGCAAGCAATTGCCCCTGCAGGGCCATCCTGTGCAGTGAACCGATGTTTCCTTGCAGTGGACAACACCATGTCACAGCAAAGCATGGGGAAGTGTGTGGAGGTTCGGTTCCTGGATGGACATCACATTTGTGTCCCTCCATCTAGTTAACATGGGTACCATAGTAGGCTCCATGTCACCCTGTTGTTTGGTTATGGATTTTCATGAAAGTAATATTGTATTTTAGCTAGGCCATAAGACTCAGAGCAATAGTGTACAATCAGTACTTATAGTCACAAAAACAGGATACAGTACTGTATGTGGCAGAGAGTGACACATCATTTGATGTGGAAGGTAATTAATGAAATGGTTCTACCTGAGAAGTGTATAGAGGAGCTGTGGTGGCTTTATGGTACTTGTCTTGTGGTGTATGCTTGTGCCATATGTAGGTATTCCTCCCATGCTGTGGCAGACATTTAATATGGGTGTTGGTTTTGCAGTACGTTCTTTCATATGCCTGCATCCTATCATCTCTACCAGTGACATATTGTATAGACTCTGACACATGCAGACATAGTCATTACAACACTGTCACATGTATTACTTTACCTGTAGACACCCTTTCCTCATTATATTTTCCCACCATGATGTATAAACTCCATGCATCAATATCTGTGTTAACAGAATATGGACCTGGGTCAAAGGAACGGTGCCAAGAATTGATGGCATATGGGCGAGAAGGAATCACCTCCCATCCAAGCCCATCCACAGTTCTTGCACCGCCTGTCACCAGTCTTCCCACTGACCGGTTCTCTGAATGTAAGTGTCTGTCAGATGTAAAGCTTTATGTTTTGCATCCATCATCTAACATGGTTTTACCTGTATGTTAGAATGCTCACCTCATGACACTCAGGGATGGGTGAGGCTGGGCACTCTCATCTTAGATATCATGACCAACTTGCTTAGACCCAGGCTCCTGTGCTGCTCTTGGGGCAACACAGGATTAGATGATGATGATGATGATGATGTTAGAATGTAGTTGGTTTGGCAGTAGAATACACGATAGTGACAACCATGTCATATGCACAAGAGGTCAAATAATCCGCAGGTCATTGGAAGTACTTCAGTCATAGAAATGATACCTGGGATGTAAAGTCAGTCTTATGCTCTTTTCCCTTGCTCCCTAAACTTCGTAAAGGAGTAGTGTGGGATTGGCTTCTACTGTTTACTGTTAACCTAATCAGGAGTGGTGTTGCACTTTCATATATAATTGTAGCTAACAGCAGATAATTTCTTTCTTCCTAAAAAGGTCTCTGACCCTGAAAATCTCATCTACTCTAAAAATGATGCCATATTTCCTCCCCAGGAAATCCTTTATTGGGGTTGACCATATTCCAGTTAATGTTTTCTGTGGATCAGAAGTTGAATTAAGTCCTCACGACAGCTAATTACTTCCCAACGGTTGCTGGAAGCTGTTGGGGAAAAAGAAATTTGAAATATGTTATCAGACTTATAAAAATGTGAACCTCAGTTTCACTCTGTGTACATTTACTCAGACGAAAGATCATCACCCATCTACCACCCTAAAAGGGGAGGCATAAATACCCCTAACTTTAGGCCCTACCGGATTGGTGATCAGTTATGTCACAAACCACTGTAATTGAAGCATAAAGATCACCAAGAAATGCCACTGTAAGTGCAACCACATCCACAAGCTCCAAACTCTGGCTAGTGACTGCATACAACTTCTGTGATAAATATAAGTACAGTAACCTTGAACAGTAAACACATCAGCCAAGCAGAATAAATTTGTATGATAACATAATTCACAAGAATTGAACTCACATAATTATCTTATCTAAATTCTTATGTCAGCACTTAAATCTACCACATGCCTTAAGAGCCACATTTTTCTAACTCCGTGTCCATCAGCTCATTAAAAAAAAAAAAAAAAAAAAAAAAAGTCACAAAACCCTTTTCACACTCATTGCACTAAATATGAAAACTCACTATTTTTACTGCTCCCTCATCATCAATCTGTTTAAAGTTTTTATCGGTTTCCAACAATGGGCCTAATGTATCTACATCGTAAACACAGCCAACTCATTTTTCTGACTATGAATGTGACTTTCCTCATGTATGTTAAACTCCTATACCACGCACTTTTTCATCTAATATTTTTATTTTTTCCTCGAGTAAATGCTTCTTTTGTGCTCTTGGTACTTTTCTGGCAAGAAGGAGCGCTTTCTGGGCACTTGTGCATTACAACTAAGTTAGTTTTGAACCACGTGGTCAGAGTTCTAGAATGAAATGAGGAGTGAGAACAAAAAAATGCGTCTAGACATAATAGTAGTCAACACAATAATGAGGATCAGGTGGACAAGTATATAACATGGGTCACGTAGGTGGTCATGGGTCACGGAACTCCGGCAGTGAATGATGAAAGCACAGTGTGCAGGCTGTAAACAAATGCAACCATATGGAAATCAGTTACCTAAAAGTGCCCAATTTGTTTCTCCCACACAATTGAGTGATACTGCAAGGTGCAGGGATGCTTTTTAAGCTTTATGAGCACATTGGAACTGATTCTCAGCTTCTTGGCTGATGCTTGTACTGGTAACATAGAGTTTTACATCCCCATATGACTGAAAAGTGTCCTATATTGTATCTTGTAACACTGAATAGTTGTACAATGGATGCTTGTATGAAGGGACCAGTACTGTATACAATTTTTTTTCCTTTCTGGTTCTCTGGACCCTACCTTGCCCTATCCGAGGATGGGAAAAAAAAAAGTATGGATGATGATGATGATGATGATGATGATGATGATTCCAGCTAATGCCTCACAAAATACTATATAGTGGTTAGAAACACACTGTTAACCCTTTCAATAAAATGGTGCTTTTTTTTCATATTTTCACCTCCAGACTATTATACAATATTTATTTCTTTTATTTTAAGGATTCAGTTTACTAGTATGCTATTTATAGGTTCTGTATTACAAATTTTCCTGGTCAGTGGTAAGAGAAATGGAGGAGCGTGTAGCCTGGTTGGACGCTATGGAAGAAGTGGGGGCAGGTGCTCCTTTCAGGGACCTGATTGCCACCCAACTAGCTCTTAAGCTGCGGGACCTGGAGCTTTTGGACCAGGAGCGTGCCAGAGACATTGCCAAGATGACCAGGCAGCACACAAGACCTCATGACAACAGCGAAACATGAAGAGGGAGCACCCTGAAGGACAGATGGGGGCAGGGTGCAAACTCCATAATCCTAGTTTACCAGTAATTTTTATCTGAATTGACCTTCAAAATAACAAGTGTCAGTCTAGTGTGTTTATTATAAGTGAGTAAGCTTCAAATCTTATGTCGCTGGATAATGAATGTTATATGGTAGTTCCCATTACAGTTATTTTGATGGTAACAACACGAAGTAAATAAACCCCTTGATGACCACTGGGGCACATAAACATATGGATTTTATTCAGGCTAAAATTTAATATGCAGTGGATAATATGCTGTATATTCCTGATTGCTCACAAGGAACACCATCATGGATGTGAAAGCTCCAGTTGTGTGGGGAAATTGCTGAATCAAAAAAGTGTAATGGTATGTAACACTTAACTTAGCCCCTTCCCCTCACCCGCCACTCCCTCCAACTGTCAGTGAGTGTGGCAGTACAGTAATAACTAGGGCAAGTCTCACAGAACTAGCATAGTACTGTACAGTACTGTATCAGTATGCTCCTAGTGACACTGTCCACCATGTACTGTATATATGTTCATCACAGCTGTTTTCTTTTGTCCATCTGTGGTATAGAATACTCTCCTTATACAGTAGCCACAGTTAGTGATACAGTACAGTACAGTATTTGTACTGTAATCTCTATCATAGCCTATATAGTTACTGTATAAGTGTGGTAGTTTAAGTTCAGTATACTGTACAACATATATACTGCATATTCATTATATATACAGTGCAGCCTCGTTATACGACGCCTCATTGTAACAAATCGCCATAACAATGATTAAAAAGTTATGCCCTGCCTCGGTTGAATGTTAAAGAATTACTCGCGATTTTGCTATAACGATATTTTCAATTGCCACCTCCGAGAATCTCATGCGGATGCGGTGACGCACACAAGCCAAAAAGGCTGCCCGGTGTTTACACTGGTTGTGATCATTGCCTTTTCTTTTTTTATGCAAGGATGAAGGAACCAAAGGCCAGGAGTGCACAAACAAAAACAACAAAGGAGAGCCAAATTCAAGATCTGTTCAGTTTGAGTTGCCTGGATGCACTGTTTGAAGGACGGGAGATCATAGGAAGTAGGAAATACAAAGGGAGACAGTTCCAGAATTGACCTGTTGCATAAATGAAAGACTGGGAATAACAGTTAACTCTCGCATTAGAGAGTTGGACAGAAAAGAGATGAGAGTTTGTTGCTAGACTGGTGCTACAGGCCCATCGTAGAGGTGAAGGGATGCAGGCAGACAGTTCAGTGACCATTGAAGTAGCGATAGAAAAGAGATAAAGATGCAACAGTGCGGCAAAGAGACAGAGGTTGAAGGGAGCCAGGAAGAGGAGGAGAGTTAATGAGACGAAAAGCCTTTGACTCCACCTTATTGAGATGAGCTGTATGTGCATGAACGGCCACTGAAACACCATTGTTACTGCCAGATAACAGTGCAAGTGTTTAACAATTAGTGCAGTGTGCAATATTAAGTGTAGTGATACTTTTTTTGTGCGTGAAATACTGAAATTTGTGATTTGGAAATCATGTCAACCTTACGTAATGATCACATTCTTGGGCCTCTACTCGTGCATGAAAGGTCACTGAAACACCATTGTTTTTGCCAAATAACAGTCTAAGTGCATAACAAATAGTGCAGCATGCAATATTAAGTGAAGTGATACGTCTTCATGTGTGAAATACTGAAATTTGTGACTTGGAAATAGTGTTAACCTTATGTAACCATCATCCCCCTTTAGGATCTCTACACAGCTGACTGAGTCAGGATGCCTGCCCAGTGTTTACATTGGCTATGATCATTGCCTTTCATTTTATTTTGTGCATGGAAGGCCAGTGAAACACCATTGCTATTACCAAATAACAGTGCGAGGACTTCGCAGTTGGTGAAGTGTGTGATATTAAGTGAAGTGATACCATATCTTTTCGTGAGGAGTTGTTGTCCAGGCCCTCCAGCAATCTCCCATCCTGAGGGTGCGACCCTTGATGACAACTCGTACTGGAACAGGACAAACTTCTGGTGGGTGGCAGAATTTTTTTTAAGCCATTTTAGGCTTGGAGGTCAAGGTCACCCTCCCTAACCCCATTGATTCCCATGTTCTACCAACCTCATTTTGTGATAATTTGTTAAGCAATAGGTCTTCATTTGACGCAACCCTGTCGCATAACGAGGCTGCCCTTATTCATACAATATATATATATAGTATATATATTTAACCCATTGGAGCCCAGTGTCCACAGTACTGGAAATTTTCAAATCTTGGTAAAGTAGGGATCCCCCAGGTAGGAACATATGAGCTTTGCAACTATGAGCCAATAGGCGTCAGGCGGTATGCTTAGTACCCTCCCAATGCAGTGCCTCGCCTAGCAGCTCTAGGATCCAATGGGTTAAAGACTGGCAAATCCATCAGTTTCTTTAACCCATTGGAGCCCAGTGTCCACAGTACTGGACAGAACTGGGAATTTTCAAATCTTGATAAAGTAGGGAGCCCCCGGGTAGGGACCTATAAGCTTCGTGACCGTGAGCCGATAGGCGGAGGGCAATACGCTTAGTACCCTCCCAGTGCAGTGCCTCGCCCAGTAGCTCTGGGATCCAGTGGCATTGTAAAGTTTAATTCTTCACTGCCACATACTTGCCATGATGAGATGCCTACCAGGCTTAATGCCAAGCTGGTTAATGATTAAGAATAAGGCTAGATAGTACTTAGTAACCAGTACTAGTGGCTATGTGAACACAGTATTATGTGCAAAATGTACATTATTTAAGAGTTTTCTATGTACTGTACTGTAGTTTTATAAGCCATGTTTATTACTGTAATTATTTGATTAACATTAATGACTAATTAGTACAGTACAGCTGTACTACTGTACTAGAGATAACATAATTGCCATGTCCAAAGCCAGTGTATTACATTAGAAGCAAAATAAATTATGAAATCCCAGAGAATAGAAAAAAAAAAGTGCAGTGTTGCATATAATTGATATGTATGACATCACTCGATGCAGTGCTGCTCTTGGGTGTCTGCCTTTTCGTCTCCTCCACCCTTCTTTCCTTCCATCCTCTTCTGTCGCTCTTTCCTTCATTCTTTCCTCGTCCTTCTGCCTGTGGGTAACTTTACACTCCCTCTTCTTTCTTTCCTTCATTCTTTTGTGTTCCTTCTGCCTATGGGTGACTCTACACTGAGAGGCAAACCGAATGGTTTCCTGTACACCAGGAAACCATTTACCACACTGGGTGGTAACCATATAACGGCACCTGGTGGTTTAGTGGGTAATTGCAGCACCCCAATTGGATTGAGCCAGTGAAGGTTTATATCCAAGGGATGGTTGGGGTTATTGTTTACGTAATGCCACTCAGGGGTCAGTGAGGCTGGTCACTCTCATCTTAAATGTCAGAACCAACTTGCCTAGCCCCAGGCTACTATGCTCCTCATAGGGCAACGTAAGATTGGATGATGAACAGGAAGGATAAGAAAGTTGCTTTTCTGTAGGATAATGATACCTATACCTACTGTATACCTATTAAGGAAGTACCGTACTGTACTGTACTTAACAAAGAAGAAAGACAGAAATAGGTATGATATAAATCCTGAAAAGTAGTTAAAGTAAACGACAGATTATGTTCTAGTTGGGGGGACCCTATTTCCATCGTTGATAAGCTATGGAAACTTGTGGAACCTGAAAATAGCTGGGAGATTGCGTATGACCTTTATCATTATAAGCAAGACAGCCTGCTCTTCTCATAGTGTACCATCTTCATCACCTACTGTCCTAGATAACTATGAAATTTAATCGGTGAACATTATAAGACTTGGAAAAGCAATTATTTTTAGGAAAGTGTTTATTTTTAACTTGTTTGATGACCTAATGTTTGTTATGGAACTGAAGTGAAACAATAATGCTGTTGTTAATACAAGCAGTATTTCTAGTGATGTGGGCCCACTTACCAATTGTTTGAGGGTCACTGATCCATGTTCATAAAAGTACAGTACCTTGATAAGTTACAATAAAAGATTTATTTTCTTTTGTCATAAATGCTCCCAGTACAAATCTGTATTCTGATAAGTCGAAATGCACAACTTTCCAATTGATGGTTTTGTGCATCTCATAAACTGCTAAAAACACAGGTCCAATGGTCTTACCTTACAATATACAGTACCTACAGCACAACAGTTAAATAAAACCCACCTAATCCAGACTTGTCCTATCCAGAAACCTGCTATATATGGACGGACAAACCCCTCTGGACTTTACCTGCTTAATCTGGATTCAGTCCATACTAATCTAGCTGAATCCAGATGCAGTCCAGCTCACTCATATGTTTACACTTATAAAACTCACTCTGAAATCACAAACCTGCAACAATACTTTCTACTATACTAATTATCAGTACTCATGCATATATATAACATTCAAATTCTCATGAGACATTCAAGTATGGTTAGCGAAACACAGACCTGAGCTATAGCCAGTACCATACGCAAAGCCTTGAGGTGGTGGATGCTCTACACCACAATACTGTCCATTACTTTTTTCTTTGCCTCTGATTTTACTATTTAACTGAAATAAAATAATTCTTGTTAAGTTTACAATATGGACTGGAGAATGATAAAAACATAAGCTATGTACATGCCACTTATGTGAGATGAAACATGCCCACAGCTGTAGCCCCGTTTCATTTCACATCAGTGACATGTATGAGTATACAGTAGTGTGCGTGTGTGTGACTCAATCGGATACGTTTATATGAAGCTACAGAATGTGGTGAATGTTTGGGGCATCTCCAATAGAGCCAGGATTCCAGGGGCTTGAATGATGAGTGAATAGAAGCATGGCCCATTGGATTGGGCAAATTTGGGCTGTCTGGAAATTGCTACTCCTCACCCTGCCCTTGGGTGAGAAAGGAGGGCCTGATGATAATGAGTATAGTTGTTCATCCATGTTTCATACATTTGTGGTGTAGACGTATTTGCTGTTTTAATCGGTCACTTTCAGTACTGTTAATTTAATCGTGTGTGTGTGTGTGTGTGTAGGAGGTGTGTGCACGCATTGCATGTGCATATGCACACATGTGCAAGTGTGCATGTGCATTAGAGTAAAATTATGGGGGGGAAAAAAAAAATGTACAGTACTGCAGTGTAGAGTGTCCATTTTACCTCATGGCTTTGTTTAAATGATAATGCATTGTCGGTCAGCTAATTACAGCATATATTTGTTTCCTTTTCTCTGAAAAACTGGTTAACATGGACTGGGTTTCCCCATAAATTAGTTCATATTAAGAGTATTTTACAGATGCTGTATAGTTAATATATGAAATGTTGACTGGTATCACGATGAAAACAGACTCTTCTTATGGTATTTGATAATATGTGATCGTTTACATACTTTCTTACATGTAACACATTCAACATCAAGGTTTTTCTTTTCTTGATGGAGTATGCAATTTCTACACAATATGTGATCACAAGGAAATTTGTACAGCCCATCCTTTTCTCCACACAAACATGAAACAGAGTTTAGAGTTGTCAGATCAAATCTCTTAGAAGCACTGTCACCACATATCAAAGTACTTGGCTTAGCATTTGGTTGATGAGTGGGTAAGCCTCTTGCTGCTACTCCTTTACCTTGGGACACTGAAAGGGCACCTCCAATCATCTGCACAAATCTATGCCCATTACCTGACATCAGCATATTTCTTTTCTGCTCTGATTTAACAGAGGTGCTACTTGCACTATTTACAGAACGTACCAGACCATGACTAACTGAGGTTTTTTTCTTTACAGCACTGTTACCACTCTTCTCAGAGATACCAATTTTCTGAGGTTCATTGAAATTCCTAGCTTTTACAGTTTCTGGTATGTATTTTGGCTTTCCTTCTAAAGCTTTTTCAATTTCAGTTTCTAAAGAATCACAATCATCATCAGTATTAACTTGTTTTTCTAAATCCATGTCATTTTCTGCTCTTGAAACCACTTCATCTGCCTGTAGTGTCTTAATGGCAGGCTGATATGGATGTACGGCATCTTCAACAGGTCTTTTATTGATACCAGACATAAGGCCACTGGTAACCACGCCAACATTAAAAGCAGAACCAACAGTGCGGCCGCATCCCTCTACATCTGGATGATCTCCATTTAGCAGCAGGAATCTGAGAAATACAGTAATTGGATGCTGGGATAAAGCTTGAAAAAAAATATAATGCAGATACTGTACACTGAGAACATGAAACAAAAAAACCCTGATCATCATTTCATAATTCTGCAGTGAACATGCTTTTGCAGAGGCTTAAATTGATACCCACTTCTAGTAGTAGTAGTAGGTCCCTAGGCAGTCTGGCCAAACAACCCCAAGTCCCTTAGGAAGGCCATGGCCGATACCGGGATTTCCCACAGAGCTCGCAAGGAGTGTATGTGTGTTGTTGACATAGGTGATTGTGTGCAATGCAGTCCTCTATAATGTGCTTAATAGTATGGGGTGCTGTGTTACATCCTGGACAGGCATCAGTGACAGAGTCATCCAGCCTCTTCTGGTAGCTTAAGAGGGCTGGATGGTGCCCACATCTCAGCCTGGCCAGGTGGACCCTGTCCTCACAAGGGAAATAGGATTCAGAAGGGTGGATGTCAGAGGACTGTGCATGCAGCTGTTTGTTGTCCTTAAGTGACTGAATGGAGCAGCAAGTGATCTGAGTATGGATATGCTTCTGGGAGCTGGTCTGAGGTGGGCATGGGGGGATAGATGACAGTATTTGTGCATGATATCGTGTGCTGGGTGTTATTTTGATGTTCCTTGGTGTGGATGGATGTGCTGCCATGTACTGTAGTGGATGTTGTGGGTTTGTGAAGGCTGCAGCAAGAATCTGGGTGCCTCTCATGTCTAGGTGATCCTTGACTTTGAGGACTTTGGTTTTTTGATGTAGGTGGTCTGTGGGCGTAGTAGCTGTTCAGCCTGTGATTATTTTTAGGGCCTTGTTCTGTATGGTCTGTAGAGTGTTGTAGTGTGTTTTAGTGAGGTTAGGTGCCCAAGCAGGGCTTGCATAATTCATCACTGAACGTATGTATTGTCTGCATACTGTGGTGGTGGTTTCTTTGTTGTGTCCGAATGTTGTATGGGCAAGTGACCTCAAGGCAATGAGTATTGGTGTTATTTTATTTTTAATGTTTGTGATGTGTTGTTTAAATGACACTGATGTATTGTATGTTACACCAAAGATTTTGTGTGTGAATGTGTGTGTGTGTTAGGGAAGTGTTGTTTATAGTGAAGTGTGGGATGTGACTATGTTCTGCTGTCCAGTTTGTGAGAAGGCTCACTAGATTTGGCTGGGGCTATTTTGAGCCTGTTTGTGGTGAACCATTCGTGTAGTGTGTTGAAGAAAAGTTGGAGGATGAGTGCAGCTGTGTTTGAGTTTTGGTGTGTACATGTAAGTGTTATATCATCTGCATAGGAAGCTATGTGTATCTGTGGGGTGTGGGTATGTCATGCATGTATAGGTTAAAGAGTGTAGGGGACAAAACAGATCCTTGGGGGATGCCATTTGTGAAGTTTCTGATATTAAAAGACTGACCGGCAATTGTTACATGTGCACATCTGCCTGCTAAGTAGTTTGCCAACCATCTTTTTTGTGGTATTGTGCATGTCTGTGTTGAGTATTTTGTTTGTGAGATGGTGGCAGGGGATGGCATCAAAAGCTTTGCTGATGTCTAGTGTGACTAGGAGTGTTCTGTGTGGTGGCCTAGCTGAATTCATCCCATCAATAACTTGTAGTATGTGACTATGCTGGCATCCTCTTATATCAATATTATTTATCATCATCATCATCTGGACCTCCTTTCCCACCTTAGGGCAAGGTGAAAAGTAGCAATATCCAGACAGCCTAAATTTGCCCAATCCAATGGGCCACATTTCCATTTGCTCACCATTCAAGTCCCCAGAATCCTGGCTCTATCTGACACGCCAAAAACATTCACCACGTTCTGTAGCTTCACATAAACATGTCAAACAGAGTCAATCTGGATGCTGTCACATATATATAATACTATCTATCTATCTATTGCCAGACGCCTCAATCCCGTTTGGGGTGGCCACAAACAAATCGCCTCCAAGTCGCCCTGTCCCCCGCCATTTCACTGCCCTGCTCCCAACTCACAACCCCCTCTCTCATATACCTCTCCACCCCATCCCTCTATCTCATCCTCGGCCTCCCCCTCCCTCTTCCCCCCTCCACCTCACTCACATACACTCTCTTCGTCAGTCTTTCACCCTCCATCCTCTCCACATGGCCAAATACACAGGCCAAATACACAGGCAAAATAAAGGTGAGCTTTCTCTCGGCTAGTTTCACCTGTGGCTTCTTCAGGAGTACCCCAAAGATGTCACAGGCAAAACTATTTGGAAATAAAGCTCATCTCTACTACACCCGTGTTTCCTGCCACCTTGTTCCCACACTACGCTTTTACATACTGTATTCCTATATCTTTTACATTATTTTGAAAACATTTTCATGCCAACCTTTTAATACATACTTATCTATCTTGATATGTATATTATGTATGTCAATGATTATATTCTTAAAATTAAACAATAAGTGGGAAGATATTCTGAAAAGAGGTAGAGGTGTGGTATGTTTACTTCGCCCAGTGTTTTCTGACCTTAATGAAACTTTACTATACATCCATCCATCCATCACCCGATCTTATGTCACCCCATGAGAAGCGTTGAAGCCAGGGTCTAGGCAAGCTGGTCCTGACATTTAAGATGAGTGACCAGCCTCACCCATCCCTGAGTGGTATTATGTGAGCAATAAACCCCAACCACCCCTTGGATATAAACCTGCACAGGCTCAATCCAATAGGAGCGCCTTAATTACCCACTAAACCAACAAGCGCCATAATTTGGTTATATGGTTACCGCCCAGCATAGTAAATGGTTTCCTGGTGCACAGGAAACCATTTGCCTTGTTACTCAGAGGACAGTCACTTTACTATACACTGATATTAAAACAAATGGGGCACCCAATTTCTCAGCACACAGGGGCCCCAGAAGTACTTAATCTGACATAGTGGGTAAGAGGGAGATCCAAGGATAAAATGCAGTATAGCGGGTGCTTATAATGATGTTCATAAAATATCTAACCATTTCATATCACAACTGCTGATAAAATTGAACACTACAGAGTCCCTTAAGCTGTCTATATTTACATGAGACAGGGAGGTATAAGGTTCTTTTATTTTCCTGGGAGTTTAGGGGAGGAAGTATAGGCATGATTGCAGAAGGGGAGGAAGATGGAAAGTACATTAAGGGCAGTCATTAAAAAAAGAAAGAAAGAAAAAAAAGGCACCACATGACAGTACGTATTATTATCCTCACTCTAATGTATGAAGGTGAAGCTAGATTTTGTTGGAAAATCACAAATCAAGAGTGAGAGGAGAGGAATAAGGAAATTTTAGGGGAGCATGTGAAGTTCACACACACACACGCGCGCACACACACACACACACACACACACACACACACACACACACACACACACACACACACACACACACACACACACCTAAAGAAGTATTTCTTAGAAGTTGTTTGGGAAAATGAGCTTAGAGGACAAGATTTAAATGCTGTATATAAAAAATTCTGTGAATTTTATGAAATAGGAGTCCAGAAGTACATCCCACGGCACAATGAAGCAGATAAGAAAATACAGAAATGGTTCGATACAGAATGTAAAAAATCAAAAGAAAGAAGAGATTTGTTGTGGAATAGATACAGAAGACACAATAGTGAAAGGGCGTATAATAATTACAAACAGGCAAGAAACGACTATACAAGAATAAGGAGGGAAGCCCAAAAACAGTTTGAGGAGGATATAATAAATAAAAGTAGTGATCAACCAAAGCTATTTTACAGCTACATCAGAAGCAAAACCAAAGTAGAAGATATAACACAATCCATTATGGACGAGGGAATCACCTATACACAAGAGAAAGATATTTGTGAAACACTAAATAAGAATTTCCAATCAGTTTTTATAGAAGAAAAAAATTTTGAGAGGGACTATGTGGAACATGCATGTCCACACAGACTACCAGATATACAAATATCAGAAAAAGTAATAGAGGAGGAGTTAAATAAATTAGACAGAGGAAAAGCAAGTGGTCCTGATGAAATTTCATGTTGGGTGCTACGAGAATGTGCAAAGGAGTTAAGTAAACCATTATTTTTAATTTTCAAGAAATCCTTGAGTCAAGGTAAACTACCTGATATTTGGAAGAAAGCAAATATTGTCCCCTTATTCAAGAATGGGAATAGACAAAATCCACTCAACTACCGACCAGTATCACTGACCAGTGTTGTAAGCAAGGTATTAGAAAAGCTTATACGAAAAGCTTGGGTAAATCATCTAGAAGAACACAGTATGATAACAGAAAGACAGTTTGGTTTCAGAAAAGGAAAATCATGTGTTGCTAATCTGTTGAGCTACTATGACAGAGTAACAGACACAATACAGGAAAGAGAAGGATGGGTGGACAGTATCTATTTAGATTTCAAGAAAGCATTTGACACAGCACCACACCAAAGACTTTTATGGAAACTGTACCATCAAGGAGGAATTCGAGGCAAACTGTTTTGTTGGATGCAAGATTTTCTCATAAAAAGAGAAATGAGAACAGTGCTAAGGGGAAACTACTCATCATGGAAAGAAGTGACTAGTGGAGTACCACAGGGCTCAGTGCTGGCACCAATTATGTTTTTAGTGTATATAAATGAGACAGCAACATTGGAAATGAAAGCTATCTAAATATGTTTGCTAACGATGCAAAAATACGAAGGAGAATTACTAACACAGACTCCAGCAAAGAGCTACAAGACTTAAACTTCATGAATGGAGTAATACATGGCAAACGGAACTCAATGTGGACAAGTGTCATGTAATCAAGTTTGGTAAAGGTGGGAAAAGACCTGATTGGGATTATAAGTTAGGAATTTAAAACATACACACATCAGAAAGAGAGAAGAACCTAGGTGTGATTATCAATAACATACTATCTCCAGCTGACCACATCAGTGAAAAGGTATGAAGCATGTATACATTGCTTGCAAATATGACAGTAGCATTCATGTACATAAATGAAGACATGCTGAGAAAGATATTAACATCATTCATCAGATCAACCCTGGAGTATGTATCAGTAGTCTGGAATCCTCATCTCAAAAAACACATAGATAAGACTGAAAAAGTTCAATGGGCCACTACAAGATGGGTACCAAGCTTAAGGATCTAAGCTACAAAGAAATACTAGAAAAACTAAATCTACCTACATGCATATCAGGGAAAGAGAAAATAGACATAAATGAATAAATAACCTATGGGGAAGCATCAGCAAGAGGACACCGCAAACAACTG
Source organism: Coenobita brevimanus (assembly GCF_032717465.1). NCBI lineage: Eukaryota > Metazoa > Arthropoda > Malacostraca > Decapoda > Coenobitidae > Coenobita > Coenobita brevimanus. Next base: position 68,928,861 of record NC_137054.1, read on the forward strand.
CATAAAAAGAGAGGCAATAAAAACGTAAACAAATTTAGTTTCCCAAATAGGGCAATTGATCAGTGGAATACACTACTGAATGAAACAGTGTGTGCCAAAACAATTCACAAATTTAAGGATATGTGTGATAAAAATGATTTAAGACAAGGGACAGTATGAGCTTGACCCATTCCTGTAAAGATACAATTAGGTAAGAACACACACACACACACACACACACAAATAAGGAAGCTAATGAGTTTTGTGTGTTGAACTGGATGTACTAGAAAGTGTTAGAAGTACCCAAAGATGGTCTGGTTATGTGCAGAGAACGGAACTTGAGATGGAGGGATGGGGTACAGAGGTATATGAATAAGTGGTGTGTTAACTAAAAGGCAGCCTGATGGTTGAGGACAGGGTTACACGGAGGTGATTTGTCTGTGACCACCCCCCCTCCCCAGGATCAAGGTGTCAGGCTGTAAATAGACAGATGAGTCACAAAAAGAAGTCCCAGCACAGATCTTTTTTTCATACATCTCAGGAGCTTCAATGCAGCTTGTACCAAATGGAGTTTATGCTAAGGGTGCTAACTTCCAAAACCAGTAGAAAAACTGCAGTGTTCTTAAAAAAGGAAAAAAAAAAAAAAAATCTAGTTATTTTAGTAAGCAGTGTCATAAAGTACAGGTGAAGTGCAATCAGGATGTGACGAAATTTTTCTGACAGATTCCATCACAAAGAGTGAATGATACTTGGCAAATGATCCGTAAGCTCTGATTATCCAATGCACAAATTTACAGCACAACTTAAAATACAGAAGAAAGATTTACAAAACAAAATGTTAGCTTTTATAATATACTAAGATTATATTACTCTGCTTGCTGATGTGGACAGCTTAAGATTATGAGGATTTAATTTTTGGAAGGGCAGATCAAGGATAAGATGGAGGGATGGAGTGGAGATATATGAGAAAGGGGTGTGTGGGCTGGAAGGAGGGCTCTCAATTGGTACAGGACAGGGTGACATGGAGGTGATTTGTTTGTGGTCACCCCTTATAAGATTAAGGTATCTGACAACAGATAGATAGATAGGTACACAGTGCAAGAAATAAATAAAAATTTAGTTCAAGTACTGTATATGATGACAATAACCTGTGTATCAAAGAGTTCTTACTATTGTCACAAGACTGTCAACCATGTGTGCTCACCTGTCAATGCGAGCCTTAAGATGCACATTAGGAGTGGGCTGTCTATCTGCTCTGAATGCAACTCCAGTAAACGGGTCTGAGGCTGGTCGACCCCAGGTACCCTCACTGGCAATATACCTGCAAATGATATACTTGATAAGTTAAAGCTGGCAAACATTATTGGTGTCCTAATACTATACTATGAATTTCCCATTCTAGAGTAACCCAAGTCATGTATCACAGACAAAACCTCTGTTAGGGATAAGTGCTTTGGTAAGAATGACAAAAAATGAGAGAGAGACATCAGTTGATGCATGTGGGAAAGAAAAAAATTTAAATTTATTTATACTGTACCATTTACTATAGTCTATTTGATTGACCTGTGCAGCTGAGATGCCTGGGCCGAGTAGGGTGTTTGAATTGCGGCTGCTAATTGGCCGCCGATTATTTAAATCGACACCTCTTCTTAGTTTAACACATTTATATTTGTATTTTTAAAATGCCTTCAATACAAGCTGCCAGATTAAATATGGAATAATTTCCGAAGCTCAAGAAGTCAAAATTAGCTTTAAAAGTTTACTGTTACCATAGAAAATTAAAGCTGATTATAAAGTTTCATAAAAAGATGAGTGGTTTGAAATAAATTATCCTCCTACAGTGTACGTCCACGTCCGCCAGTTGCACTACATCCATGCGCGGTGCACACCCACATCCGCATGTTGCGCTATAATATCCACCCACGATGTACATCTACGTCCGCATGTTGCACAACAGTACATGTCTGCATTTACCTCAATGACATCATCGGCGGCCAATCAGCAGCCGCGTAACAAACACACCGTACTTGCCACATACATCTCAGTTGCACAGGTCAAACAGACTATAGCAGGGGTACCCTGCGTTGCCCCCTCCCCATCCTTATTTATCTTCTTCCTCCAGTCCCTTCCCTACAACTCTCTCTCCCTCTCTCCATCCTTCTCTCATTTCCCCTCCTTATTTATCCGACTCTTACTACTCTGCCCCCTCCCTCAAACCATAGGTCTTTTTGGTCTTAAAACCTTCCTTGGGTCATAAGACCAAAAAGACGAACACTCCAATCCTATTTGTTCTAGTTCAATCTTTCTTTCTGCTCCAGAAAGACCATGTACCTCTCACACTTCTGAAGGAGGATTATAAGAGGTCCAGGAACTTTCTATTTCAACTTTCATAGACTAACACACACAGTATTTGTGTGTAAATGTTTACTATCATCGGTGACCTCAAATGACCTCGGAGTCAACTTCACATAACCTATGTCCGAACTGGAGGTCATGTGAGTCTCCATGCCAAGAATTGGGATGCATGGATACACGGCGTTGCGCAGGCCAAAAAGTCGAACACTCAACCGGTGACCTCAAATAACCTAGATCTGAATTTTAACCTCCCTAAAACCTTCCTTGGGTCAGAAGGATTCCAAATATGTACCAGTAGGTTACGGCCAGGTAAAATGAAAATTGAGTAGTTCGTGAACAGACAGACAAGACAGAAATATATATACCGGTATATATACAGTACCCTTGCATCCAGTACGCGTTGTCCAGTACTATTCATGTCCAGTACGGTCGGCAAAAACAAATAAATAAAATAATGTATTACTGTAGTATGGATTTGTTGGGCTAGTACGGATTGGCTGTGCAAAGTGGGCCAAATCTGAATTCTTCTCTAGTGCTGACATGCTGCGTCCAGTACTACTACCGGTACCTGGGCGTGTGCGGGAAGACGGCCAACACCAAGGAACATTTCCTTCGTATTGCCGTGCCAGTCCAGTACGCCTTACTTGTGACTCATGACATGATGAGAGAGCCTTGGGGGAACCTCAGCAACAGGCAGGAGCAGCAGCATTTCCCTCTGATGATGACGACGATGTGTCTGTGTGTGACTATGAGGGATTTATGAGGGAGGCTGAGGCAAAGAGGCCTCCTCAGGATCCTGAAGGCCCTCCTCCAGGGGTCAGTAGGACCTCCTACAGCCTCAGAAACCCCTCCCCCTTCCCCCCCAAGCCCATCACCACTCACCTTAAAGGTTGGTAAAATCTTCGTTGTGTCAAAATGCAGTTAAGTTGAATTTGGAGGGGGACTTTTTCAAGGCTTGTCTGACATTATTCAATTTTCGCATAAGGTCTGTTGTTTGTCCAGTACAGATTTTGTCTGGTATAGCAGTACTGTCTGAAAAAAATACCATACTGGATGCGAGGGTAATGTGTGTGTATATATATATATATATATATATATATACAGTATATTTATTATATATATGTATATACCGGTGTGTATATATATATATATATATATATATATATATACAGTATATTTATTATATATATATATATATATATATATATATAGATATATTCATTGTATATACATATACAAAACACACACACACACACACACATATATATATATATATATATATGTTGTATATGCATATACAGTAATCCCGCATTTTTTGCGGATTTTTTGTCTACGGTTTTGCCCTCTCGCAGATTTTCTTAGCATTAATAAGTTCAACTAAAATATCCTTGAATATACAGAAAACAAAAAATTTGAAATTCCCGCAACTTCCAATTGTAGCGTGGTAAACTCACGCCACCCTCTGTCCCTTTCCCGCGGCCCCTCTGCCAGTGTCACCATATCTAGCATGATTTTATTCTTTTAGCATAATTTTGATAAAATTTTCGAGTCTGGAATATTTTTTAGCATATTAGAAGTTTTAGCATCATTCTAGCATAATTTAGAATGGAATGGAATATTTTTGGAATAATTTTATAAAAGCTACAAATCAGAGAGAGAGAGAGAGAGAGAGAGAGAGAGAGAGAGACGAATAAGGTAAGAAGATGTAAGGTTTGAATAGTTGGTTACTTTCAGTTTGGGCTTGGTTGGGTTGGATTAGGTTAGGTTAGGTTGGATTAGGTTAGGTTAGGTTTTAGGTTAGGTTTGGTTTGGTTCGGTTAGGTTTGGTTAGGATAAGTTTGAGCTTTGTATTTTACCCATGAAACCTAGGTTTTTCCGATGGATTTTGGTATGATTCATTCGATTTTCAGCTTCATTTCAGTGGGAAATGACCATTTTCTGTGTTTCCCCCCCTCCCTATAACCCCCGATTCCCCAAAGATCCCCCATTGTTGCAGGGGGATGGGGGGGGGTCATATCTCAAAATCTGGTTATTTCCGACGGAAACGATGCTCAAAATCGAATGAATCACATCAAAATCCAACAGAAAAACGTAAGTTTCGTGGGAAAAAGCAGTATGGGCAGAAAACCGATATTTACCCTCTTACTGTATGTAGGTTAGTTTAATATTTTCATAGTAAACAGTACATAATTAATATATAGCATGAATATGTATAGAATTTTATCACTTAGCTTCAAGTTAGCATAATTCATTTTTTACTTGGAACAAATTTGCTCAATCTAGCATAATTTTTTCACTGCCCTAGCATAATTTCGTTGTTTGGGTATGGCAACACTGCTCTCTGCCCCTCATAATCCTCAGTCCACGCCTGACTGGCTCACGTGTCTGGTGTTCTTGTAACCGTACTATGATATGAGCCTCTTGTCTTCCACTTGCTTTCCACATGGCCCCAGGACGTAAGCCAGCCTCACCAAAGGCTAATGATACAATTAGTAAGAACTCCAAAGTGACAAAACGATCAAGAAAAGTTATGACCTTAGCAGAGAAAATTGTGTTACTGGACAAGCTAAGAAGCGACCGTGCGAGTGTTTGCTAGCACCAGTTAATGCATCTTTTCATTTTGTACTGTTTTGTGAATAAATGTGTAGATAATTGTGTATTACAGTACGGTGTTTACGTTTTTCCTTCATAATGAAGTATGTGCTTTCAATCTTGTAAGAAGGTATTTCGGGATGAGTATGGAGGTTTCGGAACAATTCGCAGTCACAACAAACACAAGATAATTCGCCTTCATTAATGAAGATAGCTATGGGTGACGCTAGAATATAATTCAAAGGCGACTACAGCGAGGAAGAAACAAGTTAATTATTGACTAAAGGTGCAACTAATAAATAATATCCAGAACCTACACTACTGAACATAGACTTTTCTGGATCCCCCTGAAATATAGTTATTAAAGTATTGATTAATTAATAATAAGTATATTTATCAAAGTATTGATTAGTATATTTATAGAATGGCGGGGAATTGTTCAGGGTGCGAATTGTTTTGAAGGGGAATCGTCCATGTTTTGACGGGGAATTGTCTGACGGCGAATTGTCTTGCAATCAGTATGGACGTGGACTGTGTGATGGGCAGCATGGTGGACACAAGTGCAAGATTCAATTGTTAATAGAGTATTCGCGAATTTAAATTTTCGCGGGGGTTACAAGAACGTAACTACCGCGAAATATGCGGGATTACTGTACAAAACACACACACACACACATATGTATATATATATTCATTGTATATACATATACATAACACACACACACACACACACACACATATATATATATATATATATATATATATATATATACACACACACACACACACCACTGTATATAAAATGTGACAACTGACCTCTCAAGGGTATGTGCATCTATGGAATGACCAGATGGCAGGAGAAGTGGCACAGTCATGATGTCGCATGTCAAGGGATCAAGGAAGTCTTCTGGCACTTCTGATATATCTGTTGATGAAAATCAGACATAGGCCTAGTATCCCAAAAATAGCTTCAGCACCAACATCTATTACAAAACCAAAAAGCATTTTTAATTATACTGACAATAACCTCAATAAAATATTGACAACATACAAATCCCAAAAGGCTGCTTATAACCAACTAGCATCATCATCAACTACAGGGACAGTGTCTCTCACTGTATGGTACGGTATAAGTGATCAAGACACATTCATCCAAAGAAAAACGAACTTCCATTCTGATATCACTCTGCAATAAAACCACATATATCAGAGTTCAAATTAACAGGTTTAAATTTCCAGTGTGTGTGTGTGGGAAGGAGGGGGGAGACCATGCTGGTTGGTGCTTCCTGTGCATCTGTTCTTTTACCGAATGAAATCTGTTAAATGAACATAACATTCGCCCAGCTCAAGGTAGTCGTTAAAACTGAAATTTGTTAAAAGAGGGTTCTGTTTATCAAGGGTTTACTGTACAGGGAAAACTAAAGGTTTTAAAAAATGGAAATAACATGCAGAGAATGTAGACAAAAGAGAACAGGACAGCAAGGAGACTGAAAAAAAAAAATAATAATAATAATAATAATAATCTTTGCTGCATCGTATAATGAGCAGGGATACTTGGGAAGTATTTTCCCTCCCATCTGTGGAAGAAAGCAAACTCCATCAGCCCTGCAGCATCTGAATATATCTTTTCCCATGAAACTTTAGGAGACAATATTGTTAATTTTTCCAGATGCATTTAAGTGCACCTTTCCCTCCTTGTCTTTACGACTGTGTTGGTATACTTCCCTCACACCACTGCACACTGTGATGATTGTAAAACCAACTGAGGCTCCCCTTCAATGGCGTTGGGGAAAAAAAAAAAAAAAAGTTTAAAAATGTAAATACTGTACAAACCTTTAGTTTCAGGCACATCAACAACAGGCTTGCTGATCTTAGTCTTTTCTGTCTGGGAGCTGTATATTCGAGGGATGGACAAAACTGTCTCTTGGGACAAGTTACGGGTAGCCCACTTTCTAAACAGTTCCTTCCTGTCAATCTTACTTGTGGTTATACTAGGCTGTCCCCAAACTTCAAGTGAGCTGATGACTGGAGGTCCCTTTTCTGATGTACGAAGTATCCGTAATAATAGGCTCTTGACACATCGTAGGGCCTGTCTGTTGGTGTGTTTTACTGTACCTCTGAATGTACGTGAGCTCTGTGTTACATTCTCCACTGCAGGTAAAGGTGTTCTAATCCAGTGCTTGTAGTGGTAATTTCTGAGAATGAGTTCATTTTCTCCATTCGTAAAAAACTTGCCAACACAAAAGTAAATATCATCAACTAATGCTTTCTGACCTGTTGTATCAGGAAACACTCTAGTCTCTTCACTGGCTGAACATGAGGATGAGGATATACAAGATGTGGTAGGTATAGAACTGGATGAGGAGGAGGATTTGCTGAAGGAGGTAGAGGGAGAGAATACAGAGCTGGGGACCTGAGATGATGAGGTGTTCGAACTTGATGCAGAGATATCGGCAGATGAAACAGACGAGGAATAATAAGAAGCACTAGTAACAGGTGATGAAACTTCTCTCTGGCAGCATCCTTCTGGTCTGGTAAATATACTGAAGCCTGTAGTACACATGTGCTCCAGCTGAGCTCCTACTTTAATGTGGCTGATATCAATGGGCACTGAGAAATCTACTGTAATGTCCACAGGAGGTCTTATGAAATATTCTCCCATGAAGCCTTTCCTCCTTGCAGAGGCATCACAGCTAATCTGAAAATAAAGCAACCATTACTTTACACCCATTAAAATGCTATGATAATAATATCCATTAAAATACTGGTAAATAACTACAGAAGCTAATTTTCAAAGTTACTGTTTGCAGCAAATTTTTTTTCATACTATATTCATGCAGGTTTCTATGTAAAGATAATTCTAGCCATCCCCATACTACCCTCTGTAAGGTGTTTACGGCTGAGTTTAGGCTACAGTGATCTAGAAAATTTAACCCCTTATGGGCGGGCAACATGTCAAATATACGACTGTGTGGGGTGGAATATTTTCGGAAAAATAATGTATCAAGCAATAAGCTTAAACATGCATAAATCAATGAAAATGGATGAAAAACGAAGGCAAGAGGTGTTGCATGCATGGTAATACGTCTCTGCTGGCTGTGGGAGGAGGAAGGGAGGAGTGCGGACAGGCAACTTATCACCAGGCATGCCTGGGGCGAGGCTAGCAAACTATTCACTCATTTCCTTGTTCTTCACCACTGAACACTATACTTATCATATATGCATTCTTTACACTATTCACTGTTTTCAAAATCTTGTGTACCGTAAACTGGGGTGAATTCGGACGATTTCTTTGTTTTTTTGTGCCATGTAATCTAGTTTTTAATTCAGTCAAAGATCTTCAGTATTGTATGTGGGGCTGGTCCACTAGGGTATCGAATCATAGCAGTGAAAAATTTAAAATGCTTCATATATAATTATAGCAAATATAGTAATGGGTGTCCGAATTTGTACTCAAACTTTGGTGAATTCGGACACACTGTATAAATTCGTACATAAATAGAAAATGAATGCATATGACTACCCTGGGTTCCCAGTTTAGTCTTGGCCGTATGTGGGGCCATTTCGGACGTTCTGGGGCTTTTTAAAAAATGTTCTTCCAGTCCAAAACTAGTGCCACTCCCTGACAAAATAAGCTAATGACTATAATGAGATATGAACACAGCAGCAATTTTATTTTTTTCCTTGGTTTAAATAAAACATATTAGAACACATATAGATAATATAAATCTAGCTACAAACCTTAGTTCTGTATATACTTAACAATCATTTCTTGACTAATAATTTCGTTTTTGAAAGACTAATGGAAAATTAGTTAAAGGTGATATTTAACATGATTATTTGGCTTTACCAATTTTTTGCTTGCCATTTTCACTAGAATAAGGACCTTGATCTCCACCAATTCTTTTCTTAAATGTTCGAGTCGTTGAGTGACCTTGCTTAAACAGGTAGTATCATAAAAGCTCAAGAGTATGCCTCTAAATTACATATATGAACCCAATTACACACAATATCCACATCTGACAAATTGTAGGCAATTGTACATTGTAAAAAGTGTTATTTTTTCGTTCATATTCCCCACCCCAATGTCCGAACTGACTCCAATTTGCATTAAAATGTTAAAAATTTTATTAAATGCCCAAATAAGAGATTAACTGAGAAGATAACGCCAATTACTTACTTTGCACTTTCACACTACGCATGAAAGTACATCTGGGCACCAAAGATTTTCCTGCATCTATTCATTAACATTTCTGCCAAAGAAAGTTTCCCAATGTTACGAATTTTATTCTATTTACACATGTTTGCTTTTTAATATATATTTGGTATGTGTCATGTGATATATTAAATATCTTTATACACAAAAGTACAGTAAAGAACTACAAACAATTGGGCGCAAACAGATTTCTAATATGTTTATTCATTAATTATTAATTACTTAAAATAACTTTTAATTGCAATAATATCCAAATTTCCCCTGAGTCTGAACTCACCCCAGTTTACGGTATGTGTTTACTGTTATACATGAACACTTATAACAATAAAACCATACACTATTTTACATGAACTATTATAACACTACAACTTATATATGTATAGTCTATTTTACTTGTTCCAAGGCCTGGGAGAGTAGAGGGCAGGGCAGTAGGTGACAAAGATGCCTTATCACCCAATTTCACCAATAAATTAGGACCGGAAATGGCTGGACGTTACGTAACGTCTCCCGCCTCCTCACACACGGACGTTACGTAACGTCACCCGCCTGTTAGGGGTTAAGGATACCGTATCAGACCAACCTACGCTAAGGGACAATAAATATATCTATCTATTGCCAGACGCCTCCATCCCGTTTGGGGTGGCCACAAACAAATCGCCTCCACGTCGCCCTGTCCCCCGCCATTTCACTGCCCTGCTCCCAACTCACACCCCCTCTCTCATATACCTCTCCACCCCATCCCTCCATCTCATCCTCAGCCTCCCCCTCCCTATTCTCCCCTCCACCTCACTCACATACACTCTCTTCGTCAGTCTTTCACCCTCCATCCTCTCCACATGGCCAAACCACCTCAGTGTGTTCCTCATAACGCTTCCTATCACATCCACATCCACACCACAACACTTCTTTATATCCTCATTCGTCAGCCTGTCTCTCCATGTGACTCCACAGGCTCCTCTTAAATAACTCATTTCCACTGTTCTCACTCTTGACTTGTGTCCTTCCAACAGTGTCCAAGCTTCACTTCCATAAGTTAGAGTTGGTATCACAATACTGTCATGTAGTAACTTTTTCACTTCCATGCTCACTTCCCTGTTTCTCATCACTGCTTTCAAAGAACCAGCAACCTTTCTTCCCTGCTGTACCCTTTCAAGCACTTCACCCTCCAAACCTCCATCCTTACTCATCACACTACCCAAGTACTTAAACGTACTCACATTTTCCAATTCCTCACCATCCAACCTCGCTGTACATTCACTGACTTCACCTCTCTCAAGACCATCACTTTACTCTTCCCTACATTCACCTTTAGCTTCCGTTTCTTACACACTCTCCCAAACTCATCCACCAAGCCTTGCAGCTCGCCTTCGTCTTCATTCAACAACATAGTATCATCTGCAAACAACAGTACAGGGAGTTTCCAAACACTATCCTCTCTCACCAGGGCCACTCCAACATCCACTACCCTACCTTGTACCTCTTTTATTATCCCATCCATATACAGATTGAACAACCATGGAGACATGACACTTCCCTGTTTCAACCCAACCTTCAAAGAAAAAAAATCACTTGGTTCACCATCCACACGCACTGTAGCCTTAGCACCATCATACATACTCTTCACAGCATTCAACAACTTCCCATCTACTCCATATATTCTTAATACTTTCCACAATCCTTGTCTATCCACCCTGTCATATGCTTTCTCTAAATGCATGAAAGCTGCATACAACTTCTTTCCCTTCTCTAGAAACTTTTCCACTAAAGATCTAAGAATGAATATCTGATCTACACAACCTCTTCCCTTCCTAAAGCCTCCCTGTTCTTCTCCAACTAATTCCTTTGTTCTTTCTCTTACTCTGTCAATAAGTATCCTACCATACACTTTTCCTATTATACTAAGAAGACAAATGCCCCTATGATTACGAAATGGAAAACATTTTGGCATAACACATTCTCTAAGTGACTCATCTACCACAATTTAATGTATCCATCTAAATTAAATAGTTTTGTCTACTCACACAACAATGTATACAGTAATCATTTAGCAAAATAGAAGTGTATGTCCATAAGCACAACTTTGTACCAATGCTGAAGCCCATATCCTCCTTTCAGGGGGTGGTGAAAGTTAAGGGCTGTTTGCACCTGGGCTGGGTTGGTTCCTCTTCCAGGCAGGTTCCTCATCTGTGCATGCTGGTGCCAACATGGGAAAACAACTTTCTCCACTGCTCACCTCACATCACAACACACTACCACAACACAGACAATCCTTCAACATAACCTCAACAAAAAGCCTCTGGTAGCTGATGTTGCTTTAACCAGGTGTATTTATCTAAGCAGACCCATCAACCAAAGAAGGCAGTTGCCTTTCTGTGGCAGACAGTGCCTCACCAGGGTCAGAACAGGGTCCCTCCACATGAGAAGGTACAAGGAAGACGTTTAAGCTGTTGTCTCTCCTGACGTTGAGAGGGCTCTCCTTCCACACTAAGGGGTCTTTATATGCAGCATGTGTTAGAAGTGCAAAGCGGTTGTGAGACCTGGGTAGTAAGAGGAGGAGGATATTTGTGGCTCAAACATACAGAGATGTATAATATTAGCATTGTGATGAGGAGGTATACACTGAGATGGTTTGGGCATGTGGACAGGATGGATGATGACAGTTGGATGCAGAGGGTAAGAGGTGTGAATGGTATGGGTAGGTTGTGAGAGGCAGACCAAAAAAGACTTGGTATGAGATCACAGAATGTGGCCTCAGGGATAAGGGACTGAATGGAGATGCTGCTTGAGATTAAGCATCCATTAGGTGACCAAGGCTGATGCTGAAGCCTTTGTAAATGAACCAACGAAACAAAATACAGAAGAGAAATATAGGCAAGCCTCATGCTGGAATGACATTAGAGAGCATGCTGGAATGACATTAGAGAGAAGGAAAAATGGAAAAGTTTGTATACGATGCAAAAATCTTATGACTCCATACTCCGAGTTTGCCAACTTGTCCATAAAGTCATACTAATTCCTCCTGATAAAACTGTGATCCTGTCACAAGTACAGCACAGAATATTCAGGTTTACTCGTATTTGTAAATATCACACTGAACTTCCATGAATCTCATAGTAAGTGAGTGTGTGGCTCTAAAGGACTATTTACCTGGTGTGGAGTACAAGGGAGTAGAGAGTTTCAGCAGCAAACAATTACATATGATAGGTCACATGCTTAACTGAGCTACATACAACTTGCAGAAGACTAAACTTCCAGGCAAATAAAGTTTTTTTTGCTATTTACATGGCACTGGAGTCAGTTCCACCCACTGCCTCAAGCCTTCCATGGTGTGAAAAGCATTCCCCAACCTCCATCCAACCAGGGTGATCGACTGCGAGCAAACCATCATTAACTGTAGGTCATTCGTCTAAAGAATGACCCATGGCAGAAAAACGGAATGCAGTTCTTACCAGATTGTGGACTTCATAATTATCTCTTCCTGGTTTGCTTGCAGTTACTTCTGGGTTGAGGCAACCATCACAGAAGTTCATTCTGTAAACATGTTTAAAAAACATCATTCACTATATATAAAAACAACTACAATACCGGTACTGTATACCACTGATACAGGATGATGTTGGACCTTGGGAAATGTAAGACAAAACTTGCACAAGATGTTATTAACATTTAACAGCTGACACACCATTATAACATGCAAAGTTTGTTTGGTATCATAATGTTGCCCCATCTACTGTACCTACAGTATAGCCAGATCCCATAAACAGTGGCTGTTTGGCTTTGAGTTAGATGTTTTCTGCGGAGGGGCACTAACCCTCTGCCAACCCACTTGTTGACACATAGGGAACATGTATGGGTTGGTTATATGGTTACCACCCAGTGTTGTAAATAGTTTCCTGGCTTACAGGAAACCATTAGGCTTGTCACTCAATGTAGCCTAAAGCTGCCTGAAAAGGAATAAAGAGTAATAAAAAGTGTCAGGAAAGATGAGAGAAACATGAATAGAGGAGGCCAGACACAGAAGAAGAATGATAAAGGTGAAGGAAGTAGTAGCCAACACTACATCAAGTGAGTGAATGATGGTTGCCACCATGCTGACCAAACTTAATAAAATGATATGCTAATTTACAGCGTGGGAGACAAATACTGTACATAAACATGTAAACAAACGGTATTCTTTAATCAAAATGACTGAATAGTAGAAACCTCTCTGACAAAAGCATCCCAGTGATTACTGAAACATCATACAAGGTCTGGCCAAAAAGAAATTGAACTTTTTAAATAGCACACCAACTAGCTGTGTTGCATGATTACAACAGGAATGCTGTGTAATGGTGACTCTGAGGTTTAGTCTATCACTAGCTACATTATGACATGTCATTTAGTCACCAAGGTACACGTACTGAATGAATGTGTGTTTAGTGCACTTGATGAATTTTATTCTATCTCTTCTATCGTCTGAAGTTGGCAGCCTCTCAGGGTGGATTTCAACTTTATTCTTGTGTGTGTGGGAGGGGGTTCACAGAGATCAAATCTGGAGAAACAAGAGTCATTTCATGCTTTGCCAAAAAGTCATGGACAACAAGCAATATGTGAGCTGGTGAACTGTCATGGTGCAGCATCCAGATTTTAGTTGTCCACGCCTCAGGCCTCTTCTTTCGCACTGCCTCCCTTAAACACTTCAGCACGTCCAAGCAAAATCCTTTAATGAACGTCTGACCATGTGAAGCAAACTCATGATCAACAATGCCCTAAAAAAAAAAAAAGAAAAAAAAAAAAAGACAATCAACATCAACTTCACATTTGAGCGACTGACATGCTTTTTTTGGTCGTAGTGATGATGTTTCAACTCACTATGATGACTGCTTTTTTGTTTCAATATCGTGACCTATCTGTCAGGACATTTTCAGAAAGTGTTAGTTTCTCCCAGTTTGAAACAGAATTTCATGCAAACACGCTGGTCTTCAAGATTCTACATTGTTCAACTTGCAACAAATTGTCAAGTGCACTAAACACGTTTACTCAAGCACATCTACCTTGATGACTCAGGGACATGACGCGATGCAGCTACTATCAGACTAAAGCTGAAAGTCACCGCTACAGTGCTCCTGTCAAGATCACACTACGCCAGCTAGTTTGGTTCGTTGTATAAAAAGTTCGGTTTAATTTTGGAAAGAACTTGTATTGTTCATTTTATTTGCATAATTAATAATGGTTCCAACAAGCTTGCATGCACTGGCCATTGTCACCTAATGGTGACTCTCAATGCTGCTCAATCTCTGGCAGGCTCCCTATTCAGTCCCTTATCCATGAGGTCACACTCTATGACCCTGCCCCAAGTCTTTTTTGGTGTACAACCCTACTCCTGATGTTCACACTTCTACCATTCCACATCTGTCATCCTCCAACATCTCAGCATGCTCAAATCACCTCAATCTACCCCTCCTAATAACAACATCAATATATTTCAGCAGCATCTTTCAACTCTTCAGTTATAATCCTTGCAACCCCCCAGGCCTTGCATTAAGGGGCGCACCACACATCCATCTAATCACTGTCATTCCTGTATGTCTGAGCCTACAAATATCCTCTTCCTTTACTGCCCAGGTCTCTACCATAGCCTACATCATTCCACTCCTAACACATGCCACAAACAAGGTCCCATAGCAAGGAGGGAGAGCCCTCCCAATGTTACGAGAGGCAGCAGTTCCCTGAGCTTCCTCCACTTAGCTCCAGCCCCACCACCAACACTTAACATGTCTCCATATAATAAAACTCCTCCATACACTAACGAGGCTCTCCAGCATAGTTCAATCCTTTCACGCCTGTCAATCTCTACAAGCTCTAACACACCACACACATGAAATCAGCATCATTTTACAGTCAACTCTAACACCACTGCATCTCTTACGCACCTGATTATCACAAGCACTGCACAAGATGAAGTTACTTCCCACACCCTTGTGGCAAACTGTACACAGCCACATTCCCTCTACTTTGACAGTACCGCCACCAGCCCTAGAAATCATAACTTTTGTTTTATCCGCATTTGCTTTCAAACCCTTGTGCCCCATTCTGTCTCTCCATTTCCCAAATCTCCTGCTTTCTTTTCTTTCTCTGCAGTCAACACCAAGCCATCACCATACATCTTACATGGCAGTCGATTTCTGAAGCCATGTGAGAGTTTCAGGCATCATGACAAACAATAAGGGGCTCAAGACTGACCCCTCATGCAAGCCAACATTAAAGGAAAACTCATCACTCATATCTCCACTCACTCTCACCTGGACGTAAACACTCACATACATAGCCATAACCACTCAAATCATCCACTCCTCGATCCTCCAGTCCACTTCACCACCTCATTGGAGACTCTGTCAAAGACCTCCAGCAAATCAACAAAAACAAAGTACAGCTCCCTTTTATTTCCTATAGCTATATTTTTCTTGAAGCTGTCTGACAATGAATATGGCATTGATGGTCCCTTTACTTGGCATAGGCCTAAACCCAAACTGCATCTCATCAACATTTACTATTTCTCCATATCATGCCATCCAGGACTCTCTCCATTACCTTTATTAGCTACGGTAGCCGATCCATGAGTTTTATGCATCTATAATTTCCTTTTTCAAGGGCATCACCCATCTCCTTATACACATTTACGAGCACACACTTGAGCCAGTCATCTGGGACAACACACTCATATATATACTGAAACTGAATTTACCATACCAGTAACTAAACCCCTTTTCATATCTCCTAAGGCCTTCAACATTTCAGCATCCAACCCAGACATAACCACTGCCTTCCCCAGCTGCATCCTACTTAATGCCCTGCTCACACTAGCCATTCAATCAAACGTCATGGGACAAACACTGGATCCGCTGACTTCAAACCTTCCCTGTTAGTCAAACTCTGCATTCAGCAACCAGTTATAATGATCTCACCAGGTGTCTTAATATCCTCACTGTCCACAACTACCTATCCTTCATCTTCCTTCACGCACTGTTATCCTGTGATATCCCAGTTTTCCCTCTTCATCTGATTTGCCATCTATCTTGAAAAATTTTAAGGACTCTGTGAAGCTTAATGTGTCCCAAATTCTGTATATACGTAAAGTTTGGCCTACATAAATGTACAGTGTTATATATTCTCCTACAACATGGTCATACGAGCGACAAGAACTACCATGCATCACAAATTCATGTAGGCGACCAGTACTATGAACCACAAGTTATCCAGTAAATCCTTGGTATACTGAACTAACTGGAGGGAAGATTCATAATATAGCCAATATTCACAGGGGGGGGGGGAGAAGTACAACAGCCTAAGGTTCAATTCATGCTATACCGTACTGTATATTGTTCAATGAATACCTAATGTAATAGGGTAAGAATAATCCAGCAGTGCTCCTTTCTTCTCTTTATTCTCTGGCTTAATGTTAGCCCTACAAAATCACCTGAGGAAAGTGACAGGAATACGAACCACAACAAAACGAATCAATGACTTCCAAGTCACAAGAAGCTTTATGTAACAAAAATATTATTGGTACATTATTATATATACAATATCCAAGTAAATCATATTACTATCAGAAGGCTTTTAAGATGGCAAAAAATTCATAACATTTGGCAGTTCTGTGCTAACAGAGTATCAGTAGCATATGGATAAATAGATCACAGCCTTGAGCTGACATAGGACACACTTTCTCCAGCTCTTATATGAACAGATAAATATGCATTAACCATCACAGTAGCTTCTACTGATAGCAGTAACAATCTGTTATTGGAGTTGTGCTTATTTCTGACTTAAAAAAAGGTAAAAGGTAAAGGTCGGGGTAGATGACATGAGGCACTTATCTGATGTGCTCATCACCATAATATAGGCCTTTGAGCCTGTGACAGGTTATTCACCAAATAGCCTGGGGTATAAGGTCACTCCATCATCCAGATTACCACGGTTACCTCCCCTAGGTGTTGTCATGGGTATTCATTTTACCTATCAACCCACAAAGGGTGGATGGACACTTAAGTCGAGTGATGACAAGCCTGCACCAGGATTTGAACCCTGGTGTTAACAGGCTGGCAGCTTAACAGTCAGCAATACTAACTACTCAGCCACCACAGTGGTGGCTATAAAGTAATCAAAGCTGGCCATTACACACCTGGGTCAAACTGAATCTTGAGCTACTTTACTTGCACTTCTAGCACCGCCAGTTGGTACTACACCACTCAAAACAAATAGGGTATCACACTTTCATTAATTCCCTTCTAAATTATACGGTCATAAGAAGACATCTAATTGTCAAACAGTACCATCCTGAACAGACATCAAATCAGAGATAAAAAGAATAAGTTCACAAAAAAAAAAAAAAAAAAAAAAAAAAAAAACACTTTTCTGCAACATTAACATACAATAGGCTACTTAGGCTATGTGTATTCATAGTCTTACTTCAACTTTCCATGGCTTTATATTGTGTACCTTGGCACTGTATAACCATCATTCACTCACTATGTAGTGTTGCCTATTTCTTCCTTCACCTTTATCATTCTTTTTCTGTGTCTACCCTCCTCTCTTCCTATTTCTCCTAGCTTTCCTGTCACTTTTTATTACTCTTCTTTCCTTTTCTGGTAGCTTTACACTGAGTGACAAGCCTAATGGTTTCCTGTAAGACAGGAAACCATTTACAATGCTGGGTGGTAACCATATAACCAACCCTTCCCATAAAACTACCTAACTTGAGTACAAATGACCACCCCTTATGGGATTATGGTATCTGGCTGTAGACAAATACATATAAATTCCACACCAACAGTTTAATTAAGTTACGGTAAGACAGGGCAGGTTAAGTCTGATGACAAGGTACGTATTTTCAGCCCAATAATATGCAAACGTGTTTTACAGTACCAGTATTATTTTTTTCAGGCCAAAGTAAAAGGACATTTCTCTATAACTTTTCTGTTGAAAATTATTCATTTAGCAGTTATTTACCAAATAAGGCAAAATTATGGAATTACTGTAGCTACGTCTAACGGTAACTAAAGGAAATCTAAATCAATAAGCTTATGCTTAAAACGAAAACTTAAGCATTTCCAAGCACTTTCACTCCTACAAGCATGTCACAAATACTTTTTAATGCATTTAATAAATAAAGAGGTATGAGAAATTTTCCAGCTCCTACGGTATATCCGTACAAAATGAACTAACCTAACCTACCCAAATTTTAATGTGATGCAATAACTTGAAGAGCTAGGAACTGGACAATCCCCCCTCCTCCATATTTACTAAGTACCAGTACTGTGCTCTACTAGAAAGTGCATTTGAGAATACCGGTATGTTCTGAAGAGAAATGGTTTAAAATTGCATACCATATACTGTAGCTACTAAATGGTGAACATATTAGTGTCCATTAATTTGGTGGAACTCTCAAATTACTATAAATAAGGGAGGGAGGGGGGAAGTTATAACTCAAATGCTTGCTATCTCTATATCTTCATTTTAATACCCTACTCTAATTTAATGTATGGTATAAGCGACTGTGGATGGAGCTAAGAACGGTAGGATCCCCCCCCCCCATATTTACAAAACTCTACATGAAGCATTAGTGACAAAAGCTGTAGCAACCCCCCCCCCCTTTATTCAGGCTGAAAATGTAACAAAAATTTTCTGTAAACTTTTAGTGTGAAAATATATATTGCTTTGGCTAGGTTAAATTTGTTTTTTTAAGTTTGCTAAATACCGTAGTGTAGTTTTGTGGCAATCCTAGGTGGTTACAGTCATTAGGAGTCTGGGTAGAACATGTCTCCAGTTAGGTTCTGGTTAGTTTTGGATATGTTACCAACAGGTTAGGATTCCTGAAGTCTCTTATTCATGGATTCTAAGCTGTGTAAGCTGGAGTATGATTACTGTACTGACACGTCCTGTCAGTGTTATCATCAGTCAACATGCTGCTGGAGGCAAACTGGTGGTTTCCATAAACAGCCTAGCAGTGTCATAGCCTATGCACAAAGGTCTCCCATCCAGAAAGTTCTAAATGGTTAAAATCAGGACGGGGTCTGGGGGTGAAGGCCCCCAGTTAGTACAGGTTAGGTTAGGCTGGATCATTAGGATTCCTGTAAGGAGACTTTAAGGTACATACAAATGTGTTGGCGATGGCTACTGCACAGTCTTGTGCATGTGCACTTAAGGTGAAGGAGAACTGTGCATTCAACACCGCTTATAATTTTTGTCCTGTTCACTTTTTGTTGCCTAACCCAAGAAAGCATGTGTATTGCATACCAGTAACGAATTAAAGCTACCTTTCTTGTGATCATGACATTGTATGAAGACATTTGGAGTCACTGTGGACCTCGGAGCAAATTTTATTCAGTTAGGCCTATCTCCTTATCTGGCCACGGTGGATGTTTGGCATAGCTGACTGTGAAGCTGCTGGCCCATTAGTGCTAAAGTTTGAATTCTGGTGCCAACAGCTGACATTACTCGACTCAGGTGTTCATCCACCTTTTGTGGGTTGCTGGGTAAAATGTGTACGGTACCTACGGTAGCACTTGGAGCAGGCAGTTGTAGTAACAGCTACTGTGCATGTGCAGTAGCTATTGCCAGTGCACTGTATGTACAGGTCCCAAAGATACGAGCAGTTAGGTTCCATTTGGCATAGTCGTATAATGAATTCTCGTATAACTAAACACGTTACTAATAGTGAAATATTGGTTGGGTTCAAGGACCCCATCAAAGGTAAGTTTTCAAGCTAAAGTACGATACCAGGTCCAAACGCAACATATATTACTGAACTATAGAGAAAGCAGCCGGAAAGAGCAAATAGCATGACTGTACATTAATTAGACAAATAAAACATTCATAACACTCACCTATAAGTGGTAAACTTTAGCTGGAGGCGAGTACCTGGCGCGTCGCTACTCGCCAGCTGGGCTGAGGAGTCCCGATAGCTCATCTCTCCGAGGTTTGACAGAAAACGGCGGTGACTGCGTTTGTTAGGATGACTGAGTTAGAATCCTCCCACCTCCCCTGGCCCTTGATCATTAGGGGAAGAGGCAAGATCCTCGGTGCTGGGTGATGTCGTGGCAGGAAAATCCTCGGCCTGCCCGACGGTCTAGAAATTGGAGAGCAGATCACTGGTGGAGGGAGATGAAGATGAACATTTTGGCTTGAAGAGGCTAATCTTTCGGGATGCACTAGCCTGCTTCTGCTTGTACAGTTCTTCATATCTCCTCAGTCCGTCCAAAATGATGGTCTTGAAGTCCAGAGCCCTGTCTAACTTTGGGTCATACTCCATCGCCTTTTCTGCTAGGCGTCTGCCATCATCAATCAGTTCACTAAGTTGTTTGGTGGTGAACGCCTTAGTGACCTTGACATTAGGGCATGAATCTTCAAGTGTTGTGGAATGACCTGGAGCGTTGCCGTTGAGCAACAAACACTCGTTATCAAGGGTGTTCGCCTTTGTGTAACTCTCCACGAAAGGTGAACAGCAGTCCAAGATGACATTTTGAAACACCGCCTGCGTTACCCACGCCTTAGGGTTGGAGCGACAAATAACACGCAGCCTCTGTTTAACGCAACCCTTCAGAGCGCGTGGTGTCTTTTGACTGATAGACCGGTAGGGGTTTCACTTTCACAACTGCGTTGCCGCCGAGAATTGTGAGGCGGTCCTTACTTGCTTTGTGTCCTGGAATTACTTTTTTCTCCCTCGAGATATAGGTCCGGTACGGCATCTTCTTCCAGAATAGGCCAGTTTCGTCTGGGTTAACTTGTTTAGGGGAGTATCTTCCCTCCTCTGCAATCCTGGCAAGCTCCTCCGGAAAATTCCTAGCAGCCTCTGTGTCAGCACTTGCAGCTTCATCTTGAATTCTATTATGGAGGTTAGCACGTTTTCTGAAGCGTGTTAACCAGCCATCAGTAGCAGCGAAAGTGTCTCTCACTGGTACCTGTGTACCTGCAAGTGCACGAGACCTTACACTAGTGGACGCTCCAGCCTCATCGCTCTCCCCAGTCGTGGCCCTGACACTAGCATCATGCTCCTCCTTGCACTTTTTCCAGAGTGCAAGTGCCTTCTCCTTAATTAAGGCCTTGGAGATGGACGCAGGAGCTTGGTTCTGGCCTTCCAACCAAGCTCGCAGCAGTCGCTCCATCTTCTCCATGACGGAGTCACGAAAGCAAGTAACCTGCACACTCATACTTGCCGCACTACCTGCCATTTCCAGCACTTTATCACTCGACTTAATAATAGTGCTCACAGTAGACGAGGATAAGTGAAAAAGACGACTGAGGTCCATCACTCGCTCACCACGATTGTGCCTCTTAACAATTTCTAACTTTTTAGCGAGTGTTATTGGCACTCTAGTCCGCTTAGCACCACCACTGGGACTCGCACTTGAAGACACTGCACGCTTGGGAGGCATAGTTAACTCAGGTAAAGCACTAGCGAGATAAAAAAAGGCAGTTACACACCACGTGCTCAATCACACGCACAGCCAAGCACAGCACCATACAAATGGTGTTGTTACGTAACTGCACATTAGCACAGAGCACCAATGTCACCAAAAGCACAATAAAATATGCCAGCACAGTTAATAAAATCGCCGTTGGGAAAGTCACAAGGCACGACACGAGTAACACGTAACAACAACCTCGCGCAATAATGGAGAACGCCGAGTGCTAGACTGAGAACAGAACAGGTCGAGTAGGTAGGGGACGGGTGCGCGGTTCTCTTCAAGTGCTCACAAACTCGTGTCTGCGCTTCTGAATCATCGTAGATCATCATACAGTCCAGATACATTAGCAGATCATCATACAGTCCAGATACATTAGCGGTAGGGCGCGCATTTTGAACTTTAAAATTTTACTCGCCCCAGACTGATTTTCGTATCACTGGATTTTTGAGATCGTATATTGAAATAATCCCTAATTTATTCACGTCGTATCATCGGTTTCTCGTATGTCGAATAGTCATATAACGGGACAAACCTTATGCATTAAAGTTCCCCTATAGAAAACCTAACCATCCAGACTACCTATCGTAACCTTGCTTATCTTACCTGGGGGGCTTTGCCCCCACACCCCCTGATTTTAACCTAGGACTTTCTGCATGAGGGAACTTTGTGCACGACACAGACATTGAGTGTATAACTTGTTACAGGCTCAAAAGCCTATGTTACAATGTACAAAGGAGCATAGGTGGGCAGTACCGAGGTACAAAAGTACCAAGTTACATTACCGAGTTACAATTCGAGTACCGGTAGCAGTAGGGACACTAGTTTTTTCATGTACCGAAACTGGTACCGATGGTACATTTTTAAGCATATCTTATTGGTACTCGGTACCGGTAGCCTACATTTTATTTATCTATATTCACGCATTGTGAAAAAAAAAAAAAGTTTTGAGGACTGCATATGGTCAGTATGGTAATATCATTCTGAATTTGGCGTGTTGTCTCTGCGCCCGGTCGCTGAGTGTGATGTGTAGGGTGTGGTGTGGCTGGGTGTGATGTGGGGTATGGTGTGCTCAGTGGCGTATATAGGGGTGGGGGGGCCCTTTTGTCCCGGTAGGCCTACACATCTGCTGATCTAAATACGTATACAAAACATTTGCCCATATGGCATAGGCCCCCATGAATTGGTTGGTAGAGAAACTATAAACTTCCCTTATCGATTGTTAAAAAATGATCGTTGTAACTAACAGCCTGCATTTTTGAAGAGAAGAATTGAGCACTCTCTTTCTTTCTCTCATTAATGCGATTTTAGTTTAATTTTCTACATGTTTCATACAAAAATGGACATTGCAACTTCCACGAATAAAGGAATCAACAATTGCATATTATTATCTAACATTTTTTTAAATCCATACTGGGTACTGTAGAATTCCCTAATTAAATATTTTTTCAAACAGCTCATTTTTGCTTTAGCCAAGGTACATAAGCATCTTTATATTGTTTTGCCAGTGTATACCAAACTAGTACAATATATCCCTCCTGAGGCCTCACCTCAAAATGCCCCTAAAAATGCCTGATTTTCAAAAAATTTCTTGGGGGGGCTTACAGAGCCCCCTCAACCCCCCAGCTGCAGAGGCTCCCTTCTCTCGCTCCCCCTCCTTTAAAAAATCATGCATTCATCCGTGTCCCCCCCCTTTTCATGGACCTATGCGAGCCACTGGGTCCTTTTTTTTTTTTTTTTTTTTTTTTAATGATATGCATGTCTTTTTTCTTGTTGATGCATCTGGCTATTGTGCATGTAATGACACGATGTAGTCATAAGACTGTGTTTAGTTTGACAAACACTAAACTAGGTGTATAAGAATGTGAATTACAGTGGCCACTTAAAGTTTAGCGATCTATGTATTGCAAGTAAAGGACTGAACGGTCGCAAAACCTATTGTTTTAGTCACCCCATAGTTAACATGACTGTGACAATTGTCTGACAACATCTTTCATCTCTCTTCAGGCCCAGCTCTGCTGACAAGACTGGTTTCTGGGTCCTCAGCGTAGTAACAAAAAAAAAATAATAATAATAAAATACTGAGCAAGTTCATTTATATTCATGTACCGAGTACCGAGTCGGTACTCGGTACTTTTTTTTTTTCTACCGGTACCGGCGGTGACACTACAGTTTTCGGCAAGTATCGGTACAGTTACCAAGTGTAGTTTTTGTGTACCGGGTGCCCACCTCTCCAAAGCAGTACAAAGGAAAGAAAAAAGCAACAGTCCTTATGGTCCTTTCGAGGCTGCTTGTTACAGAGTAGACTATGACTACACGATCTAATTCTACATGCTGAAGAATAAGGACAGTAAAGCAAGAAGGCTCCCCCCGCCTCCAAACCCTCCAGTTAACAATGGCAAGAAATAGTGAGAAAAACCACCATGCAGCATGGAAAAGCTGACATGGAAATTTACAGGAAAGATTGAAAGGAAAAGTTACATTCTACAATACTTTATCTATATGCTACCAGTCTGAATAACCTGAAAGAGAAAGTAGTAAAGTAAAATGAATAATCAAATAATAAATAACTAAGACGACATGTATGGGTACGTTGAGCGGGGCGTCTGTAGACACAGCGTGGAAATTGCACATTGCACAGCATGGATGTTCAGGGGTGGTGCGGCAGCCTTGCTGGCGCTTTTAAGGTAAGCAGCAATCAATCAGGCTCCAGCTCCGTTCACTCCGCTGAAACAAGGAACTTTCCCATGCGGGACAAGTAAACAAGCTTCCTCCTGCAGCAGTGACCCCTGGTACATAAAAAAAAAAAAAAAAAAAAAAAAATCCCGATGGTGGTCACTTCATTAACAGGGACCCTCAGTCATCCACAACCCATCACAGGTCGAAAGTAAGGCCGCTTTCAAACAGTGGCCGCCACTGGTGACCCAGTGTGAAGGGGCCGGCAACTCCTCCACTGAACTCACGCCACTCCTTGGCACGGTTCTCAGTTGAAAGAATGGCGTCACGGGAAGAGCTCCTTCTTGCCTTGTTGGCAGCAACTGGTGGCACCGCCGCACCGTATGAAGTCTCTGATTTGAAACAATGCTTTACAGCGAGTGGCAGCAACCGCCAGTGGCGGACACTAGTTGCGCGTGCGAGCCACCGCCGGGAGCTGGCAACCGCAGTGGCCTCGTATGAAAGGCTCCATTGAAAACTATGGGAGGTGGCGGCCACCGGTGGCCTCGTGTGAAAGCGGCCTAAGAGTTGTGACCGTTAACTCACGGCTATCTATGCATATCCTAGTCTGTGATTATTCTATATTTGCATTTAATAAACTGATCCGGGCTCTGAGAAGAAAATTTATATATACACGAGTGTTTTATTCTGGAGTAAACATATTAAGCTGGAGATTATCCAAGCGACCTTTCAATGTTAGTACTGTGTCACAATTTACTACATTGGAGGGCAATTTGTTCCATGTATTTACAACTCTGTTAAAGAAAAAATGCTTAGCTTCATGCGACTGGAATCGTTTGCCAATTAGTTTGTGCCCATTGCCTTTAGTATAATTCGAGTGATCAACTGTGAAGTATTTATCAACAGCCATGTTATCGTGCCCTTTGAACATTTTAAATACTTGAATTAAATCTCCTCGTAATCTGCGTTTAGTTAGGGTGAAGAGATTCAGGCTTCTAAACGCTCCTCGTATGGTTTGTTTCTCAAACTGGGTATTATTTTGGTTACCCGACGTTGTACTCTTTCAAGTTGCTTGTTTAAGATCATTTGTTGTAGTAATTCCTCTTTTTCATGACTTACAATATCTAGTTGAATGTTGTTCATGGTGTAACTGGCTTTTTCATTTCTATTTCCAATGTTTTGCACTTTGCATCTTCTAATATTAAAGTCCATCTGCCAGGTTTGGGCCCAATTAAAGTCTATTGAGGTCACTTTGTATTGCCTGCCTCCGTAAAGATGTGTCTGCTCCGTTACCAATTTTGGTATCATCAGCAAATTTGGTTATTTTACAAATTAAACCCTCATCTATATCATGTATATTAAAAACAGAATAGGACCCAGTACTGAGACCTGTGGCACACCACTAGTAACATCTTTCCAGTCCGATTCTTTACCATTTATTACGACCCTCTGTTTTCGTTCTGTAAGCTAATTATCGATCCACCCGAGCACATTCCCTCTGAACCCATGCGCATTCAATATCTGAAGTAATCTTTTATGGGGAACTCTATCAAATGACTTTTGAAAATCGAGATACACAGTGTCAACAGAACTGGCCTCATCATATATAATGAACATATCACAGGAAAAATAGAGATTCGTGAGGCAAGAACGATTAAGCACCGCAGATAAGCACCTCATGGCGTCTGTCCCCAACTGTATAGTACAGGTCTTCAAAAACACAACTTCAGGATGACATATTGGGAGGGCCAGATTTAAACATGAAGAAACCCTATATGAACACTGTTATCATAGGATTAGGCTCTGTAACAATGGAACTTGAAAAGAATCCTGCCAAGAAGCACAATTCTATGCAGAGTGATTAATTAGGTAAAATCATACCTTAAATATAAATCATAATAAAACTATAACAAGTCTTAAAAATCATATTTTGTGAGGCCCCTCCAGACTGTCAGGCCGTAAGCTGTAGCTTGTTTAGCTTATGCCTAAATCTGGCACTAAATGCTGGCAAGCCTCCGTATCCTAGCAGGTGATATATTTTTATCGCAATAATTAAAAATACCGATACGCATATATTTGACACGCAACATCACTCAACAATAATGACTTTCTTACTTTTTGAGGTAGTTCATCCAGCTGAGATTAACACTTGAAGCAGGCAATTTGTATGGTGTCGAAATGTTATCACATTACACGACCTCTTCACGAAAATGATTAAGGCGGTATCACACTAGTCCCTCGTTTAGGACAAACTGCGGAGGAGCTCCCATTAGCATTCACTATGTTACTCGATATTATACATATTTTGTTTGTATATTTGCATCATAGCCTCACGGACGTCAAACACAACCTAGCCACTGTCGCTAAAAAAAATATACCACTCAAGAAAATGCACAAGAAAACACTGGTATGTACCACTGAAGGACTTGTATAAAACAAATAACTACATAATTCTGAAGATGAAAGGGAGTGAGCCAGAGGGAGGGAGTGATGTGGAGTGGGTGGGTGTTTTGGCCATCACTCACCGACCCCATGTGCCTCACTGATGAGGCAATGGGATATCAGCATCGGCTGTGGCCACTGCTGTCATGCTGTACCTCTGTGCTGCCCTGATGTTCTTACTCACTCCTGTATGTAGTACACCTTTTAATCCAAATACATCTCTTAACAAATACTACAGCAGGTAATTACTATGGGGCCTGTGATTGCACCCACGATTTGATAAATACTGATTGCACAAAATGGTTTTTGCTGAAGGTGTGTGACAAAGCCTACCACCTTCTTTTGTTAATTTTCTAACCACTGATTGTGTATCACTGTATTTGCTGGAGGAGGTGTGTGGCAAGATCCACCGTCTTCATTTGTTAATTTTCTAACCACTGATTGTATATCTGTATTTGCTGTAGATGTAGCAAAATCCACCACCTTCTTTTGTTATATTCCTAACCACTGATTGTATATCATTGTATTGCTGAAGGAGGTGTGTGGCAAGATCCACCACCTTCTTTTGTTATATAAGTATTCTGTACCTTCCACAACAATAAATATTATCAATCAATAGATCATGTTACTCATGTGCACGAAGTTTGGTTTGTTGACGCCGGCGGTGACATCGTACAGAGACGGAAATTGGTTCGGACCCGAAACTCATTCGTTCCCAATTCGTTCAGGTTAAATTAAATTAGATTTACGCATTACATTAAGCAGCAGAAATACCTTACCAGTTCAGTTCAAATTCCTCAAGTTCGTTTTCCATACTCTTCTATTTTCTTGGTGGTAAATGATTTTTTCCTACAGAAAATTCCCCTCCCCCGTTACTGTCATCTCTTTGCCGCACTGTTGTATCTTTATTTCTTTTCTGTCACTACTTCAATGGTCACTGCTTCTCTGAACCGTCTGTTTGCATCCCTCCACCACTACGGCGAGCGCGTAGCACGCGTCTTGCTGTCATCCCTTATCTGTCACTCCCAGTCCTTCATGATAGGCTAACTCTGGAACTGTCTCCCTGTCTGTATATCCTACTGCCTATGACCTCCAGTCTTCTGAATGCAGTGTGCCCAGGTATCTCGAAATTAATGGCTCTTAAGTTGGTTCTCTATTTTATTTTTTTTTTTCTTGGAGGGAACAATCTTGCGGGTTTCTGGCCTTTGGTTCCTCCTTCCTTGTATTAAAAAAAAAAAAAAAAACTGTGAGGACTCAATAAGTAATATGACGAGGAAAACTATTAACTCATCAACTGAAGAACAACAGTGGTTCATCAGAATGACCGTCTTGGGGAGAAACAAGTGTGATGATGCAACATTTATTTAGTACTTCGGAAAGAATTACTTCACAGAGTATTTGCTCAGGGACATTTGATCAGACTGACTTTCTTCTCCCGTGGTGGCTGGCCCGCTGGGTGGCAACTGACCAGCAACTGCGAAGCTGGTGGTCCTTTAGCGCCAGGGATCGAATAATGGAGCGTGCAGGTGGCGTCACGCAACTCAGGCGTCCATCCACCCTATATGGTTTGGTAGGTAAAATAAATACAATACCTCGGGGAGGTAACTGTGGCAATCCGGACGATGCAGTGTCCTTGTATCCCAGGAGACAGGGTGAAAACCCGCCACCGGCACAAAGACCCAAATTACAGAGATGAGCACCGCGGCTAAGCGCCTTATGGCGTCTGCCCCCACCTTTACCTTTTTCCTTCTTAAATTCTTCTAATCAAGCCATCAATCAATCAATCAATCATTTCCTGTGGCACCCTCGGGGATGCATAGGGCCTCGATGAACTCACACCACCACATCCTATCTTGTGCTAACTCCTCAAGATCTCCCCAACACTCATCTCCAGCTTCCCGTCTCATTGTCCTCACCCACGTCTCTTTTGGCCTTCCTCTACCTCTCCTACCAAGTGCCACCCACCCTGGTGTACCTCGTACTCTTCCCTGTCTCCTATACACATGTCCTAGCCACTTCCATCGTGAGAATCTAACATATTCATCGATCGGCTGCACTCCCGTTATTTCTCAAGCCATACCACTGACTAAACCTTCCTGGTATGCGGTTAGTTTGATTTTTATTTTTCAATGCTCAGATGCTCTACACGAGAGAGAGAGAGAGAGAGAGAGAGAGAGAGAGAGAGAGAGAGAGAGAGAGAGAGAGAGAGAGAGAGAGAGACAGACAGACAGACAGACAGACAGACAGAGACAGAGAGAGAATGGAATGATGAAGGCTGATGGTTCATGACTCTTCAGCACCAGAAATTTACACACACACACACACACACACGCACACACGGGTGAGGGGAGGTGGCGAGAAGGATTAGAGTACATGGTCAGTGGGGAGAGAGGAGGATGAGATGGGGTGATGGCTGGAAAGAGGGAGAGGGGGAGGAAGGGAGGGGGAGTAAGAGGTGGGAGGAGGGAAAGAGGGAGGGAAGTGTGGATGAACATGGTTACGGAACTTTTAGAGTGCAGACTAAATGAAATCTGAGGAATCTTCACTTTGTCCAGTTACGTACAAAGAAATTATTCCAGTTACCCTCCCAATGTTTATAACTTCTTTGACTCTACTATATTCCGTTTCCAGCCTCTCCCCGCCTACCCTTGGATGTCAGAGCACCTATGACTAATTTCTCCTCTTGGGGTACCAGTCCACGCAGGGTAGTAGCAGCAGTTGAAGCAGCTGTAGAAACAGTAGGAGCAGCTTCAGGAGCACCGTCAGCAGGGGTATCACTATCAGGAGCTGTGGGGAGAGAATGTGTGCATGTGAAGGTAAGGTAAGGACTGAGGAAGGTAAGCCAGGGAGAAATAGAGAGGCGAGGGGGAGGTTGGAAGTGACGAAAGAAAAGACAATGTAGGGAGAAACACAAGAGCGAGGGTAAAGTAGGGAGAGAGAGAGAGAGAGAGAGAGAGAGAGAGAGAGAGAGAGAGAGAGAGAGAGAGAGAGAGAGAATAATTACGTGCTAGATGCTGAGTAAGATGTAGCAAATCCATTCAGGGATCTTTAGCGTCAGGTTTTCGATAGATACAACGAAATGTGCAGAAACATGAAAGAAAATGCAGCCATTTGTGTAGATCCATCCACTCTAACATGTCAAGTACAAACAGATGACTGTATAGAAAATATATATCTTGGGAGAGAACACAGTTTCCCATTTAAAATCAAGAATAACGAAAGATGTACTTCCCAATGCAATAACTTAAGTACTATTAAAAATTTACAAGCGTATCAAACCAACAAAAGGAGCTTACCTATGTGGTGGTATGAGTGTGGGAATAAACAGCATTTAAGCGGTGGTATGAGAGAATTAACAATATGTGGTGGTATGAGTGTGAGAGTAAACAGTATCTATGTGGTGGTATGTGTGTGAGATTAAACAGTACCTACAAGTATGTGGTGCTATAAGTGAAAAAAAAAAAAACGGTACCTATGTGGTGGTATGGGTGTGAGAATAAACAGTACCTGCGAGTATGTGGTGGTGTGAGTGAGAATAAAACAGTACCTATGTGGTGGTGTAAGTGTGAGAAACAGTAGCCTAAGAAGTGGTATGAAGGGATGCATAAACAACAAGCATCTCACCTGACCCACGTTGGGCTTATCCCAGTTGGCTTTTATGGGAAGGAGTCCATCCCAGCCTACGAAGATGACGTGGAGAATGGCGAGGACAAGGGTGAACCAGCCCAAGCGACTCTGAATGAACCTGAACTCGCGCCAGGAGAGGAAGGCAGTGATGGAGGGCAGCGAGGACACACCCAGCACAGACGCCAGGACCAATGTAAACACTCCTGCCACGGAGAGGAAAGGATGATTATTTGCCGTGTTAGTCCTCAGTCCCTTTCAGAGTACCTAATGTGGGGCGAGTACAATGGTCAAGGGTAGGGGGGGGGGGTCACAGACTTATAGTAAAAGATTCAAGAAGCAGCTTAGAGACGTTTGGATTTTTGCCGTCAAGGATCTGTTACTAACATTGATTTTTTTTTTTTTTTTTTTTTTACAAGGAATGAACGTAACTCTTCTTAGGCAACAATTCATAATTTTTGCATCTCTCCAATAAATCGATGGAGACGGTATAAAACGTGAATCTTAAGTTAACGATTCTACAGAGCATTCGAAAACATGTGGCCGTCAGACATAGATGGCTTAGGAAGAGGTGCTACGCTGCGAAGTCTCCAATGCCACTGATATCACGGACAGCCGTTTTAAGGAACAACAATCTTCCAGTTCTGTCTTGAGATAATTTACAAGTGGTGAAATACAGTGAAAACCCTATCTCTACCTGTGCGTATTTTAAAACTTTTTCCATCTATACACTCAGAGGCAGTATACCGATTTGACCGTAACTTAACCCAAATTATCGTCCTCTTTCAGTTTCCTTCACGTAAGTCGGTGGCAGAGTGATTTCTACGGCTCTACATTCTTTCCAAAGCGCTTCATCGTGATTAGCATCATATTCTAGTGTCATTCTATGGTTACAATGCAACACTGAAGATGGAGAGATGTTAATTTTAGGCCGGTCAGAGAAATAAAGAGTATGCTTCTCATACTGTTCCACCAGTATCTTGCACGGATAATTTATGGGGCAGAGGCTCTAGCTAAAAAAAAAAAAAAAAGTGGGGGTCACCATACTATTTGCCTCTTACTACTGAGAGAGAGAGAGAGAGAGAGAGAGGGAGGGGGGGGGATTGGGGGATGGTGCTCTAGTTCCTTTGAGACTTACCGATGCACGCCCCTGCGATCCACTACATCTGCTTTACATTTAGGTATCGTTCGTCACTTTCCTCCCTCACGCATTATAATAAAAGACTCATCTATGGGGGGAAGAATATTTCAAACCTTTCACAATTAAGGAATATTAGTCTGCAGGGGAAATTGAGAAGTACATGATGTGAATTATTTGGTGAAGTTTTGTCTTCGACCGTAACCTGTCTACAAATCCTTCCACTTTTACGTTTTCTTCGCTGCTTTCTCTTCCCTGGTTTCTGGATCCTAACTCACTCCACTTTTTTAGCGGAAGCAAGATTAGGATGATGATAATGGTGATGATAATGACGATGATAATGATGCTGTCTTCAATGATGATGGTGTTCATGATGCTGATGAAGTTATAATACTGATGAATATGATGATGATAATACTGATGATGATGACGGTGATATTGATGAAGTTGTTGTTGTTCATGATGATGGTGATGGCGATGATGATGATGATGATGATGATGATAATGGTGATGATGATGGTGATATGATGCTGTTCTTTTTCTCGTAGTCAACTCACCAGAGGCAAAAACGGTGGGGCTTCTCCAACCTTCGTATATGGGGTTGTCTATGACAAGGAGTCCCTGAGGAAGAGCAAAAGAAAAGATACAATTTTTTACCCAACCCTGGAAAGATCTATGATAGCGAAGGGGTTAATAAAAACTATATCTCAAAAAATAATCTGAATAAAATCATCGGAGGGGACCAAACATAAACCAATTAAATACGTCACCGGACTGAAGGGGTTAAGGTACTAATGGCAAGGTAAGCAGGATCGTAACTCACATGAAGAACTCCATTGAGCAACATAAGGAGGCCCAGTTGTTTCCTCTCTTTCAGCCACTTATCCATGAAATCAGGAAACCGTAAATGTGTCCCGCAAAATAGCTGTATGTATCCTGCCAAAACACCTGTGGGTAAATGAAAAATGTGAATGAGAGAGAGAGAGAGAGAGAGAGATCCCGGAAATACACCTGAATAAAATAATTTACAGTTGTGTTCGTAAATTCTTCTGCACAAGTGATTTTCAGCCTCCGCTCAGCCAGACTCCGATACATTCAAACGTTCAAGAAACATAAATGCCACAAATATGAAAGTTCAGTTGACCTCTAGGTTTTGTTTCGAGAATTAAAACAGTAAATACACCTTCATATACTGTAACCTAACAGTTGTAAAAATGCTCATCATCAACATCATCATCATCACTCCCACATCTTTTTCCCACCCGAAGATGGGATTCGGTAGGGTTCAGAAAACAAAAACAGAGAAAAACATCATGCTCAATGAAATGGGCCACATCCATTTTCTATTACTACTATACGCACATTCTCTTCAACTCCCTTGTCCACAGACTTCCTTACACCACATCGTACACAGATAACAACATACAGTAAGCTTGTTTCCCGCCTTGACCTCCGGGAATCCACACATCCACCCTTCCATCACACCACGCTGCCAATCCATCCACTCACCCCACCTCATCTACCTCAATCCACGCCTCTTACCTACCCGACCAACACACCCATATACCCACCCTGCCAAACCACCCACCCCATCCCTTCACGTCCCACCCCGACCCACCAGACCCACTCAACTCAATCCTCCCCCCACCCACTCATCCCATCTACGTTACCAGCTCAACCCACTCCACCCAGTCACCCACCCACTCTGCCTACTCTACTTGTCCACCCACCAACACATCCATTCACCCCTTTCCGTCTCTCCATGCGTCCACCCAACCACCAACCCAGCACACCCATCTGCCCATCAGCCTGTTCACCAGCTCACCAAATTCGACCAGCAGGATGGCTTTCAAGTTTGACAGTAAGAGAGAGAGAGAGAGAGAGAGAGAGAGAGAGAGACCTGCAAACAAGTCAAGAGGAAAAAGCCGAAAGTGATACTGATAATAGGTGATAATGATTCCAAGTACAATTATCCTACAAGAACAATTTCTCTCTCTCTCTCTCTCTCTCTCTCTCTCTCTCTCTCTCTCTCTCTCTAACCTCTTGTCTCGATCAGTAACTGCCTATCCGTGTGTTTGTATGTCCGTCTGTTTTAGTCTACTCTGTCCATCTGTCTGTCTGTCTATCTGTCTGTCAGTCAGTCTGCCAGTCAGTCAGTCAATCAGTCTGAGTCAGTCATTTGGTCTGCTAGTCAGTCAGTCAGTGTATCTGTCGACCTATTTGTCACGGTCAGTCACTGTCTATCCGTGTGTTCATGAGTGTCTATCTGTCTCTCTCACCAGGCAGATAACAGACGGCCAGTAGTATGGTGGACGTCGCTGCGCAACCCCGCGCTATGTTGCCCTTTGCTATGCCATCATAGACGCTTCCGTTGGATTTCCCGCCAGTCTCGATCTTATGTCGGCTCTGTTCGTGCACGTCCCATCTGTTTTGAAATGTATTTTTTTTTTTTTTAAGACACTGTGGAAGCAGAACGAAAAAAGAAAAAGAAATTTAATGAGTAGGGAAGAAAAATACACAAAGAATGAAAAACTAATGAGTATGGAAGAAAAATACAAGCTGGAAGAGAGATGACTTTTCGACCAGATTTGTGCAGATGGCTCATGATATCTGATTAAGAACTTTCTGTTTTGAAAAAGATTTGGAGAAACAATGCGGAATGAGATCGGTGAAAGAAAAACAAATAAATTGTAGGAAAGACAATGTTCTGGAAAGAAAATAATGAGTAGAAAAAGATAAGAAAAATAGTCGGTAGTTCTTACTCAAGGTGTCTACGGATTTTCGAGCAGGTTCCATGTTTTTCTACGAATTTAATTGTAATGCTGTGTTTTTAAGACGACTTCTCGTCGTAAAAACACGAGCACTGGACGGGGTCCTTTGGCTAGACCGGATGTAATGCACTAACAAAGGAACAGGGCATAAAAAGAGACAGTACACCGAATCACATCTATTGCTTAAATTCTATCCCTTACAGTGCTACATACACAACATTTGGTACACAATTACACAGAGATACAACAATACACTTATAATTGGATCCAATCTACTTTTGCACAGGGCACAGGGCAGTCAGGGATATGGATTACTGTTATTGAGGAGAGATATCACTTCACTGCGATGGTCAATCGAGAACACTGGTCGTGCCGCTGGTGGATAATAATAAACGGGGGAGTCTCACTTATATTCACTGTGATCGGGAGTCTGTGGGGGATATGATACTATAATAAAGGTAGGGTGCGTGTGGCGACATCCGACACCGTCACCTAGTCGCAGGGAAGCACTTGATTAGCCTTTCGGCTCGTTCACACACCTACCTTCGACTCCACAGAAAACTCCCCGCGTCCTTTCTGAGAGGGGGAACTGAGCTGTTTAATGTTCAAGCACGACTTACTCCAATATCACTCTTTAACATAACTTTTATTTGTCACTGCCACTGTGCATTGGATCACTGTCACTGTATTAGGGGTCACTGTCACTATCACTGTTCTACCCGTGTTTCCTGGGTAGTTGGGTTACTAGTACTTACTGTCCAGGGAGGCTCCCTTGTTTAGGGCCTTGACCTGAGGGGCGGCTCCTTCCTAGGGCCGCACTGGTGGGGTGCAGGGAGGCCTCGTAGTCTGGGGCCTCGATCTGATCGAGGGCCCTCGGGACTAGGACCGAACAGGCGGAGGATTCGGGCCTGCTTCTTCTTCTGCTGGGGCGTGAGAGAGCCTAGGTCGCCGTCGTCGGGGAACGTGGTGGAAGGCCTGGGCGTCCGGGGTCTGCAGGTGCTCAGGGGGAGAGGCGCCATCAGGGCTGGGCTGCGGCAGCGACTCCTGTAGGGCTCCAACAGTGCTAAGGAGTGTCCGGGTGTGGGCGGTAACTCCGCAATCGGGCCTTGCCACCACTCTAACGCCTCCGCTTGGCCAAGAAGCCTGGATGGCGACGAAGGGCTCCCCGGAGGGAAAGAGGCTTGAGGGAGATTCACGCTCTTCGTGGTTCCCTGAGTGTGTTCATTGGGCTGAGGTGGGGCTCCACTTCCCCTAGTATGGACTTTGGCTGGTGCCGTGAACTTGTCCGGCGTGCGAGGGACACCAGTAGGGTGATCGGGATCGCCCTTTCGCCGAGGCAAGCGGCCGTCAGCGTGGTGTTCCTCCCGCAGTAGGGAACAAGCCGGAGTGAGGGGCACGAGGGCCGCACTCTCTCCAATACGGACAGATCCTACCATCAGGGAATTCTCCACCCTGGTACGTGCCCCAGTCGTAACTGAGTGTCTGCCCGTACGGGAATCGACTAACGGAGAAACGGGATCACCCGTCTGCTCCGGCGAGAGGCCAGCCCCGAGTCGCCGCTTCCGTA
Source organism: Coenobita brevimanus (assembly GCF_032717465.1). Classification (NCBI taxonomy): domain Eukaryota; kingdom Metazoa; phylum Arthropoda; class Malacostraca; order Decapoda; family Coenobitidae; genus Coenobita; species Coenobita brevimanus. The sequence continues at coordinate 68,964,664 of NC_137054.1, forward strand.
ATTGGGTAGCGCTACACGCACGGTAGCAGGGTCTCTCTACCCTGGACCGTATTCTGGCCGTAGCCAAAGTACAACTGGAGAGGGATGCACACAGGCAACTCTCTCTCTCCTCAGCGTGTTAAGGCCGGAGCCTGGGGTCACCTTCCCCTTTACACACTTTGTTAGGCCGTAGCCTGTGTCTATTTCTCTTTTAAGGCCATAGCCTTGGGCCTCTTCCTGCCCTTGGGCCTCTTCCTGCCCTAGAGGGTGTAGCAAGACCGTCAAGACGGTGCTACATGGGACTGACCTCTTTTCAGTCCCACCCCTGGTCTGACGGTCACTACCCCGCCCGCACAGTAGTTCAGGTTGTCTGAACGCCTGGGGTTGGGGCACTTGCGAGGAATAGGGGCTCAGGGCCGGGATGTCCCGATGACCCTCTTGCCCGAGGTCACTAGCCTCACCTGTGTGTCCTCCTGGGGTGGTGGTGGGGTGGCGGCTCGGCGGTGGTGTGGGGGGTGGTGAGGTGGGAGGTCCTGTGGCGGTCTCGGCGGGCATTTTACCACCCTCCGCGTCGTTGAAGTCACGGCCCCGTGACTGGAGGTGGTAGGTAGTGGAGATGGCCGTCTGGTAGGCTGGGGTCAGGTGTGCCTGCTAGCTTTGAGCTGTTCCCTCATGTCGTGTAGAGGGCAGGTGCGGCTGCAAGCCTTGAATTCCCAGAGGTTAATGGTGATGAGGTTTCCTTGTTCCCTCGGGTTTGAGCGCTTCTTTTGGGGGTAAGCTCTAGGGACTGTGGGCGGCTCAGTAGCTGGCTGATGTGGCGGCAGTTTAGGTTTGGAAGGGGGTTGTTGCCTTGTAGGAAAACGTGTCACCGCGTGGAGTGGCTGTGGTGTGGGGCGGGCGGCGAGCAGACGTCGGACGAGTTGTAGGTCATTTTCCATGTACCCTGAGGGGTCGTAGATTGAGAAATGCTCCCTGACTACGCTGGGGAGGATTCTCAACAGTGCATTGAATGTATGGATATCCCGGGCATTGGGTGGTGCCTCGGGATAGGCGGCGCTGATGAGGCGCCTAGCCCGGGTGAATGTGTCATCCAGGTTCCCGTCGTAGGTGAGGGCGTCGAGTTGAGAAAGAGCGACAACTCGGCCTATGGATGGCGTGAAAGCCTGTCTCACTATTTGTGAGAATTGGTCCCATGACAGTTCTGGGACGACTTTTGGTGCAACACTAGTGATTATTTTACCCAAGTTAGGTAGAGTGACAGCGATCTTTTCTCTGTCAGAGTCAAACCCTATGTCTAGGAGGGGTTTGACCATGTCCAAATATATGTTTATGTCACACTGGTCCGGGTTGAACCTCGGCAATTGGATGTGCGGTTTAGCTGCTATTGTAAGTTCCCTTTCGCGTTCCTCCGTGCATTACTCGGATCTAGGACCACCGCTTGCCACCAGTGTAATGCTGTGTTTTTAAGACGACTTCTCGTCGTAAAAACACGAGCACTGGACGGGGTCCTTTGGCTAGACCGGATGTAATGCACTAACAAAGGAACAGGGCATAAAAAGAGACAGTACACCGAATCACATCTATTGCTTAAATTCTATCCCTTACAGTGCTACATACACAACATTTGGTACACAATTACACAGAGATACAACAATACACTTATAATTGGATCCAATCTACTTTTGCACAGGGCACAGGGCAGTCAGGGATATGGGTTACTGTTATTGAGGAGAGATATCACTTCACTGCGATGGTCAATCGAGAACACTGGTCGTGCTGCTGGTGGATAATAATAAACGGGGGAGTCTCACTTATATTCACTGTGATCGGGAGTCTGTGGGGGATATGATACTATAATAAAGGTAGGGTGCGTGTGGCGACATCCGACACCGTCACCTAGTCGCAGGGAAGCACTTCATTAGCCTTTCGGCTCGTTCACACACCTACCTTCGACTCCACAGAAAACTCCCCGCGTCCTTTCTGAGAGGGGGAACTGAGCTGTTTAATGTTCAAGCACGACTTACTCCAATATCACTCTTTAACATAACTTTTATTTGTCACTGCCACTGTGCATTGGATCACTGTCACTGTATTAGGGGTCACTGTCACTATCACTGTTCTACCCATGTTTCCTGGGTAGTTGGGTCACTAGTACTTACTGTCCAGGGAGGCTCCCTTGTTTAGGGCCTTGACCTGAGGGGCGGCTCCTTCCTAGGGCCGCACTGGTGGGGTGCAGGGAGGCCTCGTAGTCTGGGGCCTCGATCTGATCGAGGGCCCTCGGGACTAGGACCGAACAGGCGGAGGATTCGGGCCTGCTTCTTCTTCTGCTGGGGCGTGAGAGAGCCTAGGTCGCCGTCGTCGGGGAACGTGGTGGAAGGCCTGGGCGTCCGGGGTCTGCAGGTGCTAAGGGGGAGAGGCGCCGTCAGGGCTGGGCTGCGGCAGCGACTCCTGTAGGGCTCCAACAGTGCTAAGGAGCGTCCGGGTGTGGGCGGTAACTCCGCAATCGGGCCTTGCCACCACTCTAACGCCTCCGCTTGGCCAAGAAGCCTGGATGGCGACGAAGGGCTCCCCGGAGGGAAAGAGGCTTGAGGGAGATTCACGCTCTTCGTGGTTCCCTGAGTGTGTTCATTGGGCTGAGGTGGGGCTCCACTTCCCCTAGTATGGACTTTGGCTGGTGCCGTGAACTTGTCCTGCGTGCGAGGGACACCAGTAGGGTGATCGGGGTCGCCCTTTCGCCGAGGCAAGCGGCCGTCAGCGTTGTGTTCCTCCCGCAGTAGGGAACAAGCCGGAGTGAGGGGCACGAGGGCCGCACTCTCTCCAATACGGACAGATCCTACCATCAGGGAATTCTCCACCCTGGTACGTGCCCCAGTCGTAACTGAGTGTCTGCCCGTACGGGAATTGACTAACGGAGAAACGGGATCACCCGTCTGCTCCGGCGAGAGGCCGGCCCCGAGTCGCCGCTTCCGTAATTGGGTAGCGCTACACGTACGGTAGCAGGGTCTCTCTACCCTGGACCGTATTCTGGCCGTAGCCAAAGTACAACTGGAGAGGGATGCACACAGGCAACTCTCTCTCTCCTCAGCGTGTTAAGGCCGGAGCCTGGGGTCACCTTCCTCTTTACACACTTTGTCAGGCCGTAGCCTGTGTCTATTTCTCTTTTAAGGCCATAGCCTTGGGCCTCTTCCTGCCCTTGGGCCTCTTCCTGCCCTAGAGGGTGTAGCAAGACCGTCAAGACGGTGCTACTTGGGACTGACCTCTTTTCAGTCCCACCCCTGGTCTGACGGTCACTACCCCGCCCGCACAGTAGTTCAGGTTGTCTGAACGCCTGGGGTTGGGGCACTTGCGAGGAATAGGGGCTCAGGGCCGGAATGTCCCGATGACCCTCTTGCCCGAGGTCACTAGCCTCACCTGTGTGTCCTCCTGGGGTGGTGGTGGGGTGGCGGCTCGGCGGTGGTGTGGGGGGTGGTGAGGTGGGAGGTCCTGTGGCGGTCTCGGCGGGCACTTTATTAATGCCAGGAACTGCAGCCATGAAATTGTAGTAGTAGTAGCAGTAGTAGTAGTAGTAGTAGTAGTCATGGTAGTCGTAGTAGTAGTAGTAGTACAAGTATATGTAGTAAGTTGTAGTTGTAGTAGTAGTAGTAGTCGTAATAGTAGTAGTAGTAGTAGTAGTAGTAGCAGTATAAGTAGTAGAAGTATATGTAGTAACAGAAGTAGTAGTAGTAGTAGTAGTAGTAGCGATAGTTGCAATTCCAAGCTTCTCTGAACGTGAACCCGGTGGACTGCAGAATGAAGTTTGCACGCCTGCAGGTCACCATCCTCCTTTCTGGAGACAAGGAAGGATACAAGGGACGTTTGCATCATCGGGCAGTGCATCAGCTCGGTTTTTAGGTGCCACCACGTAAAGGCATCCCACTTATGCCCCAGCGATTAAGGTGTAGGAAAATTAAATACAAGTCACGAATATATTCCTGAACACGGCATCTTTTTCCAAACATTTGATACTAATGTTTTGGGGAACTGAGAAATCAATTGATTAGGTAGCAATGGACCTTGAGCAGGAAATTTTTCTGTAATTTACTGTGGAAATAACTGCATAAAAACAAAAAGGTAACTATTACAAGGACTCTGTGTAAAGAGCAGTAATATAATAAATAAACCTGGAGCTAACAGAATTTGACAGCGATGGTAAAGGGTGGCCCGTAAAGAACACGGAACTTGAAATTCACTTGTCGGTATCTTCTGTGTTACGGGGACGACTCTGTCTGCTGGCGTGAGTGTGACAGTCGAGGGAGTAAATGAATAAATGATGCAGGGTGGACACTGATAACGCTGTGTGAGTTGTCCCCACAACACTGGAAAAATTACCCAGCGGAGTGGAGATGTAGGGTTATATATGGGCCACCCTGTATAACAATAAGGGTCTAACGCTTCAGCACGATGACGCTTTTCTGTAGTTCATTCTTTCAACATCTAGACCGTTCTAGTCATCTTATGAAATAACCATCGTAATGAAGGAATTAATGAAGACAAACCGTCTGGAGGTAGCAATAAATTATACCCTGTAATGAAGAAATTAATGAAGACGATTATCTGGCGGTGGCAATGAATTATACATCGCAATGAAGCAATTATTGACAACTTGAACTGTCCGGTAGCAGCAATAAAGTAAGCATCACTACTAAAGGACTTAAAGGAGATAATGTTCATTCCAAACTTATGTTTTTTCTATTACTCTTGCTACTGGCCATAGGACTATCTACAAAGTTTACTTTGTTTTCTGCTACGACAGCCAAACTACTTGTCATTAAAGTCCCGCCCCCCTCCTAAAGTTGTGGTCCCATTTCTCACCCACTTTCCGGACGGTGGGTGACGGAGGCCGGAGCTTAACAGACAACTTGCACAGCGACTGGTATACCTCCTGACACTCCAAATGAAAGGTTAATCTAGCTCTTAATATGGAATGAATTATAAAATAGTTGGTACTAACTCGATGGTGGTGAGGATAAAGAAGATGACGAAGAGTACCACGGAGAACCAGAAGGGCCCTTGCCACGCCGGGAAGAACCTTGAAGGCAAAGAAGTGTTGAGATTAGATTTTTCACCCATCGACTGCACAGTTCTTTCACCCTAACTTTACCGAAATTTATATCATTTATGCAGCTTATTTCACACAGTTTACTGGAAGAAAAGGGCACTGCTATAGCTCCACATCCTTACGTCACACTCTAGTGTTAATATCCTGTTACAATTCAGAATTCAGGCCAGAGAGATGGATTATTTTAGATCAAGTTAGAGTACAAGGACTACAGGGTGTTTAACCTCCTTCACTACAATGACGTATCTTAATTTTTGTTCTTCCTGTCACCAGACTTTTAAACAGGGGGATCAGCACATACAGCTCCACAAGAAAATGTAGCTCAGTCTGCTGGCGTGGGAGTGGCAGTAAGAATCGATAAAGAATGAATGATGCAGGACAAACACTGATAACGCAGACAGCCGTCCCCACAACATACAGGATACCGCCTGGGGGAGTAGAGCGTCACTGTTTTTACTTGACTTAAAACTGCTATCCTGAGTGCCGCGTTGTAGTAACTGATAACCATTATAATTTGATGCTAGTCACGATGAAGTGTTATGGAAAGGATACAGAGCAGTAGCACTGTTTTTCTTCCACCGGCCCTGCGCGATATATGCTGCAAAAGGACGAAAATCCGGGCCAAATTTGGGTAAAAAGATCACAATCATGAGAGATTTTACGAACTGGAGGGGTGGAGTGTATGTTTCAATGACTTCTACAGTTTTATAGGTCCTTCTTAACAGCACAAAATCGCCTGGTGATGGCTTGAATAATGTCATCCGATTGAAGGGGTAAGGCAAGCAGTTTATGTTAAGATCAAATTCTCTCCCAGAATACGACGAACAAGTCAATGCTCCATAATTCCCTAGCTGAGTGCGAGAAGGGTCAATGTCCATGTAATTTATCTGACAGTGGCAAGAAATACCACATAAGTGAATAGTGATGTGTAGCTGGTATTTTAAATGAAGTTGATGTGTAGTGAAGTGTAGGTGGCATATTAAGTGAAGCTGACGTGTAGTGAAGTTAATGTGTAGTGAAGTGTAGCTGGCATATTAAGTGAAGCTGATGTGTGGTGAAGTGTAGGTGGCATATTAAGTGAAGTTGATTAGAGAAGTGTAGTTGGCATGTTAAATCGCAACGAAAGAGATGTTACGAAGCCTCCTACTCCAACACCACGCCACAAGAGTACTTTTTATGCGTTGTGAAGTGTAGTTGGCATATTAAGTGAAGTTTATGTGTAGTGAAGTGTAGGTGGAATGTTAGGTCGCCAAGAAAGAGATGTTACGAAGCTTCCTACTCCAACATCACAAGAGTACTTTAGTGGGATGTCCTCCAGCTGTCGTGCCTCCTCCAGTGTGCCCCTGTATGCTGGTACGAAGCCCAGATCTCGAACCATAGCGCACGCCAGTCTGCAGGCCTTAGAGTCACCACACACCGGAACCTTGGGGAAGAGGGATAGGTGTGGTGAGGCAGGTGTGGTGGGGCAGGTATGGCGAGGCAGGTGTGGTGAGGCACGTGTGAACTTGAGTGGTGAGGCAGTTGTAGTAAGACAGGTGTGAACGTATGTGGTGCAGCAATTGTGGTGAAGAGGTGTGGTGAGACCGGTATGGTGCGGCAGGTGTGGTGACCAGATGTGGCGAGACGTGTGGTTAACTGATGTGGTGGTCAGGTACGTGTGGGGAGACAGGTGAGGTTGTGAATGTGATTTACTGTCCACTTTAGTATGCCCTAAATCTGCCACCTCTCGTGAATGCTGAGCTGTTGCAAAGAGTTAAGACTGGAAGAAGGTGGCAGTTAAAAAAAAAAAATGCTATGGAAAGGATATAAAGCCGCAGTACTGTCTTATTATATCACTGTATCAAGAGATTAATCATGCAGAAGAGGTGTAGTAAGCACGGTACGGTCATAGAGCAGCCTGAAAGGGGGCTCAAGGCCTGGATCGAACTTGCGCCTTTTGAAAGAGCAGACCACATCTCTAACCACTGAGCACTTCTTCTCTTGCTCACCTGTTTGCCTGTGAGACCAGATGAGAGTGAGTAGGCTGATAAAACGTTCAGCGCCTTCACCACACTCACGCCTGCCGCTTCTCTCTGCAGGGTCTCGGCTTGGCTCCTTCGGTTTGGCAGCTTGCAGTCCCAACAGCACACTTGAGAGCAACTGTCGGTAACACATCTGGAAGCCAAAGCCACTTGCCGTTAAATGCGGGAGGATAATCAAACGAACCAGACAAGCACGGCTATTTCACAACTACCCTGCAACTTCAATTTCCTTTCACCACCAATAGATGACCACCGAACACATGCCAGACTCAGGTGTTATGGCGAAGAAATTGTAAAACAATCGTTCTTCTACTGTGTGACTCTTAACAGTCCATACATTATCTTAAAGAAAGCTTCGTGCTTACACAGATTCTTTATGAAGATGTATCTTTCGTATGACAAGTTCTTTATTGATGCTAAGCAAAAAGACAAAATACTGATCAGGATTAACACATCTCCCAACTAAACTGCCCGACGTAAGAGGTAATAGAATGCATTCAGAGAGTGTATGCCTCCGCCAATGCCATTGCCAATAAAAGGGATCCGGATTCGGATCCGTGGAGATATCGTGTGAGATACACAGGATCCGGATCCGCCCCCAAATTTAATTAATTGTTCCTTGATCCATGATGCACCCTTCTACAAAATGTTATTGAAATTCACTAAGAACTCTTGGAGATATTGTGCAGGATACATAGGATCCGGATCCGCCCCCAAATTTAATCAGTTCTTTCTTGGCCCATGGCCTACTCTTCCACAATTTTCATTGAAATTCATTGAGAACTTTTGGAGATATTGTGCGGGATATTCCAGATCCGGATCCGTCTCCAAGTTTAATAAATTGTTTCTTGGCCCATGGACCACCCTTCCACAAAATTTCAATAAAATTCATTGAGAACTTTCGAGATATCGCGTAGACAAACAGACAAAAGCAGGTGAATACATAACCTACTCCAACTTCGTTGGCGGAGGTAATAAAACCCCCAGCGATAGACCTCAGTTTCCACACGGAGTTTTACAGATGCGCGTAAGTAGTTCAGGTAAAGGGGGGTGGGGGAAGCGAGGGTCGAAGTAGGAAACTTGAAATAAGGACTCCCCTGCGACGGGAACCTAAGGAGCGGTGAAACGGCAAAACATAGTGAAGAGAGTCAAACATGACGTCCACCTACCAACCAAACCTCCTCATTCTACCGTGGAGTTCGTTAAGGTACCCTGCAGGAGCCCCCCTACGCAAAGGTTCTAGTCGATGTCTCCGACGCCCCCCACGACGACTAAGAGCAAGGAAAAGGAGGGGTATTCAAGATGTGATGGCAATTTTGGGCAAAGTCAGGGTAAAACGGGTATACAAATGCAGACGCAGTGAGGAAAACGTAAGTTTCGTTCCTACTCAAACATCATCATCATCATCATCATCATCATCATGCCCTACCTGTTGCTGATGTCAATTACTATCTTGCCCCTAAGGAGGTTGATGGGAAACGTATCGTCGAGGGGATGAGGCACAGCCATCACGACCACACCAAAGCTTCCCTCCTCTCCTAGAGCGTCTTCTGTCCTTGCAACATTTCCTTTGCATTCCAGCACTTCACTTCTGCAATGGTTAGACACAGGTTGAGCAAAAATATACATCATCATCATCAACACCATCATGTCCCCGTTGCGCACCTAAAGACAGGGTAAGGTACGATTAAAACACACACACACAAGGAAAGTATGCAAGTGAGATAGCAGCGTAGCCAGTGAAACTCTTCCTCTCCCTGTTGTAGCTCTCCCAGGTCTATCACAGTATTTACTTCTCTCACCACATTTAGTAACTGGTTGAAAAGTTCTTTCCATCTCCTCAACAACTCACCCTTTTCCAGTAACACCATTATCCATTCTTTTCATTCACCTGCTGCTCCGACCTTCCCTATTTCCTTCCAAAGCAATTTATTATTATTATTATTATTATTATTATTATTATTATTATTATTATTATTGCATTTACGACTAAAATGTCTGCCAAATTCTCCTACACTCCTTTAACAATTTACATCGTTTTAATGCTGACGTAGCTGGCATCAGTTATATTTAAGAGGATACTGTGGTTACGGCGTGGTATGCAGGACAAATCACTGAGCAAGATGGGTTACGACATCTCCAGTCACTCAGAATACCGTCTTGTGAACTCCAATGGCATAAAATGGGACATTGAGATGTTGTGCACAGAGCAAATCGCTAAGGATGGGGGGTTACGTAATTTCCAAACTGACCTAACTCTGTCCGGATCTCGACTGGCCACTATCACGCTGTAATCCGCCTCAGCCAAGCGAAGAGTCAGCGCCTTCCCCATATTGCCTGAGCCCACCACCACGATCTTCTTACGACCCTGTTCATCTGGTGGAGAAAGTAGAGGGTAAAATCAAACGGTGAGAGGAAGGGCAGCAGAGAAAGTGTTGGGTATAATCAAATGGTGGTAGGATGGGTGGCAGAGAAAGTGTTGGGTATAATCAAATGGTAGCAGAATGGGTGGCAGAGAAAGTGTTGGGTATAATCAAATGGTGGCAGAATGGGTGGCAGAGAAAGTGTTGGGTATAATCAAATGGTGGCAGAATGGGTGGCTGAGAAAGTGTTGGGTATAATCAAATGGTGGTAGGAAGGGCAGCAGAGAAAGTGATGGGTAAAATCAAATGGTGGTGGGAAAAGCAACAGAGAAAAGCGTTGGATAAAATCACCTGCTAGTAGGAAAAATATAAGATATATAATAAAATCATCTGGTAATAGAAAAAAACAAGAGAAAGTCTTAGATAAAATCACCTGCTAGTATGAAAAGTAGCTGATAAAGTGTTAGATAAAATCAACTGCTAGTTCTCAGTGTTGTTGAGTAACCCTGGTATGTCAGGCCAAACAGACACATCAATCGCAGGCAAGCAACATCTACAGGACGGTTCCGTGCAGTGAATCGACGTTCCCTTACGACAGACAGTACATCGTCACAAGACACGGAGAAAAATGTGGAGGTTTAAGTTCTTGGACAGACGCCACATCTGTTTATCTCCATCCAGTTAACAGAGACACTATGGTAGGATCCGCATCATCCCGTTATTCGCTTATATGGTTACCATCCAGAGTTGTACATGGTTTCCTGGGCTACAGGAAAACAAAAGGCATTTAGAATTGAGCAAGCTGAGATGGAAAGAAAGGCAATAAAAAGTGACAGGATGGATGTAAGAAATAGGAAGAGGGCAGACGCTGAAAAAAGAATGATAAAAGATGAAGAAAGAAGTAAGTAGCATTACATTAAGGGAGTGCATATTAGTCGTCACCATCTACCACTAGGGGATAAGAAAGCAGGACAAACATATTTAGTCAGAGAATGACATACGAACTAAAGCGAGTGTGAAGAGAATTCGTAATAATCAAACTCAGAAACAAGAGTGCAAGCTAAGTGCAGTGGCTGTGCACACAACTGTAACAGGCGCCTTTGGCTTTTGAATGAATAGAGAGAAGGTAGGAGAATACAGATAAAAATGTATTATCAGTAGTCGATGATGATGATGATAATGATGATGATGATGATAATGATAGGGGAGAAGGAGGATGAGGAAGAGGCTAGAAATTTAATTAAGACGATGATGATGATGATGATGACAAATGAGAAACGTAATGATGATGATAATGATTATTGGATGATGCTGATACTGACGAAGGTGAAGCTAGAGAAGACAACAACAATAATGTTGATGATGAGGATGATGATGACAGCGGCCTTAATGATGATGATAATGATGATGATGATGATGAATAACCAACAGCCCCTACTCACCTAAAGGAAATTCGTAGACAGGAGCACCACCCTGAGCAGGGGGCGGCGGGATGGTGATGGAGGTGGAGGGACTGGGTTCTGGGAGCTGAGATGACGAGGGGTGAGGACGGGAGGGTTGGATGGGTATGGCCAACGATGGCAGGTTAGGATTGCAGTTGCGGATGGGGAAACTCTGATTTCCTCTGATCTCTCCCTGACATCTGACGAAGACCTCGTGCTGTCCTCCAACAATCCCATTTTGATTTCCAGCAGCCTCATCTTGACCACCAGTGGCCTCATTATAACCTGAGTTGACATTGAAGACGCTGGTGGATGCCGGTGTGAATGAGGCTTGGCTGGTACGTAACACTGTAAAAACAAGAGAAGGAACACTTTTGATAGCCTCATCCACGCTTGCTGTATTATAAAGGAAACGAAATAAACATTTACGAAGAGGCAGAAGGGCAACTCTCTCAAGGCTCATCCTCTATATACTCTGGTCTGGGTGAATGTCTACTTCTGTGTAAAATTTTGTGTGCCCAAGTAAAAACTATGCTGCTGTCCCCCCTGGGGCTGTACTTCCCACCGTAAAGGGTGGCCTGCTGGGGTCCCACCCCGCCTGAAACGTAGTCGGGGTGAACATTTACCAGAATGCAAAATTTCGTGTTGTTAGGTTAAAAATCATGACCCAGCATAAAGGCTTTGACCAGGACCCAGAGGCCATTCCCTCCCACCGTGGGGTGGGCCCAATAAAGATCTTCCATTGTGCAAAATTTCATGTTCTTAAGTCTGAAGCCATGGCATTGTTCCCCTGGAAGCCGTGTTCTACCCATGCGGCTGGTCATAGGATGTCTCACCCTGTCTAATCTCACCGTGCCTTATATGTGGCCAGGGTAAATACTTACCTGTATGCAAAATTACATCCTCCTAGTTTAAAACTATAGCTGTGCATAGTGGCTTTGCTGGGATTCAAGGAGGCCACTCCCTCCCCCGTGAGGGGCGACCCTCGGTGGTTCCATCCTTCTTAATAAGTTACCAGGATGAACAAATATCAGTACGCAATGTTTCATGTTATTCAGTTAAAAAACTGACCGTGTATAACGACTCTGATCGAGACCACCAAGGGCCACCTACCCTTCGGGAGAACGTCTCTGAGGGTTCCACTATGCTTATAACCTGGCACGAGTACGCTCTACCACTGTGGAAAAAATTCTTGTACCTAGGCAAAAGAAACTGGTCATGCCTAACGGACTTGGGTGGGACACCCGGGGGCCGTCACCCCCGTGCACCGTGTGGGGCGGCCATCGAGAGTTCCACCTGCTTGAAACCTGGTCCGGGAAAGGTTTACAACTGTGTAAAATTTCACCTATCTATCACTCTTCCCATAAAGCCAGGACCTCTTTGTTCAAGAAAGTACAGTAACTCAGTGAGTGGTCAACACATTCAGGGATATCCACTATGTTTGAACGTCCCTGTGGGTGTGGCTGAAAAGTTTCAGGAATGAGCACTATGTTTGAACGCCGCTGTGGGTATGGCTAAAAAGTATACACAACATATGCATACTGTATGAATATACGAGTACACACACACACACACACACACACACACACACACACACACACACACACACACACACACATATATATATATATATATATATATATATATATATAGAGAGAGAGAGAGAGAGAGAGAGAGAGAGAGAGAGAGAGAGAGAGAGACAGACAGAGAGACAGAGAGACAGAGAAACTGACAGACAGACAGACAGGTAGGTATGCATGCAGAAATATGTAGGTTAGACAAGAGAGAGACGGACAGCAGTTAAGTGTACAAACAGGTAGGCAGGCAGGTAAGCAGGACAGACAAATTAGACAGAGGGAAAAAAAAAAAACACTTACGGTACAATATTATACTCTGCTTAACGCCACCACTGTACAGGGTGATCCAGAAATACCACTCCACTAACACTCACCAGCTGGTATATCATGTGTAATGGGGACAGCTCAATCTGCTGGTGTGGGCGTGGATGTGACAGTAGAAGACCTGAGTTACATATGGACCCCCTGTGTTCGCCTGAGAAATTAACCCCTTCAATCCTATGACGTATTATTTTTTTCATTTTTCCTTCCTCAGACGATTTTTTTTCAGTTTGAGGGAGACCTTTTTCTTCTTTTTTCTTTTTTTTACTGGGGGGTTAGATATACCCTCCATCAACCCCTTCAATACTACAGCTGAATAAAATCGTCTGGAAATGGAAGGGATGTGAAACCAATGGCCTCCTTGGGGTGGTTATGCTGTGGGGGGTTCATTCTGGGTTATGCTGTGGGAGTTCCATCTAGCTATGTTGTGAGGGGTTCAATCTAGGTTATGCTGAGGGGGTTCAATCTAGGTTATGCTGTGGGGGTTCAATCTAGGTTATGCTGAGGGGGTTCAATCTAGGTTATGCTGTGGGGGTTCAATCTAGGTTATGCTGTGGAGGTTCAATCTACAGTAGGCTATGCTGTGGCTCTTTCAGCCTTAGGTTCCTTCTTTGCACTAAAAAAAAAAAAGAGCGTGATGCATAAAACAAGAATTACCACTCTCAGGCTCCTATGACTAATCCCCAGCCGAGTAAAATCGTCTGGCGTTAGCTGAAGTGGGATGCCAGAGCTGTCTCGATCGTGAGAGGGGTGATAAACGGAGAAATAAAAGTAGGAACAGCATCTTACTCCTCGCTTCGAAGTGAGGTGAAGGCGGAGTCACATACTCGTCGCTGCTGTTTCTCAAAAGGTGTTCACGTTCGATGTCCATTTTGACTTATCGATTTATCACGCTGGGTTGGGAGGGCTGTAGTCTGAAAAAAGAAAGGGTATTACAACACTGACTAGTTTTTGTGGGATAGGTGATGATGATGATGGTGGTGGTGATTATGGCGATGATGGAGGTGATGTTAGTGATGATGGTGATGGTGATGACGACGATGATGATGATGATGGCTGAGGGCAGAGGTCTCTAAACTGGGGGACACGTTCCTTTTGGAAGGCGTGAAACTATGTATATTTTTCTTTAAAGACGTGATGAGAAAAGTCTGAATCTACACAGATACTTAAAATCTCTCATTGATTATACTTAGCACAGACTCTTGAAAAATCAAATTACAGCAGATCAAGTTGTATTCTAAGTGGGGCGAGAGGCTCCGTAACACCTCTTCCTCGGTGACTTATTTTATATATTACACCTTATCCTCTTGTACGTTATTTAGGCCACTTAGAAATTCAGTTGGATCAGCTGAGGTGGTCATGGCCATTCATTTCAGTTCAGATCCGTAGGCCTACTACCTCTGTAATGTATATGCCTTACTGTATTGTGGATTCTCTCTCTCTCTCTCTCTCTCTCTCTCTCTCTCTCACACACACACACACACACACACACACACACACACACACACACACACACATCAGTAACAGCCCGGAATTCATACACGCTTATACAGTGCATTCCTACATCATACAACCAGCTGTACAGTAAGGCACGTACATTACACATCATTTTCACAGATTTTGCGAACACATACTTTTGTACTCTGATCATGGCAATTTGAACAGAGGCATGTCACTGTTTTGTAGCTAAGTGGAGACCATCTTGCCTTCCCTTGGCTATGTTGGCAATCTTATTATCTTTTATATTCTTGCTACCTTATGGCTATTTCTTTCAGCTTCGGAGAGCGCCGTTATAATAAAAAACCAAACTCATCCGGTCCCCTAAAACTCAAAAAAAAATCCAAATCGTCTGTACGTAGCAAAAAATTACGTGGATGAAATGCGTCATGGCAGGGAAAGGGTTTAAATCAGTCCCTTTTAACCCCCTCGGTACAAAGACATTTTCCCCCCGTTATTTTGAGTTCCATAAGACTACTTTCTTCGGCTAGGGACAGACCCCGTACTGGAAGGGTGTAGAACAATATATGCCATACGAAGTGTTGATGTGTGAGAAGGGTAATCTCTGTCTCTGTCTCTGTCTCTGTCTCTCTCTCTCACACACACACACACACACACACACACACACACACACCGTTGTTCGTTATACAGGAAACTACACACACACACACACACACACACACACACACACACACACACACACACACACACACCATTTTTTACAGGAAACACACACACACACACACACACCATTGTTTTACAGGAAACACACACACACACACACACACACACACACACACACACCATTGTTTTACAGCAAACACACACACACACACACACACACATACACACCGTTGTTCGTTATACAGGAAACCACACACACACACACACACACACACACACATACACACCGTTGTTCGTTATACAGGAAACCACACACACACACACACACACACACACACACACACACACACACACACACACACGCACACACACACACACACACACCGCTCGCTGGCTCAGTGGTAGCGTTCTCGCTTGCCATCTGGTAGACGGGAGTTCGCGCCTCGCTCAGGTTGCGAAGTTTCACTGACGAAGTGGGTGGTTACTGTCCCCCTTGAGCAATGGGACGTGTGTGTGTGTGTGTGTGTGTGTGTGTGTGTGTGTGTGAAGGTCACAGCCTTGCCCTTAGATCGTACTATATGAGCTCCCAGCTCCGTTCCGGGAGGGTAAAAGCTGACGATCACGACCATCACAACCATCAAGTGATCCTGACCAACCCAGTGAATTACACACACACACACACACACACACACACCATTGTTTTACAGGAAACAAATACACACACACACACACACACACACACACCTCATTATACCTTCGCAGATGGCCAATGGTACAGTAGCCTACCTGCGCTGGAGATAGGGGCGGATCTAGGCTTTTAACCTGACAGGTTTCCAAAATCTGGAAATCTGGAAAATACTGGCACTGATTTTTTAATTTATATAGTTTTTACTTTTCATTCTTCATTGAAACTATCTTTTTATTTTCAAATGCAACAAGTAGGCTAATACAAAATTTTAATAACGAAAATTCCGCTGCATATATATATATATATATATATATATATATATATATATATATATATATATATATAAGTAGGGGCCTATACTTAATGTTCTATTCAGAGTTCAAAATATCTGTAAATTGTAAACGTCGCTGGTGTGTCCTGCTGAAAATGTCTATCACATGACCATTGTCAATGCTGGTTGAATAATGCACCTGCCGGTGAGCTAGACCATACAGACGTTCATGACCCATGGCAGTATGTATATAAGACTTGAGTCGGCGAAGGGCAGATACAAATCTTTCACATTCACAGGTTGTTACTGGTGGAGTAATGAAGGTCTTCAGCATCTCACAGATGTTGGGAAAAAGCAATTTGTCTGTAGCCTTGATTGTAGATAAAGCTGTTGTAGCAAGGTCCGACGATTTGTTCCAAGTGCGTTCCTGAATATCAAGCCACTGACGTCACGTGCCAATCAGTTAAACCATCTACCAGGGGAGCGTGTCTATGACGTGCATTTTTTTTTTCTTTTGTGGCTTTATGGCAATCGCCCACTGTGAGGGGCATTAGGCCAAATGAGATTACTAGATGCACAATACACCAACAAGGCACCGGCTGTGCACACAACGACCAATCTAGGGGGCTAAGCGTGGTGGGAGCAAGAAATAAAACACTCAGATCAGCTAGACACACCTCCTCTTTGACAATCAGACTGGGTGAAATCCCCGCCCGGAGCAGATCGTACAAGTTGGTATAAGTCGTGGCTCAGAGCTGATACAACGAGTCGTATCAGCTCTGAGCCACGACTTATACCAACTTGTGCGATCTGCTCCGGTCGGGGATTTCACCCAGTCTGATCGTCAAGGACGTGTGTCTAGCTGATCTGAGTGTTTTATTTCATGCTCCCACTCGGTCGAGTGCCAGGAGGTGATGGTGGGAGGACACGTCTAGCCAGTCCTTAGCATCCACGATAGGAGGACGAGATGGGCTGTCCTCCTCTGCCCGAGGAAGGGAGGGCTCATCGACCTCCTCTCCAGCCGAGGTGCCGGTCGATGCATCCTCAGCCATAGAGACGGAGGCAGAAGAGTCCCGCCCCTCTTCGGTTGTTGACGGCAGTTCATGAACATCAGCGGTAGTTTTTTTTTTTTTTTTTTTTTTTGGGGATATTCGTCCCAGTTGAACTGGGACACGGGCAAACAGAGAGCCCGTCACAGTTGCACATATAGTGCTCATTCAGAGATTAACGTGGTGGAGGGTAGTCCTTGACCATGTTTAGTAACACATTAAAAGGTGCCCTGGCAACAATGCCAGCAGCATCCCTAAATTCATCACCTGATCGGGCATGGGCACCATCGGTGCAAGACCTTAGCAGAGATGTAGCGGGGCAATGAAGGAGGTAATGTATGAGAGGCACATCGGACCTGGCCAAGCAATGAGGGCATGGATCAGGCTCCGTACCAGAGATCTGTTTGAAGCAGGGGAACCCAAGGCGCAATCTCCGTATTCTCACCACTAAGAAATTAGGCAGGGCCTTAGGAGGAAGGAGGGGAGAGTATGCTGTAGCAGTGGCATACCAGTCTGCAGAGCTAGAGCCCCCCGAGATGCAGAGTTGGTGTTCCTCCCGGGACAGTCTGCCTATGGTTGCCTTTAGTGCTCCAAGAATGTATGAGGGGCTGGGGCGGAGGGGGAATGTTATCTCTGGATGAGTGCAGGCAGCGCGAGCCGCGTCATCAGCTCTTTCATTGCCAGTAATCCCGACATGACCTGGGAGCCAGTGAAGTATGATAGTGGCTCCCCTTTGGACAAGAAGAGTTGCAACCGTGTAAATTGCTGTTAGGAGGAACACATTGTCATGGAGGGAGAAAGAGCGTAGTCGTTGAAGGGAGGAAAGACAGTCCGTATGGATAATGACACGTCTATAATGGTGGTGATGAGCGTGGCGCAATGCACCCAAAATGGCTGCAAGCTCTGTTTGGAAGGCAGACACTCCTGGGGAGAGGCGCCATGATTCAACCAAATTCCCCACGACAAAAGCAGATCCAGCAGAGCCGTCAGGAGAAACAGAGCCGTCAGTAAAGTAGGTGGCCGAACCCAGGGAGTCTAATGCAGCCACCCGACTAAGACCATCCTGACGAATCATGGCGGGAATAGAAGAGCGAGGTTTGGCCTCTGATGGACTGATGATATGGAAAGGGAGTGGAGTCCAAGGTGGTGGATCTTCAAAGCCAGGGAAAGAAGAATCAGGGTCTTGGCACAAGCTTGGAGCAGCTCCCAAATTGTGAATGGTGGCAGCTGTGGTTCGGGCCCAGTCACGTTGAGGGAGCGCCTCAGGTGGATGGCCCAAAAGTCGTTTGAGCAGGGTTGAGACGGGTAGATCAGGCCGGCGCTGCACCAGCTGGAGTGTTATTGTTGCTGCGCGTAGCGCAATGCGGTGCGTCAGTGATGGCAGTCCACTCTCCAAACGCAAATTCACTAGACGGGTCCAAGGTGGAGCTCCAAGCATGATACGTAGAGCATTGTTCTGTAGAACTTCCAAGGACTTGGAGATGGGTGGGGAGAGACCAGTCATACAGATTGCTCCGTAGTCCACCAGGGATCGTATAGAGTGAATGTAGAACGTGCGGAGGACAGAAAACGATGCCCCCAAGCTCTTTTTTGAGAGGTACCGGAGAGCAGCGAGGCGGGTGGAAGCACGTTCCCGTAGGTATCTTACGTGGCTTGCAAAGGTTAGGCCCTGGTCAAACCAGACCCCCAGATACTGGTGTGAAGTGGCAACAGTGAGCTGGTGACCCCCGAGAAGCAATGGAAAGTCTGGAGGGCGGAGGCCGAATGGCAGACACTTTGTTTTTTCCAGATTGATTTTTAATCCAAGCTCGTTGCATTTGGCATGGAGTCGAAACATGGCATAGTGCGCCCGGGAGAAGGAATCTCGGCGTGTGAAGACCAGGGCCAAATCATCTGCATAGCAGAGGAGAGAGATGCCTGGCCCATAATCAACAGTTAAGAGCCCCTCCATTAAGATGTTAAAGAGGAGAGGGCTCAAAACACTTCCCTGGGGGGTGCCGTTAGGATGAGGATGAAAAGGGGAGAGGTGTCCCTGAAAGCGAACCCCTGCAGTGCGTTCGCTAAAAAAGTCCCGGACCCAGGATATAAGTCTGCCCCCTACTCCCCTGGCCGCGAGAGCTGCCAGGATAACAGTGGGGTTTGCCAGTTCGAAGGCCTTCTCGAGGTCGAGGAAGATGGCCATCCCCCGTCCGCCCCTCAGCTCCCCAAGGAATGATGCAAGGCAGTGGGTGGCACTCCTGCCTGGATGATAGGCATAAATCCTTGGGTGCAGCGGTCCCAGCCGCCAAGCAAGACGAGCCCGCACAACCCTCTCAGCTGTCTTAGCGATGCAACTGAGCAGGGAGATGGGGCGCATGGCAGTGGGATCGCGAGGCTTCGGAATCGGGTGGATGACAGCCATCTTCCACGACCTCGGTAGACGCCCCTCAGACCACGAGAGGTTGAGCAGATCAAGAAGCCGATCTTTCCCACAATCTCCAGCATGTGATAACAGAGAGTAGGTTAGCCCGTCGAGTCCCGGAGCAGTGTCTCCTCTGTGCTGCAGCGCTTTATGCAGTTCCCCACTGGTGAAGGGAACATCGGCAGGGTCGGGCTTTTCACAGGCAGTTTGAATTGCTGCAAGACGAGAGGTAGACAACTGCTCCTGCTTGTCTCTGACGGACTGTGGAAGATTGTGGGAAGCAGAGCGATCCGCGAAGTGTTGAGCGAGACGGCTGGCTTCAGCGGCCGGGTCAGGGTGAGAGGGAGGACGGGGGGGACGTGGGTCAGAGATCGACCGGATTCTCCTCCACATCTCCCTGAGAGTGGAGTGAGAGTCTAAGGTCCTACACCATCTGATCCACGCCTCCTCCTTCAGCCGGCGTTTTCTGTCACGACGTGTTGCGTGACAGCAGCAAGGTGTCGGCGGTGCGGAGATGTGCGGCGCCGCCGGTATTGCTTTCGCGCTGCGTTGAGTCTGTGGTTGAGTTCCCTGACCCTGTCGCAGTAGATCCAGCCGTCTCGGTAACGCCTCTCGGAACGCGGCTGCTGCGGGATGGATATGGAGGCAGCCTGTGCAAAAGCACTGGCAACTTGATCCGCTCTACCCTCGAGGTCCAGGACGGGAGGGGCGGCCTCAAAAAAGGTGGATAAGGCCCTGGCAAAGGCAGCCCAGTCAGCTTTGCTGAGGTCCCATCTCGGTGGGGGAGGTGGGGGCGGGGGGAGGGGTGTGAGTGGTAGCCTGATCTGTATGGCGAAGTGATCGCTGGCTAGGCGCAGGTGGAGCGACCATTGCGCCGGGCCAGCAAGTGGGGAGGAGGTGAATGACAGATCCAGGCGTCCTCCCCGAATGTGGGTGGGTTCTTGGATGTTGTTTATTAAGGAGACACCTTCCATCTCCTCGAGAACGAGAGAGATGTGCCGTCCTGCCTCATTGGATGGAAGGGGCGATGCAAGAATGTCGTGATGGGCATTAAAGTCACCCCCGATAAAGACAGAACGGGAGGAAGCGTGGGAGAACACCTCCCCAACATCAAGAGCGCCCCCCTGGCTTCTGTAGACATTGTACACAGTTAGTGAGGAGGATGCGAGGTGTAGCACAACACCTTGCACCTCTACACCCGGTCCACAAAAGGGCAGGGGGTCACAAACAGTGTGGGGGACGTGATCTCGGACGAGAATGGCACATCCTCGTGTGACTCCACGTTCATAGGGGAGGAGATGGGAGGTGTATCCAGGTAGCCGAAAGGGGGAACTGTCTGGGAGTAAGGTCTCCTGCAGGAGGAAGACGTGGGGCTGATCCCTGGCGACTGCCTCCTGCAGGAGGGGGAGCTTGTGTCTGATCCCCAAACAGTTCCACTGTATTAATCGGATGTCTGCAGGGTTTGCTTGCAGGTCATGGGGGGCAGGGGGCTGTCGCCCGAGAGGGAAGCCGGGGCCTCGACCACAACCACCGTGTCGACTGCCACCGGTGCCGGAGCATCTTCTGATGGGGGAGGTGGGAGACGAGGGTTCTGAGCCCTCTGGGATGCGGTAGCGGTGTGTCGAGGCCGTCCCCTCCGTCTCGGGCGCACCGCCCTGCGTAGTGGGGGGTTGGTAGTCTCTGGAGGGGGTGCAGGCTGAGGTGTGCCGCTTCGCTTCTTTTCGGTGGCCTCCTTGATGATTCCGTCTATTGCGGCTGAGATATGGTCTGTGGGGCACGTTATTCCCAGCATTTGTTTGATCCCTATGATTAAGGCCTTGACAATCTGTTTCCCAATGCTGTTGAGCTCCACGAGGGTGAATACAGGCTCCTGCTGAATGGGGGCCTGGGAGGGACTGTGAATGGCCCCGGCTGCTGGGTGCTGCAGTGGCGAGGCTGGAGAGTGTACCTCTGCCGTCGTGACGACCTGGGTGAGAGCAGATGGTGGGGGGACTGCTGTCGTAGTGCGTAGTGGTGGGCTCGGCGTGGTAGGCAGCGGAGGGAATTCTGCCTCGCTGGTGGCTGGGACTTTTTCCGTGGGGCGGCGCTGTTGGCCCCAAACGAAGGTACCTGGAGGGGCTGGAGTCAGGCTGATGGCCTGCTGCTCTTGTACCCATGCCACTTGCTGCTCGCGGCCTTTCATTACTCTCCTCGTTCTGGCTGGGCAGCTGGGGTGCCAGGCATGGTGCGATCCTGAGCAGTTGGGGCATCGTGAAGTTACAGGCTGTTTTGTTTTCAGCCTTGCCAGGCACTGCTCGGTGTCGTGGCTGGCGCTGCAAATGCCGCATACTGGGGGGCGGTGGCAGTTGGCCCTGTGGTGTCCATATCTTTGGCACCTGTAACAACGGAGCGGCTCTGGCGTGAAGGGGCGCAGGTGGAATTCGCCCCAGTTCCCTAGATCGAGGGAAGGTATTAGCGGGCCCCTCAGGGTGACTGTGACCTGCAGGGTCTCTTCCCGCGTGCGCTGATTTTGGCAGCGCTTGGCCTCCTCCACTAGGGGGTGCTGTAGGAGGATTCCTACCGGCATACGCCTGGGGTAGCCCATGACAGTGGCCTTGGTGAGCTGTTCGCCCCTTTGCAGCTCTACAATCTTCAGGGGTGGGGCCTCGTCCTCCGCCAATGCCCTCAGTCGCAGGTAGGTCTCCTCGTCCCGGGGGATGAGGACGCAGCTGTCGTCCCGGCCATAGCGGTTTGTGACGGCTAGTCCCTGTAGGTGGTTTTCCAGGGCTTGGACCGCGCCGTAGCTGGTCGTGAATCCCGGTTGGGCTGGGACACGAAAGGCTGGGAAGTTGGAAGGGGTGGTGGAGGAGGCCGGACTGAGACAGAGGGGCGTGGCGCCGAAGGGGGCCTCTGAGGAGCTGAGGTGCTTGGTGCAGGTGGTGGCTGCTGGGGAGCAGTCATGCGGCTGGCCGGGATTTGGTCGTTTCCCTGTGTCGCTCGTGATTTTTTGCGCGACACGAGGGTCCAGCCCTCTTCATCAGGAGCGTTAACAGCAGTGGTGGCAGCAGGGACAGGCAGGGTGCCTGTGGGGTCAGTTTCCCTGGCAGCAGTGGTGGCCTTTGTGGCGCTGTCGCGTGCTCGAACACTCGGCAGGGCCTTGGCAGTAGACTGTGGTGCCCTTGCAGAGGGGGGGCAAGGTGGTCGCTTGTGAGTGCTGGAGGGGCTGTGAGTTACTTGGGGAGAAGCCTGGGAGCCTGAAGAGGTGGGAGCTGGGGCAGTCGTGATTCCATCCATGGTTTCGTGAATCCGCGCGATCTTAGCTCGTGCGGACGAGGACGTGGTGGGAGCAGCATACCGTGGGTGTGCTGCAGGTCCGTTAGGCCTTGGAGCGGGGGGAGCAGTGGGGGGGGCCCCGGAGGAGGATGAGGAAGAGCTGCTGGAGGAGAGTTTGCGCTCTCGCTTCTCACCGGTAGTGGGCTTGGTAGGGGGTGGCCTCGAGGGCGGGGGGGGGGGCGGGCTGGCCCCTTGGGCCTGGAGGTGCATGCCACCTTCATGGCATATGCACCGGGCAGTGCAGGAAACGTAAAGGCAACTCAAGACACACACACACACACACACACACACACACACACACACACACACACACACAAAAAGTGATAATCAATTTATAACAATATGCACTCAATTCGTCTGTTGAGTTGTCTGAACAAGTCAACACAACAGTAAACAGATGAGCAGAATTGGAGCAATTAGTTATATAGGAATTTAATTTAATCTCAACCTGAGCAAATCTATCAGCGTGAACTGATTTGTTAAGTAAATCAGAACACCTGGACAGACCTACGCAGGAGAAAGTAAAATAAATAAGAACACGACTGTGATGCTATTTAGTTTAGAAAAACTGGGTTAGGTGAGTCACGGAACTAATTTGCCATACAAACTAATTCCTCAGACAAACCTAACGAGTTAGAGTAAACTAAATATAAGACTTGGCAAAGGGAAGCCAAGAGCACAATATTAAAGTGATATTTAGTTTAGTAGAACTATGCTGGGGCAGCCACAGAACTAACTTGCAATGCAAATTGATTCCTCAGAAAGCCACAGCAAGTTGAAGTAAGCTAAATATAAGGCGAAAAAAAAAAAAAAAAAAAAAAACGGCCGAGAAAAAAACCCAACAGTAACGGGGGGGGGGGGGTTCCCCGTCCTCTAAAGGACGTCGAGGGAAGACCCGTCACTGCCCCGTGAGGGACTTTCCTAGCCCTAGCCCTAACAGAGAATGACGCCCTCAACGCCTCCTATAACCAGGCCCTAAAGGCCCCCCTTCATGGAAATGCCCTGCGGCACTCCTTCAGGGTTCGGCGTCGTACTACGGTGAGGGACACTAACGGCAGGCCGAAAAAAAAAAAAAAAAAAAAAAAAAAAAAAAAAACCCTAGAGCAAGAGCAGGGCTCTTAAAAAGGCAGGGAGAGACGCTGTGCAGTAGAGAGCAAGCACACCGCTCTAGCAGCACCGGCAAGGCCGATCACAGCTCCAGTGTCGGGCAGTGGTGAGAAGGAAGCAAGCCTCCAACACAACACCAAAGACAGGACCACGTGGAGACGGAAGCAGGCAAGAGCTGGAGAGCTGGGAGACACGTCTTCACAGCACGACTGCAGCAGCGCGAGTGAGCGGTAGTTGTAAACGTGGCCATGTCTGAAGCCGGGTAGAGGATCAATGAGGCAGTCCTCTGGTTGAGGGGAACATCCTGCCGCAGCCTCTTCCGCAGTGGAGAGCTGGGTGCGGCAGGTCGCACCGGTCGGGCCCGACGTTCCCGGCGGCAAGGGGCAGAATGTACAGTACATCGCGGCCGAAGCACTGGGGGATGATAAGGTGAGGCAGCCCGTTCCCTTATCACCCCCACAAAAAGCCCTCGCCGTCGCAATGCACATTTCCACGATGGTGGTTATCTCCCTAGAACTCCTAGGACCCCTGGCCTAGCATTCCTGGGCCGCGAGGCGCCGCCCTGCTTGGGCAGAACCTTGCCCATTATACATGTTTGTCTGCATTTCATACTGCGGCATTTGAAGTTCAAATGCGACCCTCCCTGCGGGAAAAAAGGGCACAGCAGCAAGGGGTCCCCTGTGCCGTTATTGCCCAGGGAGCACGTATGTTATCTCCGTGCCCGCCAAGGGAATCTGTTGTAGGGAAGACTAACATTGTAGTGGACGCTGGTGGTGGACACTACTGTACATGTCCTTTTCTAAAATAAGGATATCTGACATTTCTTAATTTAAAAAATATATATACAAAGATACATTTATAGTTAACCAAACCGGAAAACGGTGGAAACCGGTCTAAATCCGACCCTAGAGAGAGAGAGAGAGAGAGAGAGAATTACCTCATAATGCCTTTGCGGACAGTTTACGATACAGTAGCCTACCTGCGCTGGAGAGAGAGAGAGAGAGAGAGATTAACTGCATGAATGGGAGAGCGAGAGACAGACAGAATATGGATATTAACCGCATGAGAGAGAGAGAGAGAGAGAGAAAGAGAGAGAGAGAGAGAGAGAGAGAGAGAGAGAGAGAGAGAGAGAGAGAGAGAGAGAGAGAAATATGGATATTAACCGCATGAGAGAGAGAGAGAGAGAGAGAGAGACGTTCTCTCCACAGGCACGGCTCAGCATGCAACTTCACACTGGGTTGCGTGAGACGGATTTACCAAGACCCCGGGCCAAGGCATGCAGAGCGGTTAGACGCGTGTAGCACAGGAGGTAAACGATGAACGGGAATAGATCGCTGCCTTCCCTCACATAATGACAGCCCTCCTACAGTACTACGATAGCTAGGTGTGATTATCGTACTATCCTCTTCTATAATTAATGAGCCTGGGATGACATAAATTGATAAAGATTGTGGGAAATGAAACTATTGAGGATACTGGCAACTCTATGAATCACGCCGGATGTGAATGGTTGAGGAAGTGACATGTTCTGTACAGGCGTGGTTGCCACGCTCGTGTGTGTGTGTGTGTGTGTGTGTGTGTGTGTGTGTGTGTGTGAGAGAGAGAGAGAGAGAGAGAGAGAGAGAGAGAGAGAGAGAGAGAGAGAGAGAGAGAGATTAGTACCGGTATCAGCCTAACTTGAAAGATTAGTATCAGTTTAACTTTTAAACCAATAAATATATACGCACCGTATGAGACAGCTTTCTCTGTATCTATGACCAAACATGTATACATCACGGGTGCTGTGACAAATTGCCAGGTGTTGGAGCTCTCAAAATACTGTGATTAATTGACGATACCTATGACATTACCGGTATATCTTTTATCTATCTCTATATATACATCCATCCACCTATCTACCTATCTACCCAAATACTGTTTGACTAATAGAGTGACTTACAATATGCTATTCACATGGCTATACCCTTGAGAGTAATGTTAAATTACATTTTACTATATATATATATATATATATATATATATATATATATATATATATATATATATATATATATAACGGAAAGTAGTGCAGCGGCGCTCCTGTGGGCTCATGCAGCACTGGACCCCTGGTATACACTGAAGCGTAGTCAGCTATAGGATGAGAGAGAGAGAGAGAGAGAGAGAGAGAGAGAGAGAGAGAGAGAGAGAAACGCTGGCTAGGTGGTTGGTACACTTTTCCACTGAAGTGTGAGCCCCAGGTACAGAGTTGAAGCCCAAGGCGTGGTGTACTTATGGATGCCTAATATTTTTTCACCTTGCCGGTTCTACACGTGGCATAAACAGTCTCTAAAATACACAACAGAAACAATACTACACCTTAATTTCCATATGCATCACTCCATATAGATATCGCGTCCCCATTCGTACTTCGCCAGCATGTGTAAGGGTTAAATTATATTACTCTCTCCATTTGGGGTATAGGTTCGGGTCAAGGATGTGACAGGTCAGGTCCTGTTGTGGAACTATTATGGAGAGAGAGAGAGAGAGAGAGAGAGAGAGAGAGAGAGAGAGAGAGAGAGAGAGAGATTGATGTAAAGGTATACAGAGTACATAAACAACAAAAGAAGGTTGTGGTCGGCAGACATATGCAGTTACTGATTTCAAAGTCGTGCATGTCGTATGAGAGAGAGAGAGAGAGAGAGAGAGAGAGAGAGAGAGAGAGAGAGAGAGAGAGAGAGAGAGAGAGAGGAGCTTACCTTAGTCTATCTCTTCAAATGAATATTTAAGCTAATCCGTGTGAGATACAGCTTAACTGCTTCCCGCACATGTACACCGCACCCAGTGCAACCTCATACTACTCCAGGATACGTAAGTTCCAGTCAGCCACCGAGCGGCTACACTCGTATAGCTCAGGATATAGGCCAAGAACGTACGGGAATAATAGAACGATGACTTTCCTCGCATTAAGACACTGCTCTCTTAAAGACAACCCTCCTGTGTTAGGCTACTGCGATAGCTAAGTATAACTGTTGCTCTGTTCTTCCTTAGAATTAACCAAAGATAAGTTATTAATGCTATTAAGAATGCTGACTTAACAAACTATAGAGAACACTGGCAACTATCAAACGCGCTGGAAATGACTGGGGAACTTTGTTTCCAAACGATTACAGTATGAATCATACTTACGAAGACAGACTGAAAGAAGCAAATAATATGCTTTTATATTCTTATTGTAAAAAAAGATAATTTTCTTCTCGTACTGAAACAAACCTTCGGTGCAAAACGTTCCTCGTGCACGGCTAACTTTTCGACTACTTCACATCACAATTATGGCAATTTTCCTCTCATATATTATTATTGTTTTCCTTGTATATGAATTTTTAATATACTTGTTTTATGATCGGAATGTGATAATGATAAGGAAAATAATAAGAGAAATGATGACGATGATGATAATGATAGCAATGATAATTAATTTACTTATCTATAACCAGACGCCATAATCAAGTAAGGGGTGACCGTTTGATATTTACAGTAGTTCTTTTACGGGAAAGGGCACTAACCCTCCGCCTTGATGAAACATTGG
This sequence comes from Coenobita brevimanus, assembly GCF_032717465.1. Lineage (NCBI taxonomy): Eukaryota > Metazoa > Arthropoda > Malacostraca > Decapoda > Coenobitidae > Coenobita > Coenobita brevimanus. The sequence goes on from NC_137054.1 coordinate 68,991,979, forward strand.
GAACTCGTATGGGTTGGTTATATGGTTACCACCCAGCGATGTAAATGGTTTATTGGTTTAAAGGAAACCATTAGGCTTGTCACTCAATGTAAAGCCACCTGAAAAGGAAAGAAAAGTAATAAAAAATGACAGGAAAGATGGGAAAAATAGGAAGAGAGGAGGGCTGACACAGAAAAAGAATGATAAAGGTGAAGGAAGAAGCAGGTAGCAATACATGAAGTGAATGATGGTCGCCACCACCACCTACCACCATATAATAATAATAATAATAATAATAATTGTTGTTGTTGTTGCATCTTGTTGACCGAGAAACAAAAATCTAAGGTAAATTTTCCTCTTCAGCATAATTTAATTTGTTGCACAAGAAGATAGAGGATGATCATACACTCTTGTCCTTCAAAAGCAAATCTCTAACGATAGGTCATCGTAACTGCTGGTGCATCACGGTTTCGTACCATAATTCTTTAAAGTATTTGCTGTATTGAAGATTCTGACGGTCAAATTATCACAACTGAATGTTCCAAGGTTTTGACTGTCCTTTGTATTCCATTCTTATTACCACTAAATTATATCACTGTTGGGAAAATATAATTCCAGAAATATTCAGATTCAAAAGTATTTTTGCCAAATTCTGGACTTATCTTTTTTTTTTTTTTTTTCAATCTAACAACATTCTCGATTATTCATATTTTATCATTATTGCAAAGCCTTGATCAAATTTCAATAATATTCTAAGTGTTCTGTCATTAATTTAAAGATATTTTACTGTATAGATTTGAATACTTTTACCATACAGGTGTTTCATCTTAACTTGGTCCAGATTTTTGCCCTTTTACCGATTATTTCACATAGCTCAATTGCAGAAAAAGATCATGCTCTAAGTTAGCCTTTTTATAGCTCTTCTTTGTGACTTGCATCCTAAGTCAAACTAGTGTTATTTTATTGTTTCATTCCACATTCAAGATGGGGAGACTGCAATTATAATTTAAAAGGCAGAAATGAGTTTGGCGATACGTTGGACTTTGTCGAATATAGCAACACTGTAGCGCCTTTTGGTAGCGAGTTTAGCAAGCATTGTGCATTCGGTCTGGCAACACTGACGCGGCATTCTACAATTTACGATAAATTCTATGTTGTAACTTAATGTTTCGTTTTGCAGTGAGAACCAAAGATATGGAAAGATTCTGTTCTCCCCTTTCCTCGTCCTTCCTGTCGAACAGAATACATGGAACTTACGATCATTTCAAAATTTTCTTAGGAACTTTTTAAAAACTGATAAAAGGGGAATATTGTGCACTCTAATCCTTCCTGCGAAAATAAACTGCACATACGACAGAGAACGCATCGTAAGTCTGTGTATTCTCAAGCATATTTACGATCGACTCCCCGTTGTAATTTAGATGTTTTTACAGGAAGAACTAGACAAAGGAAGATTTTGCACTCCTCTACCTGATCTCCCTGCAGAAACCAGTTATAATTCGCAGCAATTTTTCACCTCGTAACTAAGATCTACATATGAAACTGGGACAGGAGACAGAGGAAGATTCAACGGTGTCCTTGTCCTCCCTGCGAATCTAAGACCAGAATTATGACAGGGAAATGATCGTAAGTGCGTTTGCCGGCAAGGTTGTCGGAGTGAAAATAAACAATGACAATCTACGGGCGCATGGTGCAAATGCTGTTTTCTGGCCATAACTTCCTTAATATTGCATGGTTTTCCTTATGTGACGGCTTATTTTAAAGCTCGTAAAATATTCTAAAGTAATATTAACTTCACCTTTTCTTATTTGGTCCGTGTTTGCTATAAACACTTCTCCAAAGCAATCCACATTAACAACAACAGGTGCTTCTGAGCCAACTGCTGTGAATTTATTGCTGAAATCTGATTGGCTGCAGTATGACTCATGACAAACCTAACACATGCAAGAAGTTGAATTATTTTTAGCATCATTTAAAATATATAAACTGATATATCTGAAATGGAGTTTAATAAAGAAGTACAAGAATAACTGTGAACATATGTAAATTATATGCCACCGTAGTAAAAATTACTGGAAATAGTCTACCTTTTATTTATGTAAAATATCAAATATATTACGCATAATGAAATAAATACTTAATATGGGCCTATATTTATACCTATTTTTTTCTCCTACCACAGAATTAAGGTACTATAATAGATATATGCATAAAAATATACTGTAGTGATCATCTACCTTTACTACAAATAAAAAGAAGCTCTAGGCTTCAACAAAATAGTTATATTAAATTACACGACCTTGGAAACGCTGAACTTCTGAGACTGTTAGGTTCACAGATGGTTAGGTTGTGTTGGGGTAATCATTTCGCTAGAAAATACACTAATGTGACCCAACACTGCTTTTCTGGAGTCAATACATTCCTAACATTCAGCATACTTTGATGTTTTGTTTGCATAACGTGTACACAGTGCCACCCCAACAAAAAATTGCAAGAAAAAACCAAAATGAGGTGGCGAGGGCTTTCTTGACAACAATCATTCATACCTATATTTACTTGGCTCAGTACATGGGAATCTGATTACCGTACGCTGATTACCACAGTGAAATAGATTTTAATGCACTGTGGTAGCCAACTGTCAAACGTCATAAGGTTAACTGTCATTCACACTGACTAGTTCGTTTACATTACAGCTAAACTCAGTGTGGAAGTACTGCACGTCTGTATGCATCAGTCTGAGCAGTGCAGGGCTATATGATGTTTGTATTGATTTTATAGTACGACTTGTATGTACTTACCCATGAAAAGTTATTCCCTGTTGTCTGGTGCCAATTGTTCGCTTGTTAGTTTAACCCTTCTCAGGTAAACCTATAATTTTATCCTTACTTAGGTAATGTGGGGTCTGTCAGACCCCAATCTTTAAAAAATCATCAATAATACTTACAACAACTTTATTGAAACAATCGCTTTTTCACAGCTTCTGTAGGCCTCTTCCTTCAATTTTGTGCAAAATGTATGGAAATATAAGTGACGAAATATTTTATGAAAAATTAAATGAAAAAACCTTGACAAATTTTATACCATCTGAAATTAGTGGCTGCCATACCAACACTGATATGTTCCACCAGTGTTCTATCATTGCATGCAGTACAGTAATGGCCAATGTTTCTGTAAGCAGTAAGAGAAGCACGTCATAAAAAAAAAAAAAATTGTATGGAAGATATATATATGGGAAAATAATCACAGGTTAGGTAAAGTGGGGTCCACTGGACCTCAAAGGCCCTTTATCGCGAAAACAGAGCCAGATCCTGAACTGACCCCATCACCTCCCTAAACTAGTCCACTAGTCAGGAAGGTAGAGGGAAAACCAGATCCCAAGACCTTATAGTAATATATGAAAAACACTAAGAAAAATAGCGTGGGGTCCCACAGACCCCACATTACCTGAGGAGGGTTAACACGGTGGCACTGAAGAGGAGTTAAAGACGGTGCAATTGTAGAGCAGACCATAGCAGACGACGTGCACTCGACCTTTCCAACATGACGGCCAAGCTGACGCATGTTTTGCTTCCCCGTGCGGCATCTGTGTTTAAGTGAGCGCTCCTTCGTGAGGTTAAAATGTTGCTAAGCACCCGAGAACGTATATATCAAGGATCTATAGTTCGTTTGATTTCGCCTGATGGAACGGGGTCACTGACAACACTACGTCGTTGTTGCTTGAAATTCGACGAGCCCTAGTTATGAGGTACAGATGATTCTCCTTGGTTACTAGTCAAATCGACCCTCCACTCTGACTTCACTTGACCGTAAACTAACTTGAAAGGGGTTGGGGATTTTTGTCAGGTTAGACCGTTTGAGGAAATGTGCTATAGCCAATAAGCAAGATAAACAAGTCACCCATAACACTGTACGATAATCAGACTATTTTCTTATGCATTATCATTATTATTAATCATTCACACAAATTCGCCTGGGAAGTGTGTGATAGTTATGTGCATCAAGACAAAATAAACACGCAGACCGACAAAACCTCCCCTTTCTACTCTCACTATCAAAACTTCGGCAATTGCTTCTCAGTCCACTGTGGCGATCAATGGAAGGCGGTGTAAGGAATAATTGCACAAGATGGCAATAAAACATACGAAAAAAGGGTATATGAGAAGGACGACACTGACGCTGTGGGAGAAAATGAGAAATAGGGAAGGCGGAATGCAAATTGATCGGATATTTCAGTACATAATAGTGAGCTAATATGGTTTTCTGTTAAGATTTTTTTTTTTTCTTAACATGTCTAGTAAATCTTCTGCCGTTAGGACCAGTGCCTGAGGTAAATGGAAGACTGAACTTTTTATTGTTATTATTATTATTTTTCTATCTCTCGCTCTCTCTCTTACACACACACACACACACACACAAACAGGAGAACAGAGAACAGGATTTGGACGTGTTTTAGTGGACAAACAAAGGTCCCTGAGTCACTATCACATCTCGCCAGTCATGCCACTCAACGCGGCCACGTACCCTCGATAAAAACCGTATCGGCACCTTTTCAGTGTGAGACATTATGAGACACGGACTATGATATACGGGAAATGACACGGATATGATGGTACTGCGGGTGTGACAGTTTCCAAATAGTAATATCTAACCCCACACTTTCACACGGTACTACATTATACTGTAATGGGCATTGTGAATGTTTGTGAATTAAATAGGCATGGCAACACTACCGACTGGAAGGAGACGAAGCATTTCACATCTTATTCGACCCTTGGTGCCAATATGTTTTGTCATTATTTATTTATTTATTTATTTTTTTAAATCGGGGGTACATGAGGGAACAGGGGAAATGTCAAGGATTTCATCACCACCACCACCATCATCATCACCCACTTATCGCGGCCTTGATCATCACATCATCATCATCATCATCCTACCCTCCGCGACCTTGTGCATGACAGAGCCCGGGAAATGGCAAGGTCATCATTATCACCATCATTATCGTCACTCTCACCACTATCGTCATCCATACAAACTTTTGTTTATCATCACCACCACCACCATCATCAACAGAAACAACATCCATCATCATCACTATCACCGCTATATCGTCTTCATCACCCATACAAACATCATTTTTTTATCATCATCCCTACCACCACCATCAATATATCATTATCATCATTACTCCCACTTCTGTCATCTTCATCATCGTCATTACTCTCACTTCTGTCATCTTCATCATCCATACAAGCATCATTTTTATCATCACTACCATCATCATCTTCATCATCCATACAAACATCATTTTTATCATCACTACCATCATCATCATCATCATCCATACATCATTCTTATCACTACCATCATCATCATCCATACAAGCATCATTTTTATCATCACTACCATCATCATCATCATCATCATCAGTGGATTAGCTCTAACCCCTTTACTACCAGCTGAATAAAATCGTCTGAGGGGCAGGGAATATAAAGCAAATAAATCGCCATCATGTAAGGGTTAAAGGAGCACAAAATAAAGCACATAATAGTACACAAAATTAAGTAGCAAGCAGACAGGGCACATATATCACAAAAAATAAAGCACAAAAAATAATGCCCATGTTAAACCACGAATATAGCACTCATAAAACAGGCACATAATAAATACAGGACGAATAAAGCAAATGCACAAAAAGACAATATAAAAGCATGAATAAAGCACACATAAAACAAATCAGTGCACAAAAAACATAAGTCACGAACAAAACAAATTAAACCACGAACAAAGCACAAAGAAAACATAAAATAGTAAAGCATGCATAACAAAATAATGCACCAAATAAAGTACGAATCAAGCGCAAATCAAGGCACAGAATAAAGCACGTACAAAGCACAAAAAACACAAATAAAGCACGGATAAAGCAAACAAACCAAAAATAAAGCACGAATACAGCACAAGAAGTACAAATAAAGAACAAAATCAAAACAGTACAAAATAAAGTACAAATAAAGCAAACTAAAAGCACAAACAAAATAGAAAATAAAGCATAAATCAAACACAAGAGCAAGATCAAGCAAAAAGCACATACTAGGTACTTAAAAAACACAAAGAAAGCCTAAAATAAAGCACAAAATAAAGAGCCAAAATCGCCAAAGCAGTGTAGGGATTAATGGCAGGTGCTTTTAATTTATGTAGGTGCTTTATGGTGCAAAATCGATCACCCGGAGTTACTCAGAATGCACCGAAAACGAAGGAATGTTCCTCACGGGGATGGCCAGAAACGTTTCGAGCCGCAGGATGTTGCGACACACCCACCCACCCACACGAGAGAGAGAGAGAGAGAGAGAGAGAGAGAGAGAGAGAGAGAGAGAGATTACCTTAGTTTATCACTTCAGATGAATAATTAAGGTGAACTGTACTCGTGTGAGAGAGAGAGAGCTTGCTTCCCGTACTGCACCGCATCCAATGCAACTTCATACTGTGACACCTGAGCCCCAGTCAGCCACCGAGCGGCTACACTCGTGTCGTACAGGATGCAAACCAAGAACGACCGGGAATAGATCGATGACTTTCCTAACATTTAGACACTGCTGTCTTAAAGACAGCCCTCCTATACTAGGCTACTGCGATACCCAAATATAGCTGTCGTTCAACTTCTTTATAATTAACCAAAGATACTAAAAATGTTGACAAAAAATTGTGGACAATACTGGCAACTCGCAAACGTGCTGGAAATGACCGGGGAACTTTGTCTTCAATTACACTATGAATCATTATATACGTACAAAGCCAGACTGCGAGAAACAAATAATTTGCTTTTATATTCGTTTCGTAAACAAAGATCATTCTCCACTCGTACCTGAGATATATTACTGAAATACTATTGCGGAGCGATCATGTTCCTCGTGTACAATGTTTCGACTGATTCACAAAAGAAGTACGGAAACTTTCCTCACATAAATTACAGTATTTTTATAGTATATGCATTCTTTATGTGCATGTTTTATAGCCAGAGTGTTATAATGATAATGGGAATAGTTACAATAATGATACTACTACTACTACTTCAATAGTAATAGTATTACTAGTAGTAGTAGTAGGAGTAGCAGTAATTGTAGTAGTAGTAGTAGTAGTAGTAGTAGTAGTAGTAGTAATAATAATAATAATAATAATAATAATAATAATAATAATAATTGTTGTATCTTGTTGGGTGATACGTAAAAAGCTTGGGTTAATTGTCCTCTAAAGCAGCGTTTCTTAACCTGGGATGCTAGCACCCCCAGGGGGTGCTGAAATCAATTTTAGGGGGTGCTGGAAAATGCTGCATTATATTTTTTCTTACTGGATTTGCTTAGTATTGTCATCCTTGATTTTTTTTTTTTTTTTTTTTTGAGTCTGTATAAAATAAACTGTTAGGCAGTACTTCACTTTAACCCTGCAGTAGTGTAGCAACTGCAGTCCCGGTACCCAGATGTAGAGGGGTGCTGGACTGAGACCTTATTACAAGGGGGGTGCTGAGGTCGGAAAAGGTTAAGAAACACTGCTCTAAAGTATATTTCAGTTTGCTGCAGAACAAGATGGAGAATGGTCACTCTTGTCCTTCTTACAAAGGCAAATCTGACTAACGATAGGAAATCATCGGAATCTGTTGGTGAATCACTGTTCTTAGCATAATTCTTTCAAGTGTTTGTTGTAGTGAAGATTCTGACAATCGAATTATTAAAACTGAATGTTCCAAGGTTTTGTATGTCCTTTGCATTTCTTTCTTATTACCACTAGATAGTTTTATTGTTGGAAAAATATAAATCCAGAAATGTTTTGATCTTAATAGTATTTTAGCCACATTCCGGAGATTTTTTTTTTTTTAATCTAACAACATTCTTGATCATTCATATTTTATCAATAATACAAAGCCTGGATCAATTTTCTGTGATATTCTCTGTAGTTCTCCAACAAAATAATGCAATTTTGTAGGTCTGAATACATGTACAGTCTGGGACTAAAGTCCTCGGAGCCGTATTTTAGGCCGGAGATGGCGCTGCAATCGTTGCTTAGAGAGAAGGCGGAGTCAGGAATGAGAGAAGGGTGTGTGGTGGGGGAGGGGGTAATTAATGGGAGTGTAGGGATTCGTGTTCATTATTCGGAACGTGTGTGTCAACCAAGCTAAGAGACTGAATATTAAAAAGGGAACTATGGAGCGTGGAGTTGTGTAGTCATTACGCACAGGTGAATAGTCGGCATTGCCCTTGCGACTGCTGTCATCCTTAGGTATGACAAATAAAAGGAAATTGGCTACTAGAAGTTTTCCAACTACGAATTAACTCATATGATTCCCTCTTCTACGATAACTCGCTTCTAATCTCCGTGTCTCCCCGGAGGGAGACAGAGAGAATGTGGGCAGGGCACTCCTTCGGACGAAATCCAAATCCCTTTCCTCTCAACTGCCCCTTCTTTCCTTTTATTTTCCTCCGTGTTTGCTGTCCCCCTCCCCTTTTGTCTCCTGTGTTGTTACCTACAGTCCTCTTTTCTCCCCTTTTCAATCTAGTCCACATGTCAACTGATATAACATATATTCACTGAAATCTCCTCATCCATTCATCTATATTTGTATTCACTGAATGTCTATCTATCTATCTATATACCTAGGCTGCTTCCCCCAAGGAAAGGGAGGTAGCCGAGACAGGACGACACACTCCCCATTTACTCATCCATTCAAACACGTTCATTCGCATCATATTTTATATATTTCACTGAATGTGCAATATATAAAATATGATGGAGTATAGAAGAATCCGTCGTAATAAAGACATTTACTCCAAGGCAATTACTGAAACACAAGTTTTTTTTCCGGCTTGCTAGGAGCTTACTGTTACGGGTAAAAGAAATTGGCATGCATGAATGAAATATATACTGGCAATTTTATTCAAAGTCCTATTTAAATACTTTTCAGAATGAACAATAATGTATATGCTATGGAGGAATAAGGTAGAGCCGTAAATTTATTCCCAGGGCAGGATAGGATAGGCACAATGCCTCTAGATGTTAAATTAAAGAACACATCAGTACCCAGAATCCTTTTATTTCACGAGACATCCTGTCCAATAATTTATTTAGTTATACAAACATTACACCGTTATAGTTGAATTGGAAACCTACAAAAACTAATTTTTGACAATTATATTATCAAGTATCTTATAAGGATACAAAAAGATATACTGTCATTATTACATGACTGGTATACTTCAATAAGCACTCCATCCTCCCCCAGCTATCACAACGTCTTCTAATCTAGTTGGGATGGAATTAACGAGATTGAGGCAGATACCGGGGCGTCTACGAAGTCTCTCCCACTCTTCTCGTGCAGTTCTCATCACAGCTTGTAGAGATCTCACGTGCCCTACATTCCAATCACGGACATGAGTCGCCACAAGTTCTCAATAAGGTTCATGTCGCACCCCTTTGTGGCCCAGTCTAAAGCAATTATTTCAGGGTACTGATCGAGCCAGTCCTTCACTACATTAAAAGTGTGGATGTGACACTTGTCATGAACCAGTCTGATCGGGTGTGGTTCGGGGATTGCCATGGCTCGCACTGTAGGAATCAACACTTCTAAAATACGGACATATTCTGCTCCAGTTAATTTCTCATCTATATTCACCAATTCTCTTGGCCCATATGCCCACATCCACCCCCCAAAATTTAATCCTACTCTTCAACTCCTCCTTTGCACACAGATGTTCTTTTCCTGGTAACGGGTGTTTCGTTGGCGCCAGCACTGCCTAGAGGCTGCCTCAATGGAAGTAAAAACCTTCTCGTCAGTAAAAATGACGCTCCTCCAAAATTCTCTGCCAGACCCTTCAGCCTGCCATCTCGCTATCCAACGATACACAGTGCACTGAGCGAACCCAGTGACTTCTGCTATTCTGGGGACAAGGGTGCCAATTTGCCACATCCCAATTATTCTGGATCTGTCAGCGATGACGGAAGGAGCAATTGCTAGGCTGGCAGCCATATCTGTAATGAGAAATTGTATAACATGGCTTTATTCGAGAATATTTTTTCCTGCTTTACATAATTTAATGCCCATGAAAATCATTGCACTGAATTCCTTAACTGCTAAAGGCGTATTTCTAACTCAGCTCTGGCTAACGGTATAATGCTATGCACATCACTACGAAAAGTCGAGCCTTAAATGGAGATGAAAATACCCTGACTATAATCGAATGGGCCAGTAGCTGGGGAAAAATCCCAAAAAGATTTATCCCAAATCCTCCCCACTACGGCAAAGGGAAAAAAATTAGAGGAACTATCCCATTTGGGGAATGGCAGTTTGGTTGACAGAACAATCCTTATCCCCAGTACTAATATTGCAAGATCCAACTAGTGGTGATCGGGAAAATTCACTCAAATGAAATAATTGTATGAAACAATTTACTTCTAAGTTTCTCGCTAAGAGTAGGAGAATCCTAGTCTGCCTTTCTCTGTGTAACCTACTGCTTCACAGGTGTTGGGTAGACGACGTCTCCTTTCACCTCACACAGCAGTAGGCACAAGTGTGACAGTGGCTGTGTCTGTGACACGTTGTAAGCTCTGAAGGACTCATAATCAGAGATGACTCAAACAAGATACGGGTCGAGTGCTTGAGCTAATATTCCTGAAGCAATGAATACGACCCCCATCTCTTAAACCACTCTTCACCCCGGCCAGCACACACCATTCTCCCTTTCCTGACTCCGCCTCCTCTCTAAGAAACGACCGAAGCGTCAGCTCTGGGCTGAAAAACGTACCACATCGGCTCCGAGGACTTTAGTCCTAGACTGTACCATACATGATTCCTTAACCTGGTTAAGATTTTTGTTTTTTGCCGCGTTTCACATAGCTCAACGGCAGAAAAAGAAAATGCTACAGGTTAACCTTTCCATGGCACTTCTTCGTGACTGGCATTGTAAGTCAAACTAGTATTAATCTATTGTTACATCTCAGCATTCAAGATGGGGTGACTTCAACTTTAATTTAGAGAAAAATAGAGTTTAGCGATAATGGAGTTTGTCGATCATAGCAACACTGTAGCGCCTTTCGGTAGCGAGTTCAGCGACCTCAGTGCATTCGGTCTGACAAGACAGGGGCTGCGTTCTCGAACATATTTACGATCAATTCCCTGTAGTAACTCTAAATTTTTTTTGCGGTTAGAACCAAAGATCAGGAAAGTTTAGACCCTTTCCTTTCCTAGTGCTCCCAGTAGAGCAGAGTATATATGAGTAATTTCATAATTTTATTATTATTATTATTATTATTGCAGGAAATGCAGTAGACTGAGCAATATACTCTTTCCTGCGAAAATAAACACCTTTACGATAGAGAACGCATCGCAAGTTTGTGTATTCCGTCATATTTACGATCGATTACCCGTCGTAACATCTGTTTTTACTGGACGAATTAGACAAGGGAAGATCTAGCACTCTTTCCTTGATCTCCCTGCTGAGGAGTTTTTTGCAGTAATTTTCGTCTCATAACTAAGATCCATGTATAGAGAAAATTCCAGTTCACACACACACACACACACACACACACACACACACACACACACCGCTTGCTGGTGCAGTGGTAACGTTCTCGCTTGCCAACTGGTGGACGGGAGTTTGCGTCTCGCTCAGGTTACGAAAAAGTTTCACTGACGAAGTGGGTGGTTACTGTCCCCCTTGAGCAAGGGGACGGGTGTGTGCGTGTGTGAAGGTCACAGCCTTGCCCTTAGATCGGACTATATGAGCTCAGCTCCCTTCCGGGAGGGTAAAAAGCTGACAATCACGACCATCAAGTGATCATGACCGACCCGGTGATTACACAGAGGACAACAAAGAACTGGACTTGGTCGCGTTTTAGTGAACTTCGGAGAATCCCTGAGTCCCTTGTCATCTCTTCTGTCATGCAACGCCCACGCAACGCGGCCGGAGATATGGGGAAATGTGAATGATGAAGCCGGGGAAATGTCAAGGTTAATATCATTATCACCACCACCACCACCATCATCATCATCATCATCACAGTTACACTCAACGCGGCCTTCATCATCATCATCATCACCTCCACCATCATCATCATCAACATCATACCTTTCGCGGCCTCATGCATCATCATTATCATCATCATCATTACTCTCATCACCATCGCATTCATCATCCATACAAGTATTTTTATCATCATTACCACCAATATATACGTAACATCACCATCAACATCATTACTTACACCATTATCGCCATCATTTTCCATACAAACATCAATTTTATCATATACCATCACCATCATCATTAGTGGATTCGCTCTAACCCCTTCACTACGAGCTGAATAAAATCGTCTGAAGTGCAGGGAAGATAAAAGCAGAAAAATCGCCACCACAGAGTAGGGGTTAAAAGAGCACAAAATAAAGCACATAACACATAAAGCACAAAATAAAGCACGAAATAAATAAAGCACAACTCACGAGTAGAGTACAAAAACGTACGAATAAAGCACAAAAAGAAATAAAGTACGCATAAAACAAGTAAAGCACAAAATAAAGCATGTATAAAGCACACAAAAGCACGCATAAGGCACACAAAGCTATCTATCTATATACCTAGGCTGCTTCCCCCAAGGAAAGGGAGGTAGCCGAGACAGGACGACTCACTCTCCATTTACTCATCCATTCAAACACATTCATTCGCATCTTAGCTCCAAAGGGGAGAACGGACAGATCCTCACCGCATCACACCGCACAAGGGTCAACTGCGCAATGCAATCAGTGACATCCGCAGCAGGGCCCGACAGCAGAACTGGTTTACCCCTGCCACATCATAACAGACCCATCCCCTTACCCGCACCTGACCTGACTAGCTGATCAGACCAAATGCGGGAGAACATCCCCTCAGGGCTGCGTCATCACTTATTCATTCACAATTTCTCTCCATTTATTTCTGTCACGCACAGCCACTCTTCCTTGCTCAACAGACATCCCTTTCGCATCCAGCGCTCTCTTCACACTATCCATCCATCCTATTCGTGGTCTGCCTCTCAGCCTTACACCTCTCACATCAGATCTAGTTATCTTTTTCACCAATCGCTCATTATCCATTCTCTCCATATGCCCAAACCATTGCAACACCCTCTGCTCAACTCTACCAGCCATCTCCCGAACAACTCCAGTTCTCCTTCGCACTTCATCATTTCGCACTCGATCCATATGCGTCACTCCACACATACTCCTCAGACATCTCATCTCCATTACATTCAAACTTTTCCTCTCTGCTACACCCATATTCCATGTTTCAGCCCCATATAATGCAGTCGGTACCACAACACCCTCATACAGCACACAAAGCAAAAATAAAAAATAAAGCATGGCTAAAATGTGTATAAAGCAAAAAATAAACAAAACAAATAGTACAAATAAAGCACAAATAAAATATATACAGTACCAAATAAAGCACAAATAAAGCAAACTAAATAAATGAAGAACAAAATAAAGCATAAATCAAGCACAAAGAGCAAAAATAAAGCAAAAAGCTCACACAAAATACAAAAAAAGCATAAAATAGAACAAATAAAGCACAATTAAGCACGAATAAAGCGCCATAATGGCCAGGGCAGTGAAGGGGTTAATGGCGGGTGCTTTTATTGTATGTTGGTGCTTAATGGTGCAAAATCAATCACCCGGAGTTACTCAGAATGCACCGAAAAAGAAGGAATGTTTCTCATAGGGGTTGAAGGAAACGTTTTGAACCGCAGGATGTTGCGACACACCCACCCACACAAGAGAGAGAGAGAGAGAGAGAGAGAGAGAGAGAGATTCATTGTTTAAGCTTTTATAGTTACTTCCCTAGTAATTTTTTCCAGAGAGAGAGAGAATAATTATTGCCCGGGTGACTTTAAATTTGTTTCAGTATGTGTGGTCATCACTAATTAAATTAGATATCACTCACAGAGAGCATACCTCCGCCATTGCCATTAAAAAGGATCTGGATCTGTGGAGATGGTATCCGGATCCAGATCCGCCCCCAAATTTAATCACTTCTTCCTTGGCTCATGATCCACCCTTCCACAAAATTTCATCATAATTCAAAGATAACTTTTGGAGATATCGTGTGAACAGACAGACAGACAAACATAGGTGAATACATAACCTCCTCCAACTTCGTGGGAGGAGGTAATAAACTAAGTACTGGTGATTAACCTGTATATCCGCCTTTAGGTGTGAATCTCGGTTCTCCCAGATTTTCCTGGCTCTGGGGAAACCATCAATGATTCACGTTCGGTTCTTGTCTGGTTGTTGTACCGGGTATGTGAATGAAGTTTCCGGCCCATCCCATCTCTCTGCCCTCCCCCCTCCCTCCCTGTCCTTCTCGTCTCACCCTCTGCTCACCCCACCTACACTCCCTTCATTTCCTCCCCCCCTCCCTCTCTTTCTCAGCTCTGGGAAGCATGGGGAAACTGATGCAAGATTGACGATTTGGGGAGTATTCAATCATACTTTGGGAATTTTAGTCGCTGTGGATTCTTTTTATCTATCTGTCCAGCTGTCTATCTACCTACCTACCAACTTATCTATTACCTGGTACCGCACCTTGTGAGGGATGACTTCGACAAAAGGGTTTCCAGGTGTCTGCCTCTACTCAGTAACGAACCCCTCTTCCCACGACACATCACCCTCCTGCAGTTTTCTCTCTCTCTCTCTCTCTCTCACCTCAATTTTCTCTCCATCTCGTTCTCGGTATCCTCTCCATCCCCTCGCACCCCACACAAACCTTCCTCATTTTCCTCCATATATTGGTGAGAATTAGGGTGATGATTGATGATGGTGATGATGTTCTACCTTCATGCATTCCTCCTGCAGTTTTCTGATCATGCCCATCTCGTTTATATATGGGAAACAAGCTTATGATGCTGATGACTGACAGTGACGACGATTATGATGATGGTGTATGGTATATCTTTTCTCTATTTCCATGGTGTATCTTTTTCCTATCTCCAGATGAGTTTACTCAGCTTAATTAGGAGGCATTTCAACCAGTTTGAGTTAGACATTTTAGCCTTATAACTCCCAGGTAACTCACTTCAGCAACAAAGAATCTTCATGTTTGGTAGTAATAATAATAACTACTACTATTACTACTGCTTCTGTGCTAGAAGTTTTATTACAACTGCTACTATTACCACCACTACCATTACAGCTACTACAACTACCACCGTACTGGTACTACTTGTGACTGAGTTAACGCTGATGCCGTGGCTATGCTTTATTCATGCTGCCGCCAGCTCAGTTGAGGAGATATTTCAATCTGGAGGGGTAAGATACCGGTACATATCTTTCAAAAACACATTCACCTCTACGCTTTTTTTCCATAAAGCTAAATAAAACCATTTAGAGGTACGGCAACAAGAATAAAATGGTGCAGTCCTAGCAACCTCTGCTCACTAATTCATTTCGATGCCCGTCCCCCCCCCCTCAGAGTATTACCAGATGGTTTTATTCATTATAGGAAGTGTTATAGAAAAATAATGGAGACCACCTAACCTCTCATGCTGGCCAAATATTTTTTTCTGTACATCTGAACTTAGCCTGTACTTTTAGAATATTGCGTATACATACTATTACTGTATTATCTCTACTTCCTCAGTGAGCGTATAAACCGGGAAGCAGTACAGGGAAAAATCTGACTTACCAGAAAGGAACAAACATTTCAAAAGTCTCATGAAACCAACTTACACACTGGGCACCATCTTAGATGAGTGCCATGATATATGTTGGGAATCAGTTCCACAAAAGAAACTTAAACATACTAAAGGACGACATACCATGAGACAGAAGAATCCTCAGGAGAAAAACGATGCAAATTAAAGTGGAAACGGTGAGGAAAAGAATGAACAAACTACGCATCTTGAAAACTCCTTGAAGTGGACGGCAGGATCAAAGATTCACATTTTCAATCAATCACTCTTCAATAACAAACCCGACGTGCAATGCAGAGGCTCTGAGAGCTCAGTACAACAAAACCTACAGCTCATCTATGCGTACCTGGAGTGACGTCACATATATTCAGCAAACATGCAGCAAATAATGACAAACTTCTCGACATCAACTTCATCATGGACGATGCAAAGAATGCAAACAGCGAACTGTCAGTACCACAGTGCAACATGTGCGACGAATTACCGAATCGGCAAAGGGATGACCGAACCGGCCCTTTTAATTGCAAAATATACTTGTCACCATACAGCTTTCTACATACCTTATAATCTGAAATTCAGTCAAATGTCTGTATTTAGTTTAAGAAACCTGCCTTCCATGCAAAAACGTGTTAAATTTGTGCTTTCACCTTTAGATTGCCGACTCGCCTTGTCAGACTTCTACTTTGCCTATTTTGCATGAATATTCAATTTGCAATATAAATAACAATTGATAGATTCGTACCTATGTTTATTTTCCAAGATAAACTTTGAGGATTTTTGGCGTGTGTTTCTGGGTTATTGTTAAACTTACAGCAGTCCACCATCCATTCACTTGATGTAGTGCTGCCTACTTCTTCCTTCACCATTGTAATTCTTTTTCTGTGTCTACCCTCTCTTCCTGTTTCTCCTGTCACTTTTTCTTACGTTTCTTTCCGTTTCACGTGGCTTTACATTGAGCGACAAATCTAATACTTTCCTATAAGCCAGGAATCCACTTACACGCTGGATGGTAACCATAAAACCAACCCATACGTGTTCGCTATGTGTCAACGTGAGGGTTGCGGAGGATTTGTGCTCCTTCCTGTAAAACAACAAACTCAAGCACTGCTCAAGTCAAACGGCCATCCCTTGCGAGACTGAGGCGTCTGGCTATTGATAGATAGTAGCCTATACTGTGACCTTTGGGCTATATATTTCATGGTGTACGAGACAAACAATGGCATTTAAGCAGATGATGAGATTTGTACAATTCAAAGAGTATAGCCTGCAAGATGCTAAAGCTGTGTTTAAAACAGGTAAAGTGTGGTGGTGGTGGTGACAGTGGTAGAGATACTAAAAATTAAGTCATTGAGATTTGGTGAGGGCAGACTTAGGGGTCTCGAGAGACTTCCCTCACCTTTCTCTCAGCAGGAGCAGTTGCAGCAGCCCACACCCCCTCCCTCTCTGCAATCCGTCTGGCCTAGCAGACCTATCAATTGCAGTCAAGTAATTGTCCATGCAGGGCCATTCCATGCAGCAAACAGAAGTTCCCTTGCAGTGGGATGTGCCTTGCCATAGGCCATAGGGCAGTTCAGGGAAGAGCATAACAGCAGGTAAAAGAATGAAAATTCTGTCTACCAGTACGTGTATCTATAGCCAGATGCTACTGTATGGAGTGTATAAAAGCCCTCGTTGCCTAAAGGCAAACCAGGGGATCCTCTCATTGGCTCAGTGGTAACGTGCGCGCGTACGAGGCACGAGGGCCTGAGTTCAAATCCAAGGCTCCCGGGCAGACCAGTGATTAATTTGCTAAGTTTCAGGTCCGTCCTTTACACCACAATCCCATAAGGGGTGGCCGTTTGAGTTGTTTTCTGGGGAGGGGCACTAACCCTCCGCCAACCCACTTGTTGAAGTGTATTGAACACATATGGGTTGGTCATATAGTTAACACCCAGTGTTGTAAATCGTTTCCAGGTTTACAGGAAACCACTATGCTTGTCAATGAAAAGCCACCTGAAAAGGAAAGAGGAGTAATAAAAAGTGACGAGAAAGATGGGAGAAATAGGAAGAGAGGAGGGTAGACATAGAAAAAGAATGATAAAGGTGAAAATAGTAGGCAGCACTACGAGGAGTGGCTGATGGTCGCCACCACCTACCACAAAATTCAATAAATTTGAGACTAAGGCTCTACCCTGTACTGTATACATTCTTTCTGGCAATATGCATTGTTGCCAGGTATTCCTCTCTGTTCCCACCCCTTTTCCATTACAAAGTTCTTTTTTTCTCTCTCTCTCCCTCTCCCTCTGTGACTGCCTTGTATGCCAAACAAAAAAGCAGTTTCCTGGGGTGCTACTCCCGGCTTCAGGCCCCTCACTACTAGGTCGAAGTAACAGCATGAAAACCACGAAGTCCTGTGCACTCTGGCAGAGGTCTGAGTCACAGCCCAAAGCTGTACTGACCGAGTTCGACCATGCCTCCCCCCAAGTCTGCATTATAAAACAACACCCCTCACTCAAACACAACCCTCCTTTTCCAAACAATTTATCACCACATGGCTCCAACAACTGAAGAATGAAACTGACAAAAATATCCACACACAAAAAATTGTACACTGGGAAACCTTAGGAACACAGAACAACTCCACAGGCCCCTACTGGTTCTACAAGACACTTAACATTATCACTTATAACCAAAGACCCACACCACGCCACTACCCCTTCCAACACCAAAGACATACTTCTTACAAAGAACAAGCATGCTCACTAACAAACCATTGTGCAAACATTTGTCACCTTATACCATCACACATCAATTCTGAAAAACAGTCAATCGTGTATAGGCAGTTCTTTCCACTTGATCACAACATAGCTCCCTTCACTCCAGGAAACATAAGATGAAAGAAATCTACAAGCACAAGGCATGATGGCATCAGCAACATACTCCTAAAATATTTAGGACCACACAACACCCAGTTTCTCACAAACATTAGCAACTACAGTGATCACCGAGTTACAATGGTTTTCGTTATCACCGAGATGAATATCTACATTCCTGCTGTTATAGCACACTTTTCAGCTAAAGAACATCATTACTGTGCACCTGAGCTGGTTTCTGAAGACAATGATGATGCAGTGTCCACGGTTTCTGATGGCTTTGAGGGTTTCAGAGATGAGGCCCTATTTAAGGAGTTAATCCCAAGTGGTGGAAGTCAGTAGCTCTCCACCCCCAACCTCATGCTCATCTCAAGTCTAAGGTACACGTTTCTTCCTTACTTTGACCTTTTCATAAACTTCTATCAACCTAACTATGTCTGTGTGTTTCTGGTGCTTACCACAACACTATGTACAGTGGGTCTATATTGTTGCAAAAGGCAAAATTAGGGCATGGACTTGGGGCACCTGGTACCAATTATAGTAAATCCCACAGGTACTGTTTCCGTTATCAAATGCCAGATTTAGCAACAAATATGAGCAATAATTGGATCAGTGTACTCAAGCACACTGTAGCATTCCTAAAACAGCAGATCCTCAATTTGCACAAATGATGTCTCTGGGAATTTTACAGTGCAAAGTGTGTCACTGATATCCATGTTATGTGGCTAACTGGTATGGTGAAATCACCCAATTTTCCCGAAGTCCCCCCTTTGGCCCTCTTGAAAACTTATTTTTCCTCTCCTGCTTATACTTGACATTCATTATAGTACACAAACATCTTCTAGGAACATAACTGGACACAAAAATGGGTTAATTAGAGTGCAGAATATGGCAAACAAATGGTGATCACTTACCATGACAGGAGACAGAGTGACCTTTGGGTGTTGGGGAAGGGGATATCTTCATATGATGACTTTACCTTCAGGTTGGCAAGAAACTATTTTGATAGCATAAAGTAATAAAAACTTTGTTTCAAGAAGACAAAGTATATAGCAAGAGATGAAGCGAGAGACAAAAGGCACTTTGTGAGAGAGAGAGAGAGAGAGAGAGAGAGAGAGAGAGAGAGGCTTGCTGATCAAGTGTAAAGAGACAATTTCACATCCCAAATTATGTTTACAGTCTGCACACTGCAAGACTATCCCTTCCTTAGGGATTCGGGGCTGTTCAGCCAGACTGCCTTGGGAACAATTACTCCTACTACTGTACTACTACTACCTCAAAACATTTCAGGCATGGGTTATGGACAACAGACTGACGACTCCAGCTCAATCCACCACTACTTATCACTAAGTCTGTTCACATATTTCTTACTCTCAATATTCTCCCTTGTCTTTTGAATGTCTTTCTTGCATCCATCCTAGACAACTCTCTTTCAACTTCCAAATCCTAACAAGCTGTACACTGCTCAATAGTTGTTACTTGGCTGTTTTGGGAATAATGAATACAATCATATTATTTGTGCTGATATTAATTTATGAAAATGGAATGCATCACAGCATGAAAAGCACTGTACTCAGGGTTTTTATCAGTGTCTGTGTTTAAACACAGACTCTGACACCATGCTCTCTTGAAATGCATAGAAAAATACTTTACAATAATTTCATTAAATTGACATTAGAGTACGTAAACATCTATGCTGGTCCAATGGTTCAAGGTTAAGGAACAGTTATAATGCTGACCTCTTACTGGAGTATGAAAGACATTACAAAAGATGAATACTGTATATTCCAGGATAAATGTATATGCCAGTTAATTTTCAATAAAAAATATTAAGTATGTGTGGACTGTAATCATGTGATGGGGGGGGGGTGATCTAAGGCAGGGGTGTTGTACGCAGGTACTCCTTTCCAGATGGCACCTTGTGGACCTGGTGCTGGGGGAACATTGTTTTGGCCTCATCAGGTGAGATGGTTGGAAGCACCATGCAGTGGCCACCACTCTTCCAGTCAGCAGGAGTGGCTACCTTCTTTTGTGCTGTCAGTTGCAGGGAGTCAACCGCACGAAGTATTTCACTGAAAAGCAGAAACAAAAACATAATCAGAATACTGTACTTGAATACATCTCAAATTAACCACAAAGTATATAGCTAGATGCACGGACCTGAGGTAATGGTGGCACATATTACAAGAGGCATTGAAAAACCTTTGCTTTTCAAGGCTGCATCCGCGAACTTTGTGTAATTTCCGCGATTTACTTATGTGCAAGCTACTGGATGATGTTGCCGCGTATTATGAATCCGCTATTTGGGATCGCGCGATTTAGGAGATTCTACTATATATATATATATATATATATATATATTCTGTATATATATATATATATATATATATATATATACTGTATATATATATATATATATATACAGTAAAATCTCAAATTTAGATTGGGATATCTACCAAAAAACTGCATCAAAATTGAAAACATCGAAATTTAAACTGAACATCTCATGGGAAAAATTAATTTGGGTCAGGGGCTTCCGAACCTAACTACTAAAATCATGATTTTTTGCCCACACCCCCTGTAAACTCTGTGAACTATAACTGTGATTAAGTAGCTGTAGTTCTGCATTGTATTGTCATACTGTCAGCATATGTATACTTGGTGTATTTCTGCCCTTTCCTGTATTGCCATTTCTCCTTTGCCTTCGAAGATTTAGAGGTGCCAGGCTGCTCTCGTACATTACCACTGCTACCCAAAGAACCACTCTTGCTTGCCATTTTGAAACAGGTAAGTTGCGACAAAATACAAAGAAAATACATACAACTAAATTGCAGTGAAATGCATGTCTACATATGGTTATGCTCATATCTTTTCTTATAATTTTCATTCACTTCTAGCATTTTGGTTTGCATCAAAAATATTATCTTTGCTGGTTTTGGTTAGAGTCTGGCCCTGAGAGCACATGTTACATATGATATTAGGTAGGTTCATACTTTTTCTTATAATTTTCCTTCACTTCTAGCATTTTGGTTCGCATCAAAAATATTATCTTTGCTTGTTTTGGTTGGAGTCTGGCCCTGAGAGCATCGAAATTCGTGAATTTGCATCGAAAAGTAAGGTAGGCAGACTACTCTAAAATGCATCGAAATTTGATTAATTGAATTCTAAACTGTCGAAATTTGAGATTTTACTGTATATATATATATATACATAGTTGAGAGGTATATGAGGGAGGGGGGGGTGAGTTGGGGGGAGGGTAGTCAAATGGTGGGTGACAGAGCGACTTGGAGGCGTTTTGTCTGCGGCCACCTTTTGCGGGATTAGGGCGTCGGGCTACAGATAGATAGATAAAGTATATGCGTATATATATATATATATATATATATATATATATATATATGATTGGATGATATATATATATATATATATATATATATATATCTATATATATACAGTAAGACCTCACTATAACAGACTAATTGGGGCCCCAGCCATTCCGAAAAATGTGAAATTCTGTTAAAAGTGACATCTGGACTTCCCCCTGCTAACTTGGACTTTTTCCAATATATCAGACATTAGTCCTGATTGCATGAACGGTTTTTAAACTGTTTTGACTACCATTTCAGTACTGTACTGTGTTATAACTTCACTACATTAATCAAATGGTATTAAGTGGTCAGGTAGTCCGGACTGCTTCTGGCTTTATCAGACTTTTTCCAATATTTAGGAATTTAGTCCGGTAGCTCCTAGCTTCCGATAAAAGCGAAGTCTGGGCTATTGAAGTCCGTTATATCGAGGTTTTACTGTGTATATATTATAAAGACATATACTGTATATCTATACAGCATACAGTACAGTAATTATAAAGGCATTAAACTCTTGGGCCAGATAATGAAGGCAATGTGGAGAGAGTACTGGAAGGTGTGACAAGGGAAAGTGTAAATACTGTACCGAGATGTACTTTGGGTTCATGCCAGGCAAAAGGATCACTAATGCAATAATTTTTGCTCTGCAGCATCTGGGAATATATACAGGAAAGAAGACAGAGTTGTCCTTTGTTTTTGTTGATCTGGAGATGGCCTTTGAAAGACTTTCTTGGGAGTGGTGAAGTGGGCAATGAGAAATCTTGTGATTAAGGAGTGGCTGGTATGAGTGGCTGTGGCAATGTACGAGGTTTCCCTGTGAATGCTGGCATGTATCAGAGTGAGTTTTAAGTTCCTTATTGCTTGTCATAGTACTTGAAGCTCTCTCCAGTGACTTCAGGACTGGACTTAATGGGAGATGCATTATGCCAATAACCTGGTGCTGATCACAAAGAATTGGAGGAAAGTGGAGGAATAATTTAGGAAGTGGAGAAATGGAACGGGGTACAAGGGTATGAGAGTAAACACGGATAAAATAAATGGGATCATACATCTACGGCTGGTAGAAGTACTGTTAAAGCAGTGGACACATGCAGTTTGTCACAAGAATGTGGGATGTATTTCCATCTTCTGCAGTGCTTATGATTAGTGGGTGCATAAGAGATGTAGTGGTACTGCATTAAAGGCAGGCTGCTAATAATGCTAATTTCATGAGTGCACTGTGATGTGAAGATCATAATCACACCATCACTGGGGAGGTAAATGCTGTGGAGTGCATAGCATCACTCACCCTCTGACTTCAACCATGGGGGTCCCTTTGTGCAACCCTTCAGGCAGCAACTCTTGCCCTTATAACTATCTCTCAACATGAATTATCAACCTGCTCCAGCTATGAGCTCTATAACCTTCCCCTTGATCTCCACCCTGAGTTGGTTATCTCAGAGATCAACCCTGTGGGCAGAGTCACCTACAGGAAAACAGGCCATGTCCCCACATAACTGGAGCTGGCTCTCACATATTAAGTGGGTAATAGGCTTCGACTGTCTCACAGAGTAGTCACTCACTGCGTACCTGATCGCACCAGCAATATCCCATGATTCTGCAAAGGCATTTAGTACCAGTCAAACTGCCACTTCAAGTAACTGTTTAGTATCTATATCTCACAGCCACAGAATAAGACAGGGAGCACCAGTGCCCTGGAGATGCAAACTTGTGTCCTTCTACACAACTAACAGCAGTGCCAAATACCTTAGCTGAGTGAATTCATAACCCTGTAGGCCAGACTGGTATGATGAGAAATCTCACTGTCTGACCTACTGTTGTTATTTACCACACTACAAAGTTAAGTGAATCCTTCCAAGATATCCACATTCTCACCACATGCTTGGAGAGACTGAGCTGCTTCATCCAGCAAGCCACCAAATGCCTGGACCTTGAACTTGGCCCAAGAAACCTTTAATCTCAGTGGCTTTGCATTCTCGTAAAATGCCTCCAGGGCACTAAGTAGAATCTGCAGCGGCTCTGCTAAGGTAACTGCGTCATTAGCAAAACCATGTCAGCAACTCTGAAACTGCCAACTGATATTCCACAGTGACTCTGACATACAGTCCACCCAAGTACCCAATCCATGCATGTGTTGAAAAGTGTGAGGAGAGCATGTAGAGACTGAGGAGGAAAAGGACTGATCTCGCTGGAGTCTCGAATATGCACTTTTTTTTTAAATTTGGGAATATGTTATGTGCTGGAGGTGGGGCTGGAGCTAGATCTGTAGCTATGGTAAGGAGTGGTTGGCAGAAGTTCAGAAAACAGTTGACTCTCCTGATGAAAGGACTCTCCAGATTCCCTCCATTCTGAGAGGATTCCCCTTCCAGCCTATGGGGTCCTTGTAAGCAGCATGTATTAGAGTAGAATGCTGTATGGTGGTGGGACCATGGCAATAAGGGAAGAGGATATTTGTAGGCTCAAACAGACAGAAATGATAATTATTAGACGGATGTGTAGTGCATCCTAGAACGAAAGGCCTCGAGGAATTACGATTGTGCATGAAGAGTTGAGAGGAAGAGTTGAGAGGAAGAACAGACCATGAATGTACTAGTGTTGTGATGAGGCGTGGCAGACTCAGAAGGCCTGCGCATGTTGAGAGGATGGAAGAGGACTATTGGGTGCAAAGGGTGAAATGTGTAAATGTTGAAAAAAAAAAAAAAAAAAAAAGACCTTGGATGAAGTGGCCTCAGGGGAAGCATGTTCGAATCTTTATAAATGAAATGAAATGAAATGAAATGAAAAATGAAACATATGCCCAGCTTGTTAATTGCGGCCACACATCTTTACACACACAATGAAGCACTGCACAGCACATGTCACACCAAGACGATGACATAATGTTAATGATGTAGAGAACTTAATGGACAATTCCACAGGGGTGGTTGTTTACCTGTCGTCTACGAGTCTGCTCAATCAGGGAGACAACGGAATTTTTTATTTTTATTTTTTAACTCTAACCTGGACTGAATATGCCATCTCTCCATTGCGACAGCTAAACTACCATGATAACACTAGACTATGGCACTAATCATGAAGAAGTGCTATGAAAGGATGCAGAAAAGTACTGCAAAAGGATGATAGCCTGGGCAAGGTTAGTCTGATAGAACTATAACTAATACAAAAGAAACCCCCCCCCCTTTTTTTTTTTTTTTTACTAAAGGAAAAAGTGAAAAAAGAGGTATATAAATATTGCAGTGGTAAGGAACATAAGTAGCTAAATAAAGGAGGTATAATTCATGCAGTGACAGCACACGAATTTAGAAAATACTGTATGTGGAGTGAACAGTAGTAGCCTCACGTTATTCAGTAACTGATCAGTAAATACCGGTATTAAAGTTATGCATGGTATTGCTAAACTGGTAGCTTATGACTGGAACATGGTAAAATACAGGATCAGAAAAGTAATGAAAGAAAAGGAAAAGGAGGGAAATATTCTGAACCCAAGGTGAGTGCAGACTGCAAGGTGAACAAGGGGTTTAAAAGAAAAATGGAAGTGACCTATTAAACTAATTAAAATAAGTAGGATACAGAAAAAAAAAGGGAATGAACAAAAGTAAGAAGGCCTAGTGAAATGTAACATACTATTCACAAATTAATCAAGCTCAAGAAATTCATGACTACCTCACACTAATGCATCTATGACACCAGTAACTTGATATGAACAAGACATTACTGAGATGTTCATGTCTTATGTGGGTGGAAACCCCTTGTCATTGACATTTTCAAGCATATTCTATCCATTCTCTCCTATTTCTGTGCTTTCTTATCTTCCATAGTTCTCATCAAACATTCATTTACCATGTTAAACCATATGTACGGTACCAGTAAAAACTCATACATACCGGAATTACTGGTATTCTTATTAAGCATCACTCAAAAGGTTTTGTCCTGTTACACTTTGTTAATACTACAGCTTAATAACACAAATAATTCTAAATGGTTTGAAATTATATACCATACCATACTGTTGGCCACCCCTTACGGGATTATGGCGTCTGGCAAAAGATAGATAGATAGACCATACCGTGCAGTACTTGCTTTACTACAAATCACTTCACACACACACACACACACACACACACACAAACGGCCGGGATAGGGGCAATGTAACAAAACATTCACTTTTACTGATGAAAAGTATTTACAAAGCAATGCAAACACAAATGGATAACACCTACTCAAAGTTGCGTCCTGTGGTGGCAGGATAGAGGATCGAGAGCTTCAGTTTCTTATCAGGTCCAATGACAAAGACAGCCCTAGCTGTCAGAGGCATCCCAGAGGCTGTCTTTTCATCAGGGTCAATCATGCCTAGGGTGACAGCCAAGTCTCTGTCAGGGTCAGCGATGATTGGGTAAGGGAACTCTCCATTCAGGCAGTTGTATGCTTTAATGTCCTGTAATGAGTTGAGTAATTGACTACCCTTCACCCAGGTGTGTAGAGCATGGTTCCTACAATGGGGGTAAACTTTAAACAATTTATTTTGTTAGTACAGTAATTCCACATTTAGCACCTCTCCACTTAACACATTATTCAATATGAAGCTCCTTATCAACATTAGAACACTCTGCACCTAACACACCATTTTTCATAAGTACTCAGAATATCTAGCTAGTGCAGGGATCGAGCTGATGCAATTTATGTCAGTATAATGCTTATTTAATTTCCTTACATACAGTAATATGCAGCAAATTCAATCAGTCTCAACTTCACATACATATGATACATACATTATTTGTAACCATATTTATTTTAATATTAATCATTCTTGCTGCAGTTTTACCATCATCTGGTGATTCCCTGTGAACCCCTGCCCGCCTCCCCCCTTTTTTTAAAGGAAAACAATGTTAAGTGAGGAATTACTGTAGCTAAAGGTAAAGCTGGGGGCAGATGCCATGAGACTACAGCTTATCTCCATGCCTTAGACCTTTAAGCCTGCCACAATATTCATCTCCTATTCTGGTATTCGAGGCCACTGCATCATCCAAGTTATCCTAGGTACAGTACCTTCCCAAGGTGTTGGCTACCCTAAGTACTCATTTAAGCTACCAACTCACAAAGGGTGCATGGATGCCTGAGTTGAATGGCACCAGCTGCCCACACTGGGATTCTTACCCTGGCAATAATCAGGTTGGCAGTTACAGAGCTACCAATGCAAACTGCTTGGCCACTGCACCGAGGTACTGTAGTTTTGTTATCTTCCGAAATATTAGAGCAAGATGCATGGCTGCTTAGTACTAGTTAACAAGCATCCTAAAATTTGTATTATTATTATTATTATTATTATTATTATTACTATTATTATTACTATAATTATCATTGTTATTTTTAATGCCTGAGTAGAGATTGCAGAAAAACTTAAAGCATTAACAACATCAGTACAAGAAAAGCCATACCTCAATCCAACCCAGATGGTCCTCTACAGAATCACAAGAAAGGGCCATCAACTTGACATTTCTCTTCTCAAATTCAGGCGCCAAGTTTGCTACTCGGCCCAGCTCCGTAGTGCATACTGGGGTGTAGTCAGCTGGGTGGGAGAAGAGAATACCCCACCTGTTTGGGGAATACATCTGTTACAGTGGCAGGATAAATTAACTGTCAGGGTCATTTACCAACTTCAGTCAATGCAAGAGATTTACTAAGAATGTAGAATTCATTCTGTACAATAAATTATACAATATGTGCTACATAACGTAATTTGGAAGAACATTTAATATATATATATATATATATATATATATATATATATATATATATATATATCTATATACCTAGGCTGCTTCCCCCAAGGAAAGGGAGGTATATATATATATATAATTTGGAGGGAAAAAAAATGCTTTTGAACTTGTAATACTACTACTGACAGTATAAAACTACACAATGAGTCAGAGAAACATATGAGAGAGAGAGAGAGAGAGAGAGAGAGAGAGAGTATAATCAGTATCTGAAGGAAAAAGAGAGGGAATCAGACTGAGTAGTATGGCGGAAGGAAAGGAAGAGAGGGTAGGCAAAAGAACAAGGATGAAAAACACTGAGTGGCAGGAAGAGATGGAGGGAAGAGAAAGGAGAGGAAGAAAAGGCTGGGTTAGCAGGGAGTGAGTTTGAACAGGATGGGCATTACAATGAGGATATCCTGTGATGAGCCCTTTCCTCTCTGTTTCCAGACTTTTGACTCATCTCGTATTAAAATAATCATGCAGGGGTGTATAAATGTTGACAAAATTATTGTTCTCTTTTTAGGTGAACAATTGCAGAACTCATACATAATATTCCGGAAAGTTTGTTGTGCTCCAAATATTGCACTATTTGGTTTGGAGGTCACAGCTCACTGTTTGATTTATCATTATTGTGTGAAACAGTGTTTATGTCCACAACTATACATATATGACTCAAAAGCCAGATCTGGACCTAAAGTCAGAGACCGATGTCACTTAGCAATTCATTACTGTATAGATATGAGAGGCTCAGTATTTTTAACTTTTTCATCTCAAGTTTTTCTATGTCACTTAGCAATTCATTACTGTATAGATATGAGAGGCTCAGTATTTTTAACTTTTTCATCTCAATTTTTCTATATTTATTGTTAATGAAAATACAGGTTATATAATCCTTTCGATCTATAGACTTAAACTCTATTTTCTAATTCCCTTATGATATTCATTCAGCACAGAAGGGACTTTTCAAACTGGACGTCAGATACAGTATAGCTTTAAAAAACCCAATCACTACAAAAGATCTCCCTCAAGTTTAATAATCTGGTCATGACCTAATTAAAATGAAGACCACATTATCAAAGGGTTACTCTCACCGACAGATAATTTTACTGTACCAGTGGGTGGGAAACTATACAATGATCCATTGGTTATCAAGCATAACTGGTACTGAATATGGCACACGATAATGGAATTGCTCGATAATGAAGACACAGAACCTATGGGACATTCTAATTTGTAAAGTATCAAGCACCAGAAGTGCAAGCCCAACTTTTCCCTTTTATGACCCACTAAATACAAACATACTGTTATGGTAAGTACCATAAACACACAAAGGCATGGTTAGGTTAATGGAAAGTGACGAAAAAGGCACACTAGGGAAGAAAAAAGGTACAGTCATGCCTCACTCTACAGTGAGATTGTGTGAAGTGAAAACTCATCATATAAAGATGTCGATGAAACATGGGTTCAATGGGGATAAGGAGGGGGTCAAGGACTACATAACCTTAAAAGAAAAAAAATCTATGGTTCCCTTTTGGGCTTGCCCTTACTCCCCTCAGTAGCATCCATGCCTGACACGATTTCCAAGCCCCAGGTTTCAGTATTTCACACACAAAAAGTTATCATTCCTCATACTGGGCAACAGAAATGGTGTTTCAATGGCCTTGCAAGCACAAAACTGAATGAACTGACAATCACAGTGAATGTAAACACTGGGCAGCCATCTTGGTTCAAACATCTATCTGACTGCTTTCGCAGGACACACTGCATATGAATGGGATCGTCGTAAGTGACCACCACAATTTTTGTATAGGCAAATTTTGACATCGTTATTGCAAAACTGGGTATATGGTAACTTTTAGTTCTGCGTTGCACTGATTATCACATAATGAACAATCATATAACAAGTCCTGACAGTACCGTACCATAGAAAGACTTGGGATGTCAAAGTCATCAGAAACAATGGACACATCATTGCTGTTGGGCACAAACCAGCTCAGGCACACGATAATGTTTTTGAGCCACAAAATGCACTACAATGACAAAAGTGCTGATTATCATCTTACAGCAATAATGAAAACCACTACAACCAAGGGATCACTGTACTGGAGTTTTTCACCTGATGGAACTGGGGCACTCCAACTTGAATAGTACACCATAACTGCATGAAATCTGATGTGCCTTAATTATGTGGTGGGAATAAGTCTCCCTGGTATCAGTCAAATCCACTCTTCAATCTGCCCACTCTACACTTGGCCATCAACTGAGCTGAATGGGGTAACAGATTTTTCTATAGTTATAGTTAATGTGATGTAGCTATGCATCACAATTCTAACCCAAAATCTCACACTCATGTATGGTGGGATGATCTAGAGCATGAGTACAATTTTACAGCTGATGACAATCAGAGAAAGGGAGGCCTAGATGCAAAATCTCTTCTTTCTCGCACCATTTCAGCATAAAATGAACTTCACACTTTCAGCATAACACAGTATGACATGCAAATGAAAAAATGATACTACATCAGTAGCCTTATCTGGTGTGAATATTTGTGAATCTGATTACTCATCAGTCTTAATGTTGTTACTATACTGTACTTTTATACTGCATAACAATATGCACACTTATAATAAAATGGTTGGTATAAACCATACCAGTATTACCTTGTTTTACAAAGATGCTAGTAGTACGGTAAACTACAATGCTCAATATATTAAAATATTGTCATGCTTAAAAATATTAAGAATGGTAAAAAAATAAATAAATAAACACTAGAAAATGAAGTCAGTGGGGGTTTTATCTATCACATGAGTGCAGTCCAATCACTGTTGCCAGGCAATGATAATCATATTCACTCTTCTTACTGGAGCTCAAGGGGGATGCCTTCATGTGGTGGCACCAATTTAACTGGTCAGGTTATATGGACATCCCTCAGCTTCCTCCATATCCACCAAAGAGAGGATGGTGAACTGCAGGAGGTGGGCAATTTTGTCAAGCTGTCCAACTGATTTACATCAAAATGAACCAAAGATAACGCTTTATAAAAATAAATAAATAAATAATTTCCTACACTGTATGTTACTCCTGTTACTTAATCCTGATCTGCCTGGCCGAGCAGACCTGTCAAATGCAGGTACGCAACTACCCCTATGGGGTCAACCCTTAAGTTCCTGATATCACCACTGTGTCTGCATCATACTGTGACATGTGGCATACAGTGTTTCATTATATGGGTTATGTTGAGTAAGAATATTCCACATGAAGGTCACATGCAATCTGTGATTCTCCCTAACCTGAAAACTGCAACTGAAGAGGGCTAGGTGATGTCCTAATCTAAGCCTAGCTAGGTGTAGGCTAATCAGTAAGGTTTATTTAAGGATACCTCTCACAGGTGAATGTCAAGATGGAGGTTTGTTACCATATACAATGTTCTGCTTGAGGTGCTTTACTGCCCTACATGTGAAATAAGCATGTAAGTGTTTTTCGATGATAGTGTTGGAATGTCTTGATGTCAAATTTTGTTGAAGAGGGTTTGGTAAGGTTTGTATGGTGACTATTTTATATCCTTAGTTGTGCTGCAAGGCTCTGTTACTTAATGACGAGCATCATGTGTTGGTGCAGGTTGCTGTGCAGAATACTGTGCCTCTCACATCATGATACAGTACCTGTATTCTCTAACAGGAGGGACTAGTTTCAAAGTGTAAATCAACTGCGGGAATGGTTGGTGCAACCAGTGGCAATGTGTAAGGCATTGTTCTGTATGGTCTGCAAGGTGTCGTACTGAGTGTTAAATAGGATGGCAGTCCATACCGGGAAGGCATAGGTCATTAGTTAGATAGACAAGCACATCTAACACACTAGGGCATGTCAACACGAGCATGAAACTTCCATAACAGATCTCACAGAGTTCCATTTTTTCACCTACACTCTTCAGGCTACATGAATGATATTTTCACACCTCAACTGTCCGCACATACTGCTTTGTGTACAGATGACATTACCATAACATCTACAGGCTACATCACACTGGACACAGCTTGTATGATGCAACAAGACAATCTCAACACACTTCAGGCATGGGTAGTGAAAAGTGTGTATGGCACAGGTATATTGCTAAATGTGGTGCTAGGGAAGTACCTGCACTTATGCTTGCTATTGGTGGCAAGTGTGGTGGTGGATTATAAAACCCCCAGCAGGTGCACTAGGCATTTCTACAAAAGGCTATAACTAAAGACCTGCACTTCTCAGGCATCAAAGAAATGGTCCCAGTACTGGCATATAGGGCAGGGGTCTATGTATTGGGGACCCCACATCAGGAGTTGTTGGTGCTGCCTACTTAACAACATGTCTTTATCACACAGATAACAGACTACAATCAAATTTTTGGCTACTGGGTGCCAATTCCAAGCAAAAATTGGCCATACTACCGTATTTATTTCCCAGAGTTACAGTATTTTGAGGATTATTTACAAACACAAATTAAGGCTTAGTAAAGGCACATGGTACCATAACAAATGTTCTTGTAACTTTAAAACTCAATAGGCTCATTTTCCCCTTCACTATGTCTTCCTGTTAGGTTGCGACTGCCATTTTGAGCATACAGTATTAAGATTTCTTCAGTACCCCTTCACCAAGATGAAAGCACACTGCACTGCTAACCTTGGCCCATGCTTGCTTGATGACAATGGTTGATATTTCAAGGAATCTGCTGTAAGCTTGCTGTAAGCTTCAACAAAAACTACCAATCACAATCAATTACGTTTACATAAAAGTACTGTACATCAAATGGCATAAAGCTTTGTACTGTAGCATACATTTCAATGCATAACACAGCATATGTATGTAATACAAACTGTCAGATGACTATCTTTGAGGACTTAAAGGAACCATAAAACCTGATATTCTTTAGCAACTGAGGAATAACAAGAGTTATTGGACAAATGGTAAATTTTTACAAGTGGACAATATCCGCTTGTAAAATAATACCGGACAAACGTCCAGTCATGATTATAAGCAGTTACTGTACTGAAGTTACCAAGGGTACAACTGCAACAAATATTTAATACAGCAGTATAAAGAAGTTAATGCATAAGATGGTAGAGACAGGTGAGGTGATTTAGTACTATGAAATGTTAGTGTACACTACACTGGAGTGCATATCGACAGTTTTGTCCTAACTTTTTTTGACAATACAATGATTCCTAAGTTTGCATAAGGAGCAACTACTTGCACTTTTCTTGTTAATATATTATGGGTAGCTGATCAAGTTAAAGTGCTCAATCCCTCCTCCTTAATGTACTGTAGCTTGCTAGGTCTCTAATTTGACAATGAACTTGCAACATTTACTTTTCATGGTCCCTTCACCTAACTTAGGCTACGATTATCATGCAGCTGGCAGAACTATGACGGACCCTCACAGTAGGAAATAACTGAATTACACCATTCGCACTGACTTCCAGTGGACAAAAGAGGTACATTTATCACCATATAAGTATTGTGAAACATTACAATGAAGCGCTAGGAGAAAGCAACCTTCAGAGGGAATAATATAGTAAAGCCCCGCCCAGGTCCCCGGCGAGCAAGTCCCCATGCCAACGTAAACAAACAACTTACGAATCCCCCAGGTACGAGTGCAGCTTGATGACCCCAGTTGTGGATTTAGCAGTGAAGTTGGGGAAAACGTCGCCTAGGTTCACCATGGTTTCGAAGTTGTCACTGCAGCCTAAACAAACTGACACCCTAACTCCACAGCGGCCAGAAGCGAGTGGACGGGTGCAGCCGAGAAGGAATGTCAGGCTGAGCCTGTGTCCTGGAGGTTGCCGGTTTCAATAAATTTTATGCCTTAGGTAACAATGAAAGTACAAGAATAACCACCTTTCATATTGTTTACTCGACGGAAAAGACTATACTAATTCAATATCTTCAAACCATAAGTTGTGTCACTTTTTGCAGAACGAAGGATTTGTATTGACAGTTCTCAAGTGTTTGCCGGATGTATGAGCACTTGCAAATGTTTCAGGGTGGGGAGCTATTATAGTAGGGATTAATGTTGTTTGCTTTGTAACAGTAAGAAGTCATAACAAGTTAACTTGTTCAGTGTAGAAAGACATTCATTACTAAGTATTCGGTACAAAAATGTCATCATTGTATTTCATTTCGTAAGACAGACTACAAGCTGGTACGATGGAGTAAACCTTGTGCTTATGTAAACACATCATCGAGAACAATTGAAGTTCATTAGTTACATCATTTTTGCCCCTCCCAGAAGAACGGTTCAGTACAGTGTGTGTGTCCCTCGATCACTGTGGCAGTGAGTCCCTGTAGCATTTTAAATAAACACTGTACATATGCTCTTCTCAGAAGAGACCGAATAGGCTTTAGAGCTCTAGCGTTGTGCATGCATGTGTATAATTATGTATGAATGTATGTATATACGTACACATGTATGTATGTATGAATGTATGCATGTACGTACGCATTATGTATGTATATATGTATGTATGTATAACCCCCGCCCCTCAACACAGCCCCATCCTTTAAACATGCACATTCATACAACAGACATCGTAAGAAGAGTGCTGATCGGCCATCTCCCTCTGTCGCCTTATGTATGGCACAGAGGGACAGTGCAGAGCACTGTTTTGTGGGTACTGTACTGTACATCCTGTGAGCTAGAAGGGTATTATGTAAGTGCGTAACCAATAATATTTTCTATCCCCTTAGAATAGGCCCACCGTAAAGATTAAAGGATTCCTTGGTTACACCGGCACGCGAAAACGAGTAAGTAATGGGTTTTGTCCCCTGTGCCTGCTGCCCTTATGCCTATGTCTGCCTGTTAGTAGGATTATGAAAAAAAAAAAATGGAATCGCACCAATTTTACCATAATGATTTAGAACCACCAGAACAGATGATTAATTTTTGGTTGACAGAAATAAATGAAGAGAAATTGTGAATGAATAAGTGATGACGTAGCCCTGAGGGGATATTCTCCCGCATTTGGTCTGATAAGCTAGTCACGTCAGGTGCGGGTAAGGGGATGAGTCTGTTATGATGTGGCAGGGGTAAACCAGCTCTGCTGTTGGGCCCCTGCTGCTGATATCACTGATTGCATTGCGCAGTTGACCCTTGTGCGGTGTGGTGCGGTGAGGATCTGTCCGTTCTCCCCTTTGCAGCTAAGATGCAAATGAATGTATTTGAATGGATGAGTAAATGGGGAGTGTGTCGTCCTGTCTCGGCTACCTCCCTTTCCTTGGGGGAAGCAGCCTAGGTGTATAGATAGATAGAAAAATACATAGGAAAAGAGCAAGATCTACTCCGATAGTTCTGCTCCGATTTTGGCCAAACTTGATGGAAGGGCTAAGGTATAGGAAAGGGTGGGGTGCTTCAATTTTGAGAACAATCTGTCAAACGGTTGGGCTGCAGGGCAAGGTCAAACATTTACCCCTCTAACTCAATGGAATAGATTCGCTATGGATTAAGCATGGTGGAAATGCTAATGGTTGGCAGAGTATGAAATTATAAGCGTATTTCAGAGTAATAGGTAAAATATCAAGGGCAAAGAAAAGTAAAATGCAGTATATTGCCCCTGAGAATACCCAGACACCCCCACAAGGAGCCCACACAGGAGCAACGACAGCGCGCCGGGACTCGGAGCAACAACGGCATAAGTCACCCCGGGCCGCACGCCCCTATGGCCCGGAGCTCGCCCGCCATCACCATAGCAGGAATACCAGACTACCTTCCGGGCAAGCCTTCACCAACCAGCTAAGGGGTGGAGCTGCCTATCCAGCTCCTGCCAGCACCCCAAAGGAGATGGCCTGTAGCGGCTCCCGCCTTCGTCAGGAGACGGCCTGTAGCCGCTCTGAAGGTGTCTTCCTTGAGACGGCCTGTAGCCACTCGCCCCTTGCTAGGGAGACGGCCTGTAGCTTCTCTGAGGGTAATCAGGAGACGGCCTGTAGCTGCTCCCGCCTCTGTCAGGAGACGGCCTGTAGCCGCTCCAAAGGTGTTCTTCCGGAGACGGCCTGTAGCTGCTCCAACCCCCTCCTGAAGGAGATGGCCTGTAGCCGCTCCCACCTTCGCCAGACGGCCTGTAGCCGCTCCCGCCTTCGCCAGACGGCCTGTAGCCACTCACCCCTCCTGAAGGAGACAGCCTGTAGCCGCTCTGAGGGTAACGAGGAGACAGCCTGTAGCCGTTCCCACCTTCGTCAGGAGATGGACTGCAGCCGCTCTGAAGGTGTTCCCCCTGAGACGGCCTGTAGCCACTCACCCCTTCTGAAGGAGATGGCCTGTAGCCGCTCACCCCTCCTGAAGGAGATGGCCTGTAGCCACTCTGAGGGTAATGAGGAGACGGCCAGTAGCCGCTCCCGCCTTCGTCAGACGGCCTGTAGCCGCTCCGAAGGTGCCCCTGGGTTTGCTTGCAGCCACCCACCCTCTCAGGCATGGCCAGTAGCCGGGCCTTGGCGACGGCTTGTAGCTGCGCCCCCAGGAAGCCTTGGCCAGTAGCCAGGCCCTACGGCAGGAGGCCGCCAGTAGCCGCCCCACCGCCTGAAATTGACGCCTGTTCCCCGACCCCTGACACAGAGGGAGTCTCGGGCGTAGAGGAGTATTGGAGAGGCCCTGTAGTCTCACCCGGCCTCTGCTCCCTACAACTGGCTCTGGAGGAGACCCACCTGACGGACCCTGACGCAGACCGGTGCCGCAGCCCCTTCCTGTCGGCACTGCCCAGCCCCGGTCCACAGTCCTTGGGAACCCCAGACCGCCCCCAGAACTCCCAGGTGGGAATTCCTCACACCTCGACGGCGGAGGTCCTCATCCTCCGTCAGGAGCCTGAACTACTGGTTCAGGCAATTGTTCGGCCCTAGCCCTGAGAGCCGCACTCCTGTCCCCAGCCCTGAGAGCGCGGGACCCTTCGTCACCCACAGCCCTGGACGAGAACGAACGCCCCTGCATGTGATCCAGTTCCCCCTGAGCACGGAGTCTCCTGGTTGTGCTCAGCCCCGTCAGTAGCGGAGCTACGTCGCCCTTCCGCCGCGCCCCTGGCGCCAGATTCAACCGGAGTGACAGTAATCGTGCAATGATAGTGATCGAGCAGTGACAAGGCAGAGTAGTGAATTGACAGTGATAGTACCAAAGAGTTGGAGAGAAGAATAGACACAGTGAACAGATGCGGAACAATACAGTAATAATATAAACACCAAAGCGGTGGAGTAAGTGATAATAATTGACCAAAAGCAACATACGAGTAGAGGGTAACAAAGTATATACGCTACCATCAGAAACTATCTCGTACTACCATAATCATAATCAGACCCCAGTGCCTTACACAACCCTCCCCAGTGAAAAATAACTTTAGCATCTCCGCTCGCATAGAGGCCCTGGACTACCCTGATTTAGAACGTTCTGCCTCAAGCGCTATTTCACTGTATCCCCAAACAGTATCCTGCGAGATACTATTAACCATATCTAGTTATAAGAGTTTATAATCGCCCAGTATACTTGTGTTTGTAACATCTACTGATTCCCCTGTCTAACTAAGCAATACACGTGTAAGATTGTTGCCTGGAGTTTTTGTGTCCTGCCTCTCTCTTCTTTGTCTAAGCCCCGGTCTCGAAAGAGAGCCCCGCTATACGCTAGGCGTTTACGGAACGGGAAGCCGAGCCAAAAAAAACACCTAGCATTACAAAATAGGTTAACGTAAACACTTTTCATCTGATTTCAGCCAAGCCTGGTGACTGGGTTGAGGTGAGAACGAGTGGAATCTACCAAAGGTCAAGGATACGGGACAGATAAATATTCAGCCTGAAGGCCCTTCCCCACAATCAGTTGGCAACTTCCACATTTGGGCAAGTTGCATATCAGTTTCGAAGATGGTGACGAATCGCGCTGTAAACAGTAGATCAGAAAAAGAGATGCTTTAATTCATAGCGTCTACATTATTATTTTCCGACGTGTTTTCGCTACCATACTCCAACACCACAGGCATCCACTGATTGTGTGGAGAGGCTTTTAGACCGATTGTTAGTTGAGGGTATGGCACTCTTTGAATGCTTCTTTTTGTCGTATTAGTTAAGTTTTACGGGAGACTTATCGTAGTAAAATGTCAATGACGGCTGTCTGTCACCCATTCAGCTAGGAAAAACAATATATGAACAGAATCTCCTGAAGATTGTAAGAATAAGAACACATCATCGGACTGAAGAGGCTAACTGGGCCACAAATTCATTTATGAATACATTTCTGAAGCATTAAAACTTGTGCCAGATTATAAATTTTAAGAGTTTTATTCGAGTTATTATCATAATGAACTACATTACACCTCTAGCGTGGCTGCGTAGTATGCATCGCTGACTGCAAAAGTTTTGTACTCGTTTGCACCAGGGTTCAAATCCTGGTGCGGGCAGTTTGCGTCACTCGACTCACGTGTCCATCCATCCTTTGTGGGTAGGTAGGCAAAATAAGTACCCAGCTTAATACCTAAGGGAGGTTACTGTGATAACCTGGATGATGCAGTGGTCTTGTATTCCAAGAGAATAAGAGAATATCTTGATACAGGCGCATAGGCCTAAGTTACGGAGTTGCGCTTTGTGGCTAAGGGCCTCATGGCATCTGTTCCCACATTTACCTGTGTGTTATATGATCTTCCTAGACAGAAGAATGGGGTGGAGAAATATATGTATAGTAAATGAAGGTGGTATAAACTAAAAAGAGGGTAACCTGATGACGCAAGACAGAATGACAAACAACGTGTTTGTGGCCACCCCTTCTGGGACTGAGGCATCTAGTTATAGACAATGGATAAACTGACATGCTATTCGTCTGATAAGTCTGTTAAATTACTGCATATAATGTAAACGGTTCAAAGGAGCAAGATGGCAGGTGAGAGCATCCACCATCCACTTGCTTTGTGTCGTGCTGCCTCTAGATGACTGAAGTGGGTGGCAAGCCAGATAAACCATTTACTATGTTCCGTGGTACGTCTATTTATATACCTAGGCTGCTTCCCCCAAGGAAAGGGAAGTAGCCGAGACAGGACGACACACTCCCCATTTACTCATCCATTCAAACACATTCATTCGCATCTTAGCCCCAAAGGGGAGAAGGGACAGATCCTCACCGCACCACACCGCACAAGGGTCAACTGCGCAGTACAATCAGTGACATCCGCAGCAGGGCTCAACAGCAGAGCTGGTTTACCCCTGCCACATCATAATAGACCCATCCCCTTACCCGCACTTGACCTGACTAGCTGATCAGACCAAATACGGGAGAATATCCCCTCAGGGCTGCGTCATCATTTACTCATTCACAATTTCTCTCCATTTATTTCTGTCACGCACAGCCACTCTTCCTTGCTCAACAGACATCCCTCTCGCATCCAGCGCTCTCTTCACACTGTCCATCCATCCTATTCGTGGTCTCCCTCTCAGTCTTACACCTCTCACATCAGATCTAGTTATCTTTTTCACCAATCGCTCATTATCCATTCTCTCCATATGCCAAAACCATTGCAACACCCTCTGCTCAACTCTACCAGCCATCTCCCGAACAACTCCAGTTCTCCGTGGTATGTACAAAAAAAAAAAAAAAAAAAAAAATGAAAGCCTGGTGGCCAAGTGTGCCAAGGCCCTCCAACTGAGTATGTTACACTAGAGGCAACATCCTAGGAATGGTTGGTAATGATTACTAAATGCCACTCAGGGAAGAGCGACTCTACTCTTGTCCTAAATATCAGGTTTTAGTAGCCTAACCTCGGGCCCCAACGCTCCTGACTGAGCTATAATGGACAGGATCATAAACAGATAGAAGATATGGCGGAAGAAGACTGACAGTCGGAGTCAATAGTTGTGTCAGATGGAAGTACAGTCGAGGTTATAGTTGTGTGTGATCAAGATACAGTCGGAGTCAGAAGCTGTGTCACGAGTGTTAGTGGTAATGGTGGTACAGTACGTGACATCTGCTCTCACTGATTCTGGCACAAATTTTTCCCCTGACTGTACTTCCTACTACATAACCAAATATAAGACAAGAATAATATTAACTTGCAGCAAATTATCTAACAATGACAACTGTTGTGGGAACTTTAAGATGCATTACATTTTAACGTCCATGCGAGAAGGACTATAACTTGGCCCAAATTTGCGTCCTTTTGCAGCTTCATTTACGTAGCTCAGTGACAGAGACAATACTACGGCTCCACATACTTTCTACAGCGCCCCTTCACGACAAGCACCATATTCTAATGTTAATCTGATTTTGCAACTCAGCATTCAAGATGGAGAGGTTGCAATTTTTGGCTTTTTTTTTTTTTTTTAGAAAGAGTACAGTTATATCAAATAAACGAAAATATCGTTCACAGGCGGGCAGTCCTTACATTTTTTATTTCTTCATTTCTTAACCATTATGTAGTGGATTTATTGAAGAGAAATATTAAAATGTACGATTGATTGCCATATCGGTCGACAACCTTGCCCTGAGTTGCCTAGTAGCCTACCTGGGTATAGAGGCAAACACATCAGTATGCAAGATAAGCGAGATAAGAGAGTTTATGAATACTAGACTGAGATATGTATGCCGCAGCGTCCCTGGAAAAGACATCACTGTGGGCTGGTAATAATCAGTTGGCAACATATGAACCTGGGACAGCATCAGTTTGTACCAGAATTCTTTAGCATTTAGCACACCTGACAGCCTTCACAAAATCTCATGTTTCTTGGTGATATGAATGAACCGAGGTGTCAAAAATTAGCTGAAATGACCACGTAACTGCGATGCATGAACGTCCGAAATTGTAGCTAGACGGCTTCATGCACTGTCGCAGATACATGTGTACTAGCCAAATGTACCCTCTGATATCCACGATGACACCGCCCCTGCAGCTATACTCTTTTTATTTAACTTGGCCCAGATATTTGTCCTTTTGCAGTTTATTTCACGTAGCTTAGAGGTAGAAAAAGACAGTTGTTGCTACGGCTCTTCATCCTTTACACAGCGCTTCTTCGTGATGGGCAGCATATTCTAGTGTTAATCCTCTGTTACGACTCAGCATTGAAGATTGAGAGATGGGAAATTTAGGCCAAAGTTGAAAGAAAAAAAGTATAGTTCACTGATACGTTAATTATAAAACACACACTCTCTCTCTCTCTCTCTCTCTCTCTCTCTCTCTCTCTCTCTCTCACACACACACACACACACACACACACACTCTCTCTCTCTCTCTCTCTCTCTCTCTCTCTCACACACACACACACACACACACACACACACACACTCTCTCTCTCTCTCTCTCTCTCTCTCACACACACACACACACACACACACACACACACACAAACACACACAAACGCTTTCTCTCACACACACAAACACACACACAAACGCTCTCTCTCACACACACAAACGCTCTCTCTCTCTCTCTCTCTCTCTCTCTCTCACACACACACACACACACACACACACACAAAATCTCCACTGACAGAAAAAAATAAGGAAGGGAAGTCGTGAAAAGAGAAGGTACGGTTAGGTTAAGAGAAGAATTAGTAAGATCAACAGTGGAAATAAATAAGACGATAAAATAAGTACATGTAGTTATCAATAAGTCACGTAGCTACTCTTTGTTTTACCAGGCAGAGAATTACATGTTTTATGGCGTGAGTGGGTGATAAGATAACAGCCAATAGATGCTAGAGATAAAGCTATATAGCAATCGACAGCTTTACATGCTGGTCTCGTCGGCGGAACCAGCTTAGAAGAGAACCCTAGATTTTTTTCATTCTGTCTGTCTGTCTATCCATCTGTCTGTCTATCCATCAATTTATCTGTATATCAGTTCGTCTACTTATCTATCTCTCTATCTATCTATCTGTCTTTCTTTTTCTTTTTTGACCCATCGACAGCCATGCATATGTTTACTGTGTATAATGTCCTAGAATTTGGTGCACTAACTTTATGAGGTGATTCTTGGGCTAATTTTGAGAAAACAATGCACTATCAACGCAGGTCTAATTCTCGCCCATTACGGAGCTGCAGTTAATCGATGAGCTAATGGGCGATAAGGGCGTCCTTCGAAATTCATCCGTACGATCATTAACTCTTTCAATCCGGTTGACGCCTTAGTGTGTTCTTCTTGATGCTAGATAATTTTACCTTAATTACAAAGGGCCTCTCGTCTTTATTAAGGCTGCCTCTAATCCCTCCAGTTCAGAAAGACTACCCTAAACTTAGTAAAATCGTCAGATGGTAAGATTAAAATAAAAAGGATGCCCCCGAGGTCAGTGGGTTTCTAAATGTAGCTCCGAAACGACTGAGAACTGAATCCATGTTTATAGATAATTTTTAAAACTCAAAATTAGGGCAAGACTCACCCACTTTGAAGTTAGTCTATTAAATCCTGGGGTAGCCTTAGCATATTTTATATATATAGCCTCACAAGGAAATTTGTTGTTTTTCTTGGGTAATTTTGCATAGGCGTGTATTTACTGCAGGAAAAAGAACTGGCGAAGTTAATGAGAGAGAGAGAGAGAGAGAGAGAAGCAACAGGTACAAAGGGACGAAAATCTGGGGAAAACTAAGGTGAAGGAACTATAGTAGGAAAAATCTGCCAGAGCTGGACCGGTATTTATAAAGCGTTTTAGTCAATTCCTACCATACAAGTCTCGTTAGTAAATAATTATGGTCAGATATCGTTTGGTTTTCGTTTTGTTTCACTTATAATTGACTCTGAATTTTCTGTGACGTGTCTGGTAGGTGTGGGAGTGTAGGCAAACGTATACACAAATATTCTTACACAGGAGTCATACTTAGGCGAATTTTTACATCCCACTGGTGTACGAAGGGGTGACTACACTCCTCCACTCTTACTATAGTTTTTTCACCTTAACTTGGGCCTAATTTTCGTTCTTTTGCAGATTATTTCACGTGGCTCACCGGCTGAGAAAGATAATAACAAAGTTCTACATCCTTTTCATAGCACTTACAGTAGTGAGCACATGTAATAGTAAGCCAAGAGTGAGGTACAGTAGGCTACAATAAGGTACAGTAGTGAGCCGAAGTGCGTGCTCATCCTCGTCTCTGCCTCTGGAAAGGTCAAGGAAGTCGGAGCCAGTTTTCCACGCAGACCTGTTTTGGTGGCTTGAAGCTTTCCCACACTGCTTGGCTTTTAGTGTCATCGTTAAAAGTTCGTCGTATAGTCTGGCAAAACTTCGAAGTACTCTTTTTTAATGCAACGAAGAAGGAACCAAAGGCCAGAAGGTCTTATTGCTCCCTCCAAGAAAATATAAAATCAAAATAACGGAGAGCCAAATTAAATACCACCTTCACACTGGACAAAAGGTTTCCGTTCGCTGTGAAGTCCTGAACACTTGCCAGCAGCCAAGAGTAGCAAAAACAGGGAGACCACAAACTATGGCGCTTGATTGTACAGTTAGGTTTCCACAGGTTGGGACTTTCAATATCCGGGGGTAAACGGATGCCGGTTCACCTCATTTGAATCCCTTACATTCGATATAAATTTTGTTGTTT
The DNA here is from genome assembly GCF_032717465.1 of Coenobita brevimanus. Lineage (NCBI taxonomy): Eukaryota > Metazoa > Arthropoda > Malacostraca > Decapoda > Coenobitidae > Coenobita > Coenobita brevimanus. The sequence continues at coordinate 69,035,153 of NC_137054.1, forward strand.
GTATATTCAGATATTTTTTTTTTTCTAATTCAGTTTAGATAGGCTTTCCGAACCAGATGAATTAGATATACGTTTCACTTGTTTCTTTCCTACCTGAGATTTCTCTGACAGATGAATAAAATCGTCTATAGGTATGGCTTTATAAAGGTGAAAAATACGCCATTGTACTGAAAGGGTTAGCTTGACATTTTCAGCCTCTTCTATAGACAGCGTAAGAGTGACAGCGTTCCTGAGAGATTTCCACAGAGGCAGAAGGGCGTTACAGATGCTTATTGATCTTTACTTGGTCGACGTGCGTAAATTGTATCCTTCATCGCTTGTGTGTGCGTTTAATGAGTACTTGACCGATCGTGTGTGCGTATGATATTTACCTGGCCCTTCCGGTGTACGTAGAATGTTTACTTGTCTGATCGTGTGTGACAAGATGCTTACATGTCTGATCATTGGTGCATAAAATGTTCAATTTGCTGATCATATATGCAAAATTGTTATCTCTGTCATGGTTGGGACAATTCTAGAGTCCTATTCCAACTAACACCAGTGGATTTTATGCAGTTGAGGGTAAAATACTAAAAATCTGAATGTTGAGTGTTAGGATTTCTTTTCTAATAACTGTATTCTATCCAGGGTGACGCTAGATGATTTTTTACAAAGAATCTGAAAGTGGTAACGTTAGTGCCATTAAACCTCTAATGGCAGGGACAACTCCAGTCTCCTATTCTTGCTAAAGTCAGATGATTTTATTCAGGTGAAAGGGAGTTAAAGGAATCTAAAAGCGCGTCAACAAATGTCCTCAAACATTTGTTGCTCTGATAGCTTGTAAAATGTTTAGATGCATACCGTAAATATATCAATATTTGTACTGTTGCACGTAAATATGTTTGGAGATTAGTTTCATATATACTGATTATGAGGTGAGACAATAAATGTGTTCATACGAGGCAGCTAAGAGTCCACGTGGTATCTAGGTGTGAGGATACCACAATAGCGGCTGCAGCAGGGCTTATATTGCGTGAGATGTACCGTCACCGGATTTCCGCTCATTCACCATCCTCAGTTACCTCTTCAACCGGTCCGTCAAGGCTGTAATTTTCCTTTCAACCTCATCCTTGTCTCTCCAAAGTATCCCCTAGTGTCCTCCGTGCCTCGACCTTCCCGTCCTGTTGTTAATTTTTTATTGACGTTAGTCGTAGGGTCACACAGTACAGGGTGTGAGGGGCAGATTTCTGTTTATACCTTCAGTCCGATGATGCACATTTCTGATTCTACCTCCACAGAATTTCTACCTATCTATCTATTGCCAGACGCCTCAATCCCGTAAGGGGTGGCCACAGACAAATCGCCTCCATGTCGCTCTCTCCAACGCCATTTCACTGCCCTGCTCCCAGCTTACACCCTCCCTTTCTTATATACCTCTTCAGTCCACCCTAGCATCTCATCCTCGGCCTCCCCATCCCTCTTCCCCCCCTCCACCTCACAGAATTTCGCCACTTTAAGACGGGTCTAGAAAATTTTTCCGTTAATCCGTTCGCAACATCCCTTCTCCCTATGCGGCTAAATGATCACATGAAAATCAAGTGAAAGTAAATAAATGAATGAATGAATAAATAAATAAATAAATAAATAAATAGGTAAATACAAAAAGAAGATTGGACTTACGGTGTTAAAATTGTCGTTTGCTCTAAGGTGCGTTTCATTTTCTTTGCATCCGTCTCCGCTGCGTGCTTAGCAACCTGATATTCGTGTTTGATTTATTTTACTTTAACTTGGCCCAGATTTTTCGTCCTTTTGCAGCTTCTTTCGCATAACGCAGTGGCTGAAAAAGAAATTGCTGCATTTCTTCATGATTCCCATAACACTTCTTCGTGATACAACGTTTAGGGCTACACAGAACCCATTTTCAAAGAGTTCTGTGTAGCCGAAGTGTTTGAGAAAATAAAAGGATTATAAAACCAACCTGTCTCTCTCTCCCACCCAACACCTCCACTTGAAGCAATGGACCATCTACATAACACGTGTGCATATTGACCGAACACCTGCGTCGTGGTGGTTTATTTCTCAGCTGATAGAACGACCAGCGTGCTAAATCGTCAGTAGGCATTAGTCAGCCGAAAAATAAAACAGTCGACATGACATGATATTTTCCCGTGTGACCTAAATAGGAATAGACATCCAGTGCTTATCTCAGGCCATTTTTTATTCATTTAGGCTTTTCATTGCATTCTGAACCAATTAAGGTGAATTCGGTTCATTCATTCATTCATTATCGTCATCACCGTCATCATCATCATCATCATCATCAGCAGCAGCAGCAAACTGAATCCGGTTCATTCTGAGTGATTTCATCATCATCATCATCATCATCACCATCATCATAAGTTAAATCCGGTTCATTGAGATATTTCGTCATCATCATCATTATCATCATGTTAAATCCGGTTCATTGAGATATTTCATTATCATCATCATCACCATCATCATCACCTATTTTTCCCATATAAGGCTGGGGCGCAATGGATCAGAGTAGGGCAAGAGGAAGCACTACAGATGGAGAACAACTGCTATCATGCACGGTGAAGTGGAGCACAGATACGTATATTATCTCCAGTCTAATCATCATGCAGTATACACCATGCAATTACCTGTTTTTCGCTATTTCCGGGGGTGGAGAGAAACGCCTTCACGCCGTGGCACTGATATGGAAGGGACAGAGGTGGCTGACTATACAAACGTTCCTCACCTCCCTCACTGTCTCTCAAAAGGGGATGGTGCATTGCTGGAGGGTAACTTTAGCCTGCAGTCCACCGGGTTCACGTTTCAGATGAACCTGGGATTAGAACAACAGCAATATCATCATCATCATCATCATCATCATCAAATATGGTACTACTACTACCATTACTACTACTGTAGTACCTACACCACTACCATCACCATCACTACTACTACTACCACTATTATTACTACTATTACCACCACCACCACCACAACAACAACAACAACAACTACTACTACTACTACCAACAACAACAACAACAACTACTACTACTACCAACAACAACAACACTACTATTGCTACGTACCCTACTACCACCACCACATCACCACCACCACTACTACTACTACTGCTACCACTACTACTACTACTTACCCTACTACCACCACCACATCTCCAACCCCACTATCACTACTACTACTGCTTCCACTACTACTACTACTACTACTACAACTACTACTACTACCACTACTACTACTACTACTACTACTCGTCATTTCCAGGTCATATTACAGACGCAATCATGCCCTAAATCTCGAAATATATATATGAATCTGTGTTAGCATATTAAAAAAAAAAAATTATTATCATTAATTTTAATCCCTTCTTTCCAGTGATGTATATTGTATTTTATTTTCGATATTTTATTTTTGCAGATAATTTTAAAATCATTTTTTAATATTCGTCAGCTTCAGGGAGACGATTTAAACTGACGACGAAGCTTACGTATACAGAAGTCATGTGTGTGTGTGTGTGTGTGTGTGTGTGTGTTTCTGGTGGTAACTTGGCTCAAAGGAAAAATACATCAGGATTAAACTGGGGGAACTAAGGAAAAGAAAAGGACGACTTTATAAAGACTGGTTAACGTAGAGGCAAACGAACTATCTTTTGCTGAGTAAATTTAAAGTGTGTTAAATACTGTCAATCAGAATACGAGTATCTATTTCCGCGCATTCTGGTCCGTACGATAAATCGCATGGTAGACCTCCTAGCATGTTTTCCTTAGCGACTTATTTTGCCATATTGCATTGTAATATCCTCTTTTATGCCCGTCCTTTAAATATCCACATATTTCGCATGCATAGAAGATGCTGAGGTGCAATGAACAGGATAAATCACTAGGAAAGAGGTGTTTCGAAATCTCCCAAGCCACTTGGAATACGTCCACTTGACTGACATCAATGAAGTCTTAAAGTAATTCATCTTTTTATATAGGGTCGTCCATATACTGCTACTCCATCGTCAAAGTTCTCGTGCTGCGGAGAGGGATCAATGAACGTTACCTTGCATACATACATATACACATACACACGTCTCTCTCTCTCTCTCTCTCTCTCTCTCTCTCCTTATATACTGTATATATATATATATATATATATATATATATATATATATATATATATATATATGTATGTATGTATGTATGTACAGTACTTATGTATGCTGCAGCGAAGCCAGAGTTGCCCAGGTAAAAAGATATGGCCGCAAATATTGGCATTGCCTGGGAGGCTGAGGGTACCGCCGTGTTGTAAACAATGCCAGGGTCCCATTTTTCCTACTAGATCTACTGTATCTTCCTCCTTGAGCTCATTTTCCCAGGGGTTTATTCCCTGTGGATCTTTTCCTACCATGGACTTTTTCATCCATGGACATCACATTACCCATCCGCTCACCCTGCTCATCCACTCTTCCCACCCTTCCCAAATGCCCACCCATCCATACTCACTCAACCACCCACCCATTCTGCCCACCCACTCACCCATTGCCGCTGCCCCACCCTGCCCCATCACAGTGAGATATAAGATTAAGTCATCATAGGAATGAGGTTAGAAGTACTTGAGAGGTAGTGCATATAATTGGTGTTATGTAAGGCTGAGTGGTTCAATGATACAGTGTTAGGGTTGGTCTAAAGTCCCATCTTATATAACAAATTTCACTGCTCTTGATTTTTAAGGCTTAATTTAGGTCGATTTTTTTTTTTTTTTTTTTACTGTGATAGCTTTGAGATACAGAAATAAAACAAATGACTTCGACTGTACTTCCGATTGATCCACTTAACCAAAAATTTATACACGTTAAGCAAAACCTCTACATTTACCTCTGTACCCCTCTTCTACTTTTTTGAAAAATCCTCAAACTCAAATTAGGACAATGTGGACGTCATATGATTAAGTTTTCATGCGGGCAAGAAGAAAAAAAAAAAAGCCTCTATGATCGCTGTTCCACCGTACGGCTGTTGTTTATCGCAAAATTTACTCCTGGTAGCCTATATTAGTTAAGAAATCGTAGCCTACAAAATCAATGAAGCCATCTGTGGAGAGTTGAAGCGAGTCTGTAAAGGTCCATGGATGAAGGATGTAGCCAAATATCGTCTACATTTGTCTAGTTGTGAAATTATTGCTTGTCATCAAAATATATAGGACGTCTGCATAGGTTTCGTCCATCTTCTCTGGTGGAGGTAAAAACACGTAACTTACACATTTACGACAGAGCTAAGTAGACGGAACAAAATGTACTTAATCTGACGCATATTGTTTAACGCTGACAACTAAAATCGCAGGCCTACCAAGACTCTGTTACAGTACAACTACATTTAGGTGTGTGGCGTGCAGTGGGAGGCAGACTGTGAAAAATGCAAGAGGCGTGATGGCGCAAGGGACAGAGTGTTGACTAGGCCGTCCCACACCACCAGAGGGACGGCCCAGCATTGCATCATCATCAGAGCAGCGTAAATAACACCGGCTGGCTACAATATAAACATCCTCACCCTCACTGTACAATGTCAGATGATTTAATGTAAATAATTTCATTTCAGAAATTGTAACAACCTAACTTATAGAAGGAACTGTATATACGAGAGATGTGATGGGCTTTTTTTTTTTTTTTTTTTTTAGACAGCTGTGGGAGGTTTACATAACTAATTTTTTTCCACAGAAGATTAAGAATAGTTAAAGTTTTGAACTAATTCAGATAATCGAGCTGCTGAACATTAGACAGCTCCGGTCAGCTAGTATGACGAGGTTCGCTACCAGTGTCAGGGAGGGCTGTCTCTCCCTCCAATTTATTTATTTATTTATTTATTTTTTACCGGAGAAACTATATCTTGCATACTACAATTTGTCACGAAAGAGAGAGAGAGAGAGAGAGAGAGAGAGAGAGAGAGAGAGAGATGATGCAACCCTCTCCCAACCACCACCTGCTATACGTACCATGACACGTTTGGTTCATACACATGTGCAGTTTGTCGAGAGAGAGAGAGAGAGAGAGAGAGAGAGAGAGAGAGAGAGATGATGCAACCCTCTCCCAACCACCAGCTGTTATACGTACCATGACACGTTTGGTTCATACACATGTACAGAAAAAGACACAAGCATCAACCCAAAGTTTGATGAATGCACAGCGGAAAAACCGAAGCATCTGAAACACGCAATAGTAGAGATAGGATTTTCATTGTATTTCGCCAATTGTAAGCTTCCTTCAGACGTAACTGGGTAGATAACTTGTCTCTATGACTATACTTGCATTTTTCATATTGGATGATTGGGCGTTAGTGTCGCACCGCCAAGAGAGGCAATGTAAGGTAACGGCTCTCTCTCTCTCTCTCTCTCTCTCTCGCTTGCATGTAGATCAGTGGTTCCCAAACTTTTCTTGGCCATTCCTCACATTGGCCATATAATTTTTGATGATTAACCCCCATGAAAAAAAAAAAAAAAAAAAGGTTCCCGCCGTTGGATGTTACTTTAAATAAGTTTAATTTCTAGAGTTATTCGGCTCTAGTTAGTGGCACTTTTTTTTACATGGAATAGCCTAAATCTAGCGGTGTTATGGAGATTTTTATAAAGATTTGGGAATATTTAAGAGATATTGTGGTTCTAAGTTGCATGATAATTATTGTGGAGCCAAAATTTTGACCCAGGTTCGAATCCCGGCTGGGGCAGGAAACAGTTTATGGATATGAATTTCTATCTATCTATCTATAGCCCGACGCCCTAATCCCGCAAAGGGTGGCCGCAGACAAAACGCCTCCAAGTCACTCTGTCACCCACCATTTGACTCCCCTCCCCCCTTCCTCATATACCTCTCAACTCCATCCCTCCACCTCATCCTCGGTCTACCCCTCCCTCTCCCTCCCTCCACCTCACCTACATACACTCTCTTAGTCAGTCTTTCATTAATAAAAGAAAAAAAAAAATATGCAGATTTTTTTGATCTACCAGAAAACCCGTCGACGTGTCAGAAAAATACCCCCGCTAATACCAATACACCAATTCTGTATGAGAGCCCTAGCGTGTATTCACTATGGACGGTGGGTGTTAGCGCCGAAGTGGTGACATGTGGAGATGTAGGTGGACCACTGGGCCCCAAGGAGGACTACTGGGACTTGGGAATAGGCCCTGAAGCTTTTGCCCAAAGTCGGACACGTAAAAAAAGAAAAAAAAAAGAAAAGAAGAACAAATTTAAAGCCAAAGAACATTCGAAACTAGAGGGATTAGATACAAGATTAGATATTGCCCTCAGCCACTGTTTTACCGCCAGATATCTCTCCATAAGCCTGAACTTATCGCTGGTCGGTAGGAAACACACACACACACACACACACACATTACTGAAGGATTACAAACGATTTCCGGATGTGACCGTGACGACATAACATTCTTAAGGATACGTATGGTCCAAATCTTTTGTACCGGGCGCCTGGTGTACGATCTCTTGGTATCGGGAATTAATTGCGCTTGGCAGGTGGTTGTACCCATTAAAAAAAAAAAAAAAAAAAAAAAGGTGGTAGTAGTAGTAGCAGTAGTAGTAGCAACAATAATACATATACTAATACTAATACTAATACCAAACGCCTTAATCCCGTACGGGGTGGCTACAAATCGCTTCTACGTCGTCGCCCTGTCCCCCGCCATTTCACTGCCCTGCTCCCAACTCACACCCCCCTCTCTCATATACCTCTCCATTCCATCCCTTCATCTCATCCTCGGCCTCCCCCTCCCTCTCCTTCCCTCCACCTCACTCACATACACTCTCCTCGTCAGTCTCTCACCCTCCATCCTCTCCACATGGCCAAATAATAATAATAAAAATAATAATAATAACTAGAAATCACTTACAGAGCATAATTATATACCTCCGCCAATGCCAGTGGGGATAGAACGCGGATCCGGATCACCCACAAAATTTAATCAATTCTTTCTTGGCCCATAGTCAACCCATCCACAAATTCAGCATTAAGGATGGAGAGAGGACAGTTTTAGGCCAAGTTAGAGTAAGGGAAGCATAGTGCACTAACTTAACCTAACAACTCTTCACAGTAATGTTATCTAGTCTGGAGTACATACGTAACATATCAATCTGTTTGATTTTATTTTCACGGCCATGGAACTCGAATCGCGTTATACATTTTTTTTTTTTTTTTTGAGGGGGTGTAAAAATCTGACAAACTTCGAATGCGGTAATCCTGAAGAAAAAATATGAAGCCTATTTTGTTTCCTTCCGCCTCGGCTGCTCGTTCATAATAGGCTCGTATTTTTAGTAGCATCTGAGGCTACGCAACACCTCTCTCTAAGCGATTTATTTTGCATACTACACAATAACATTACCTTGTTTGCTTATATCGTTCTAATATCGACACAATTTGAACCGGTAACATACAAGAGGATATCGAGGTGTAATATGCAGACTAAATCGCAAGGGAAAAGGTGACACGAAGCTTTTGCCACCTAGAAAACAATCCTTATACTGTTTATTACCTCCAATTCGGTGCTCTTTTTCTGTCTTATTCTTCCTTTTACGGACGATTTTATTCAGCTCAGGCAAGATTTCCAACTACAAAGGTTTGACAGAGCCTTCATTCACCCCTTCCCCACAAGACAGTGGTCCTAACTTGTATATATTTGCTTGGTGGTTGACTTAAAATGAACAAAAAATACATCCTGGGAGTGAAGAGGATAATATTAGTTGATTTTTTCTATAGGTGGATCTGTACCGTTTAGAGTAAAAAAATTATAGTCACCTTTTACGGCACAGAGAATACGTGAATAATATTTTTTGTCCCCGATACACACTGGTTTAGGATACATTTTGATGCGATTAAAAACAGCAGAGAACAGATATGATAAATAAATAAATAAGCAAGTAATTACATAAATATAAAATGACAGAGCAATAACGCTTAATTCGAGTCATGGGAAAGGCAGCGAGGGAAAAATCCGTATTCACAAACAAAACTTATTCTCCCGCTTGTAACTGATCAGATTTTCGTTCGAAAGGAAAACAAGGAACGGGAAGTTGCTGCACTCGGCTTTCCTCGTCCTTCCTGCCAAACCAGATCTTTAATGCACGATTATTTTATCCAGGATGTGTATGGCATGAAGGACAAACAGAGGAGAGTGCTGAGCCTTCCCGCGTGTCTTGTCCTTCATGGAAAAAACAATTCCAAATTACGAGAGAGAACTGGTTTTTTAGTTCGTGAATCTGGGTCCAGGCGTGGGATTCTAGAACGATCGATTACCTGCCATGATCTCTCTCTCTCTCTCTCTCTCTCTCTCTCTCTCTCTCTCTCTCTCTCTCGTAATTTTCTGCCAAAAGCATACATTATAAACGTAATTTTTCTCGTAACCAAGATACATTTTCGGTCGAGGAAGAAAAGACGGGAAGACGACGCTCTTCCCTCATGCTTCCTGGGAAATAAATTACATTTACGACGAGGAATTGATGGTAAGTGTGACTGTGGATATGGGATCAGTACAAGTGGTAAAGATTAGCCATTGTATTATCATGTGTGGGAAGGCTCCCCACATACAGCTCCTCTCATTAGGGTGGAGTCAAAGGCTTTTCGTCTTATCAACTCTCCTCCTCTTACTGGCTTCCTTCAACCTCTGTCTCTTCGCCGCATTGTTGCGTCTTTATCTCTTTTCTATCGCTACTTCGATGGTCACTGCTCCTCTGAACTGTCTGCTTGCATCTCTTCACCTCTACGACGAGTGCGTAGCACTCGTCTAGCAACAAACTCTCATCACTTTCAGTCCAACTCTCTAATGCAAGAGTTAACCGTTACTCCCAGTCCTTCGTTTATGCAACAGGTCCACTCTGGAACTGTCTCCCTCTGTCTGTATTTCCTACTTCCTATGGTATCCAGTCTTTCAAACGCAGTGTGTCCAGGCATCTCGAAATTAATGGATCTTGAATTTGGCTCTCTTTTGTATTGTTTTTGTTTTTTCTTGGAAGGAGCGGTTTGCGGGCTTCTGGCCTTTGGTTCCTTCTTTCTTGCATTTTAAAAAAAGCACGTACAGGTAAAGCGGGCCGTGGGACTGGGATGCCGCACATATCCACATTTCGGCTACTCGTCCATATTGTCCTGCTGAATCAATAATGAATTTTACTCGAAATTCTGTGAAAAGCTGTGTCATATCCCCTGTTGTGTATTCTGACATCTAGATCTGTATGTAAGATAGTATTATTATCGTATTTAACAGCCGAGATTGTTCCCGACAGCCGTATCCTGCAGCTGAGAAATGTAAACTCACCTTCAAGGTCACGGTCGGTGAAACCAGACATTCGGCTCACGTACACAATCTCTCTCTCTCTCTCTCTCTCTCTCTCTCTCTCTCTCTCTCTCTCTCTCAGACTCGTAGGATGTACGTAGGTGAATGAAATAATCTAGAACTGGATAGAAAAGAATATTACATCGCCCCGAACTGGGTTTGGCAAGACTCACTCGTGATTCACTTTTTGTTGACAAATTAGGAGAAAGAAACACCGATGTGGGACTTTACGTTCCTCCTCATGGCTTCCTCACAATACAATTGCTGAATAAACACTACATTTCCTGTATATATGGCACAAGGCAGGGGGGGGGGTGAGGGGGGGGGTGAGGTATTGGCTAGGGATCGTAAGGGAGGGGCAGGTGGAGTAAGGAAGGTGAGATCCATGGGAAGGGGATTACAGTTCACGGCACGAGGACAGAGGTAAACAAGGGACAGGTGAAGTGGGAAATTCTTAGGAAGAGGGAAGAAATGTTGGGTATGGAAATAGATGGCACAAGGGGAAAGGGAATATCGATCCCAGCACAGGTGTGTGTGGGTGTGGGTGTGTGGGTGTGTGGGTGTGCGCGCGCGCACAGGTGTTGTATATGTGGGCAAGAAGCTGGGTGAAGAGAGGGGATGGGGATGGATGGGAAGGAAGGAGGCGTGATGTTTTGAGTTTAGGGGAGGAATTCCAGTACATAGACAGCACATTTTCTAAACAGAAGTATCCAAAACACATGTTATCCAGTGCCAGAAAACATCCCAGGGCTATCAGAGAACGGACAACGGCTGAGAAATCCAGTGATGTGACACGTATAATCCCGCCCAGTAACAATACGAGCAACAACATTGCTCGGTTTTTAAGAAATGCAGGAACTGAGGTAGCTTTTAAGACATCTCAGACACTGGGTGATCTGGTCAGACACAAGGTACGAACCAGCAACACAGGCGAGAGAGGTGTTTGCTCCACTCCATGTGCAGTATGTGATAAGGTCTACATAGGTGAAACAGGGCGTGATTTGGAAGAGAAAATAAAAGACCATAAGTATGCAATGAGCCGGTACAACACCAACAACCAATGTGTTGCTCACAGGTCACGTAATGAAATGGAAAAATGTAAAATTTTTGTACAAGGAAGCAGACTTGGAAAGACGCAAATGTCTGGAGGCAGCTGTTATAGTATGTTCCAGTACAGAACAGCGGATCTTATCACTTATCGGATTCTGTGGCCAAATATATTGTCAATAGGATAGCTTCCCATACACCCCCTCCCCTAAACTCAAAACATCACCCCTCCTTCCTTCCCATCCATCCCCATCCCTTCACATCACACAGCTGCTTGCCCACATATACAACACTTGTGCTCATACACACACACACACACCCACACCCACACACACACACACACACACACACACCTGTGCTGGGATCGATATTCCCTTTCCCCTTGTGCCATCTATTTCCATACCCAACATTCCTTCCCTCTTCCTAAGAATTTCCCACTTCACCTGTCCCTTGTTTACCTCTGTCCTCGTGCCGTGATCTGTAATCCCCTTCTCCTGGATCTCACCTTCCTTACCCTACCTGTCCCTCCCCCCTACAACCCCTAGCCAATACCTCACCCCTCCCTCCCCCTCCCCCCTCACTGCCTTCTGCTATATATTCAGGAAATGTGGTGTATATTCAGCAGTTATATTCTGAGGAAGCCATGAGGCGAAACGTCAATACACACTAAGTCCCATATCGGTGTTTCTTTCTCCAAGACTCACTCGACTAAATAATATAGCATTATACAAAAAAATACTAGAGTTGTCCCGACTGTGAGAGAGGTAAAGGGTGCCAGTGCTATTTCATTCAGTTTACTAGGACTATGGCTCCCTAACACCTCTTCCTTAGCTATTTATTTTTTGATATGGGTGGTTAATATGCATTTGTACGATAGTTATGCAGGGTATGGAGACACTGGAAGGATTTATGCAACACAGAAGAGGCGAGTAAAGTGCAATAAAATTAATCACTTAAGGTAAAGGTGTAAGGAAATTGATTTACCTGTTCGGAGGGTGTCTTTCGTTCCCACACTTAATATTTATCGTCCAAACACATACCTATATATATATTTTTTTTTTACTCTAACTTGGCCTGAAATTGCAACCTCTTCATCTTGCATACTGGACTGCAATGAAAGATCAACACTGGGATTATGCTGGTCACGAGGAAGTGCCGTGGATAGGATGAAGTATTTTCTGCTATTCAGTTCGTGAAATAATCTGCAAAAAGACTAAAATTTGGGCCAAGTTAAGGGAAAAGGACTATAATAACTACGAGAGTGAGAGAGAGAGAGAGAGAGAGAGAGACGCCAGTATTTTCCAGGTAAGGTTCTACTGTTACATTGAGATGAGAGTGAATCATAGGAATCGGAGAGTTACAGACCTGTTTTGCCACCACCACCACCACCAGCATCATCATCACCACCACTACCAGCATCATCAACATCATCATCATCAACATCATCAGCATTACCATCATCGTCACGACCACCTTCATCATCGTTACCATCATCACCATCATCATCATCGTCGTCATCAACATCATCATCACCGTCGTCACGATCCTCCTCCTCCTCATCATCATCATCACGATCACATCAATTTAATCATCATCATCATCATCATCATCATCACGACCACCACCACCACCATCATCATCATCATCATCATCCTAACCCAGTTTCCTACGTTTACGGGTGTATATTTAAACAAAAGAAGATTCGTGGCCAGACTGGGGAGGGAGAAAGCATTGAAAGAAAAAAAATAATGGGGAACTACAGCAATTACGGTGCATGAATGGGTCTTCTCTTTCCATCTCAGGGTTTTCTCTTCTACCTAACACCAGCCACAAGACCCGCCATGTTTTTTTTTTATATATATATATACAGAAGATGAACAGAGGTGCGGAAAAAAATAATCCATACTCCAGATTAAAGGCGCCCACCGTTCATTAAAAAGAAAGAAAGAAAAGTAATTAACAGTTGGAGTTGAAATGCTGTAGGTTGAAATTTGGCGGGGGAACTTGTCTAGGGGAGCGAGTTCCTGTGAGAAGCAGTTAGGTCCTAAAAACACCCCCACTATACTCATTTTACTCGAACTTGGCCCAGATTTTCTTCCTTTTGGAGCTTGTTTCATCTAGCTCAGTTTCAGGAAAAGACAGTGCTACAGTTCTAAGTCCTTTCCATAGCACTTCTTCGTGACTAGGACAATGTTCCAACTTAATGATTACAACCCGGCATTCAAGATGGAGAGATGGCAATTTCTGGCCAAGTTAGAGTAAAACAAGTATAGTACCAATGCACCAGTCCTGCATGAGGCAACTCCAGTATGTATTCAGTATGGACGGTGGGTGTTAGCGCCATAAAGGGTGACGTGTGGAGGGGCATGGTACATAAGAGGACTGCTGTGCCCCAGGGAACAGGCTGTTAAAAACTTATGCCAAGAGTCGGAAGCGTAAGAGAGAGAGAGAGAGAGAGAGAGAGAGAGTGCTAATCCTATCTATCTATCTATTGCCAGATGCCACAATCCCATAAGGGGTGGCCATTTGACTTTGAGTTATTTGTTTTACGGGCAGGGGCACTAACCCACCACCAACCCACTTGTTGACACGTAGGGAGCACGTATGGGTTGGTCATATGGTTACCACCCAGCGTTGTAAATGGTTTCTTAGCTTACAGGAAACCATTTGGCTTGTCACTCAATGTAAAGTCACCTGTAAAGGAAAGAAAAACAATAAGAAGTAACAGGAAAGATGGGAGAAATAGGAAGAGAGGAGGGCAGACACAGAAAAAGAATGATAATGGCTAAGGAAGAAGTAGGCAGCACTACATCAAGTGAGTGGATGATGGTCGCCACCACCTATCCTACAGTCCATTAATTTTAACAACCTAAATTTTCGTCTTTTTGCAGCATGTTTCCCGGAGCTCAGAGGTCGAATATGACAGTTTCCAGCTCAACGTCCTTTCCGTAGCACTTCTTCGTGACTAGCACCATAGTCTCGTGCTAATCTATTGCTACAGCTCAGGATTCAAGGTGGAGAGAGGGCAATTTTAGACCAGGTAGGAGTGAACAGAATACAGAGTCATTAACCCTCTCACACTTCGTAAAACTATATTATTTCACTCCAGGTAAAGCCAGACGATTTTATTCAGCTGGGGGTGAGTCATAAGAGCCTGGGAGTGTTAATACCGGCCTTATTAACCCTCTCATGGCCAGGGTAAATCTAGTACTCCAGCAGACGATTTTATTCAACTGAGAGTAAGTATCAGGAACCACTTGTGTTGCGGTTGGATGAAAGCCGCACTCCTGACTCCGAGCCCGTATTCTCATCGGGTAAGGAGGCTCCGTAACACATTTTCCTTTGCGATTATTTTCCAAACTACCCATTAACATCCTCCTTTCTGTTTCTTATATTATTTTCATGTCGACATAGACTGCATGCATAACACACCAGAATATAGTAACGGAGCAGATTCAGAATTGAACCGGTAAGGAACAGATGTTGGTAACCTTCCTAACCGTACGAGAATACCGCCATGAGAGGCTACTTTGCATAACACACACTCATCTTTTATCACTTCTCTTATCACCAGTCCTCTGTTCGCTCTCAGGACACTCACCCTTCTGTTATGATAAAAAATGGAATATGAGTGCGTTTTAAGTAGGCTACTTAGGTAGTGTGATGAGTAAGGTGAAAAGTTAGAGGGTGAAGTGCTTGAAAGGGTACAACAAGGAAGAAAGGTTGCTGGTTCCTTGAAAGTAGTGATAAGAAACAGGGAAGTGAGCATGGAAGTGAAAAAAGTTACTCCATGACAGTATTGTGATATCATCTCTAACGTAGGGAAATGAAGCTTAATATTGTTGAAGGGACACAAGTCAAGAGTGAGAACAGTGGAAATGATTTATTTGAGAGGTGCATGTGGAGTCACATGGACAGTCAGACTGACAAATGGGGAAGTGAAGGAGCGTTGTGGTGTGGATGTGGATGTGATAGGAAGCGTTAGGAGAAACACATTGAGGTGGTTTGGCCAATGGGAGAGTATCGAGAGCAAGAGACTGGCGAGGAATGTATGTGAGTGAGGTGAAAGAGGGGAGAGGGAGTAGGAGGCCAAGGATGAGATGGAGGGATGGAGTGGAGAGGTATATCAGAGACGGGGGTGTGAGCTGGGAGCAGAGCAGTGAAATGGAGGGGGACAAGGCGACATGGAGGGGATTTATTTTTGGCCACCCCTTACGGGATTAAAACGTCTGGCAATAGATAGAAAGATAGATGGAGCCCCGTTTCTAATTTCTTCAGGTTCCCCTTTAAAGTAAACAAAGAAAACGTTACAAGAAAAATTACATCCTTGGACTGACAAAATCTAGGCACTTCGCAACGATAATGCTTTCTGTTTTTTATTTTTTGCTGTATTTTCCTCTTGCTACCTTCAGACGGTTTTCTGCCTAAGCGATTTATTTTGCTTGTAACACCTTTCTGTCCTGTGATATAACAGCCCTTCCAATATCGCCATACTCTGCATAAATAACGCACAGAAGTATATTAGGCAGTCATAGCTAAAAATAAATCGTTAAGGAAGAGGTGTTAGGGAGCATCCTTAACCGACGAGAATACGAGCGATAATACACTCGTAAAGCCTCGTACATAGCTTACTCTTAACGGCATTCAACAGCTTAACATTTACTTAATGTATTTATAATATTTTCCACATTCCTTGTCTATCCAGTCTGTCATATGCTGTCTCCAAATCTATGAAAGCAGCACACAACTGCTTTCCCCTCTCTAGAAACTTTTCCACTAAAACACTGAGGATGAATATCTGATCTACACAACCTCTTCCCTTCCTGAAACCTCCTTGTTCTTCTTTAACTAATTCCTCTGTTATTTCCCTAACTCTGTCAATGGGTACTACCATATACTGTCCCTGTTACACCAAGAAAAATGCCTCATTATTACCACGCACTTCTTTTTCCCCTTTTCTTTTGTACAGGGGAATAATTATGCCTGACTTCCAATCATGCTGCATCCAGACAATTTTATTCAACCCATGAAAGGCTATTCGTGCTGAGGGATTAATGAAGGCCTTCACATAACCTCCACAGTTTGAAGTCTCCCCTAAATTGCTTAAAATCACGTGTCATTATCACCATGAAGATAAAGAAAACGTGACCATAACAAAAGGGTTGACTGTTTTGTTCCAATGGTACTGTGTGATCAGTCGGTGGATAAATATTTAGAAGAAACTGAACTGGAATTCAAGTACTTTGAAGTGTTTCCTGTTTATATCTCACCATTTACTGACACGTTTCTTCTATGACACTTCCGTCGCAGATTAACTCCTTTCCCTCCCCCCCTTGAGGTCGATAATCACCCCTGGAGGTCATTAATAATCCCAGGAGGTCATTTGCGACGGAAGTGTCATAGAAGAAAAGAATGTAAACAGAAGACATTTCAAAATACTTGAGTTCCAGTTGTGGCTTCTGCTAAACACTATCCTGTCACTGTATCCCTTTGCTCTCATGTATAGTCAGCCAATAAAGTCATGTCTTCGCTACGAATCTCGTAAATATTCGAACAGATAAGTGGATGCAGCAGGGATAGCTTCACAAGTCTGGTAACTGTGTCAGACCAGACAGTGGTGAGAGTGAGTGAATTTGGGTGAGTGGATTGGGGGTAGAGGTGGGGAAGTGGTGTGTGTGTGTGTGCTGTAATTATTGTTGGCAGTGTAATCTGTAATTTTTGTTGGCAGTGTAGTCTAGCAATACACCGCACAGTAAAGGCGTTAAATGTGATATTACACCTGATTTAATACCTGTAAATAGTGAAATGTATCGTTAACTTGAAATAATGCCTATAACATGTAGCCAAACAAGCGTTAGCAGAAATGACGAGGTGCTACCCCCCTTCCCCACCTTCCTGCCACACCCTCTCCGCCGGGCATCAGCTAACCACATAACATGGGAATAAAGGACAGACAGCTGCGTTTTTACTGTATGTTTACCTTCTGAACATGACAGGATATATTACATGCCATTACCATGTGTGGTGTGGCACAGAGGCATGCGGTGCCTTCACAGTAACAACGAGAAAAGCATTTGTTTGCACTAGTGGTTAATGTTTTGGTAAAGGCGTGTCAAGCGGGGTTGGTGGAGGATTAGTGTCCCTCCCTGTAAAACAATTAACTCTAAGCCCTTGGCCACCCCGTTTGGGATACATGGCGTCTGGCAATGAATGAAAAAAAAATGAATGTAAGGGAAACCTGGCCACAGGTGTTACGCACGGTGATGACACCCAGATATACACCCACCAGCATATAGTCATAATTTTACAGTCATTCAGTTATCTATATTGGGCGACAGGAAAATTAGAGGGGAGATTCATGTTGTCACTAATAAATATTGTATTATATTATCACAATCATGACGTTCCACTATATTCCAATCACTCGTTATGAAACGTATTCCACAGGCATTCCGTCCTCTGAAGTATTCAAAATATCAAAGATGTATATGAAACTGCAGTATATTTTGATTACATGTAAACTCATGATGATGCATATGTAGACATTTAGCGACATATTAGTGATAAAAATTGACTATAACCCTATTACCCAGTATGTTATTCCCAACAGCTTCCACCCTACGGTAATGCATGGTGTATAAAACATGACAGCACACACACCCTCCACTACCCCACCTCCACCCCCAATCCACTCACCCCCACCACCGTCTGGTCTGACACAGTTACCAGACTTGTGAAGCTATCCCTGCTGCTTCCACTTATCTGTTCGAATATTTACGGGGTTCGGAACGAAAACACGACTTTTTTGGCTGACTTTACCCATCCTTGCTTGGCTTTCAGCGACAACGTTCCCTTGAGTGTTGAGGTTTGTACTGAAAGGCAAATAATGATTCTGGATCAAAAGAATGTAATAACTGTTTCTCTGCTTTTCCAATTTTCATATATTTTACTGCTTAATAGTATTTTCATTTTAACTGGAGGGGTTACCTACTCGCACATCCTTCGTCAACACCTTCAGTACGAGACATCCTAAGCTGAATACAATCGTCTGGAGGTAGCAAGAATAAACTAACCTAATACTATACTTTTTACTTTAACTTGGCTCGGATTTTCGCCCTTTTGCAGCAAATTTCACGTAACTCAATGGCAGAAAAAAAGGCACTACTACAGCTCTATATCCGCCCCCACTGTGGGCCTGAAGAGGATGAGATAACCCCCTGGCACTCGGGCAAGTAGATATGTTTTTAACCTACTCCAAGTACTTACGGTAAGTCAGTGGGGGCGGAGGGTCATTGGTTACAAGATTGTGACAATGTGAGCTAACTCTTACCTGGTCGTGGTGTAGTGGCATGTTGCCTGGCTCTCACCTGAGAGTTCTGGGTTCGACTCCCGGCATAATGGTAATATACTGGGTGATTTTTCCAGTGTAAATAGCATGTTTCTCTCTTCAGATGGTTTGTTGATTATATGATGCCAGTGATAACAACGCTCTATAGTTCCTTTGCACTAAGTTGGCCCAGATTTTCTACCTCTTGCTGCTTATTTTACGTAGCTCAGTGGAAAAATAAGACAAATACTAGCGCTCTACATCATTTCCATAGCACTTCGTGACTGTTGATGAAATGATGCACAGTGGTACACAGCGATTTTTAGTCTTTTATACTAACCCGGCCCAGATTTTCGACCTTTTGCTGCCCAGTTCAAGTAGCTGAGTAGAAAAATAAGACAAGTACTATCGCTCTTCACCCTTCCGCTGCGCTTCGTGACTACTAGATGGCTCGTTGACTATATTATACTGCACAGTGGTAACCACATTCCCCTGGAAAACTCCAGATTCCAAGGGGTTCCTAAGCCTTTATAGGTGAATTTTTAGTTGATAACAATATTTATTAAATGAAAGTATCACAGAAATTCAGTTCTACTTCACACAGGAGTAAAATTATTAGCTTCTGCATAGCATGACGGTCGGGTTAGGCCGGGTCGGGCCGGGCCACTCATTTCCAAACTTAACGAAGGGTAAACCAGGACCCACGTATATGGGTCCTGGGGTAAACATTGTTCGTTCAGTTCGCTCGCTTGCTCGTAACAACGCTTTTTAGTTCTTGTAACTTGGTCCAGATTTTTGGTCTTTTGTTGCTTATTTCACGTAGCTCAGTGAAAAAATAAGACAGATACCATAACTCTACATCCTTTCCATTGCACTTCTTCGTGACTAGTACCATATCCGAGTATTATAGTCTGCTGTTAAAGCTCAGCATGCAGGTTGGAGAGATGGCAATTTTCGGCCAAATTAGAATAAAAGGAGTACAGTATTTTAACATTTAGCTAACATGGTACCACTATGGTAAATTCATCATAATCTCGCACTATAAAATGTACTGAGTTTTTCGTTTCCTCTCAAGAAACTAAAGAAACTTGTATGGCGAAACGCTGAATAAATTTGGACCCAGCA
Organism: Coenobita brevimanus; assembly: GCF_032717465.1. Taxonomy (NCBI): domain Eukaryota; kingdom Metazoa; phylum Arthropoda; class Malacostraca; order Decapoda; family Coenobitidae; genus Coenobita; species Coenobita brevimanus. Next base: position 69,054,975 of record NC_137054.1, read on the forward strand.
TGCAAAAAAAAAAAAAAAAAAGTGTGGAAAGGCGAAATAAATGTCCCCTCCCCTGGATTTAATGTATTATAATTATGGAATATAGTCTGCAACCCAACAAAACCAAAAATAAATAAATAAATAAATAAATAAATAACATAAAAGACAAACTCTTCACCCGCTACAGTTATTAAGAATGGGATTTTCTTAAGATCAATCAAGCTATTTCAAAGTGGATTTCCAGGCTTTTCACTAGATAAATAATAAAGTATATAAAAATGGTGTGTTAAAATACATACTTACGGTTTGACATTCTGCAGTCAGCGTAATAAAATATATATAAATTTTTTTGTTTGCTTAAAACACCAGTAACCAGATACGAGATGAGACAAGGCAGGTTTCTTAAATTCCTGAGATGCAGACTTACCAATTAGGTGATTTACATGAGTGAAGAGGAAGTTATCCATTTTGCAATTTACTCAACAAAGCATCATTTTTTGTAAATACAGTTTTTTTTTTTTTTTTTTTTTTTTAATGCGAGGAAGAAGGAACCAAAGGCCATGAGCCCGCAGTAACAGTTCCCTCCAAGAGAAAAACAAAATACAATAGAGAGCCAAATTCAAGATCCGATCATTTTGAGATGCCTGGACACAGTTGTATACATAAACCTTATCCTTAAATTATTATACTTCTGTGTGTGTGTGTGTGTGTGTGTGTGTGTGTGTGTGTGTGTGTGTGTGTGTGTGTGTGTGTGTTTGGAGGGGGTCGATTTTTAAATGAAGTATCATAGCATAATTGTGTGTGTGTGTGTGTGTGTGTGTGTGTGTGTGTGTGTGGAGGGGGTCGATTTTTAAATGAAGTATCAGCATAATTGTGTGTGTGTGTGTGTGTGTGTGTGTGTGTGTGGAGAAGGGTATTAACGCCCTTTTTGCCCTTTTTTTTTTCCAGCGCTGTTCCTGAGCTCTACAATAATATTCGAGGAGCCCAGTACACAATGGGAGCAAGTGTGTCCAACAAGAAGCTCAGGTTGACGCTTTCTTCTGTAGGTTCATCTTCAGGAGAGGTTAGAGCGTGTTCGGGGGCAACGTTGTCCATCATCTTGAGGTGAGAAATGAGATCTTCCTTTTGTGTACTTCAGACTGGGGCGACGAGATATCCAGAATATTCAGAACGGAGCTTCCTTCAGTGAGACCTGCTTCAGTAGGGGCGGGGCATCTCCGAGGACAACTCTGTCTTCTGACGTGAGAGGAGACAAGGCGTCCTCACTTGTGTGTGGCGTGGGTGGTTTGGCAGGATAATCTTTGTTGCAGCACTTATATCTGGAGTTCTCTATGGTGCCACTCCTTCTAAAGGATTGTAACTGAAAACAGAGATAATACTGGGAACAAAACAGGAGGTTCCTCTCTCTTCAAGAGTTCTAACAAGAGGACTGGCAGGTAAGAGTGGTGTAAGGTGGGTAAGGTTTGGAACATGAGGACAGGCGGGAGGGCCTTCATAAAGACAGAAGACCCAGTTCTGCTGTTCTCAGTTACAGCAGAGACTTTCATTCGCCCCTGAGAAGAGAGCTGTTGTGTGCAGCAGCACTTTTAACACCTGAAGTAGGTGTTGTCTGATGTGGTGTGCATTCTAATGATCGGGTACAAGGTGGATGATGATCATCGTCCGTGGGAGGTACCATCAGTAGTGCGGGGCCAAAAACCTGGTAGATGGCCTTACACAATACTTCCAGGTGAGGTACTGAACCACATTTACAGAGTCTATTTCAGGCTGTAGACTACTAATCATACATGAGATTTCTTCTGTACAACTGGGGTTGGCTGGACCAGAACTGACCTGACAGGACAGAAATGAATATAAAGGGTCCAATCATCATCATCATCTTAAGCCGTTTGGCTGTCCACTACAGGACCGGCCTATCCGTATCGAAGTGGGGACGATACAGCCTATGTACCTCTACCAAGTGGCTTAGGCTGTCCGTTAGAGATGTATGTAGGGTGAGAAGTGCTTGTAAGTGTGTTTGTAATGTTGGAGTGGCTTTGGAATTGTGTGTAGTCTGTGAACCAAGTGTAATCGGCCACCCAAGCCAACTGGATGCAAACATACTTTATAGTAAGCAACACTGGTTCAACCACAGCACCCCTTCTGTCCACCAAAGCAGTAAGTGGCTGGGTGAACACTTCCAAAGTTTATTACCCTGGCGGGGCGCGAACCCTCGTTCTCCCATGTACGAAAATACACGCTCTACTACTGTACCACAGAGGCTCCATATATGAAATAGAGAATGTAAGTGTATTTAAATTTTTAGTCAAGGAGATGAGTTAGGATGGAACTAGAGGAAGAAATGCATGAAAGGGTACAACAGACAAGAAAGACTGCTGACTCACTAAGAGCACCGATAAGGAAAGGGAAATGTTCCCCCGAGCTAAACCTTATTAATATAGCCCCGCTAGGTGACAGGAGGGCGCTACCCCTCCCGGCATGGCAGCTACAGGGCGTGGCTCGAACTCACACCACTGAATTGTGTGGTTGTTTTTATATCCAAGAGCTTATCTAAGGAGCCATTTCCAGGTTATTATTCTCAGCTAAAGACGGAACATCTCTCACTCAGTTCTTTTTGCCCTGTCATGAAGCAGGGGCTCTGGGCTAGGTTACTCAGTCCCAGCATTTAAGGAAAGGGTAACCAGCCTCTCTTGCCATGAGTGGAAACAAAGCCTAACCACTCTTTAGATGCAAACCCTTTCTGGCCTCACCCGGATGGAATGCATTAACCCACTAAGCTTCCACATGGTCATATGGTTGGCATCCAGTGTAGTAAATAGTTTCCTGGATTGCAAGAAACCATCTGGATTGCCACTCAGTGTAGAGTTCCCTGATAGTTGTACTGCATCTTGTGAGTGCATGGTGATCGCCCATACCCATCAAATAAGTGTTTAAAACCCCTTGCCTGCTTAATATTCAGGTATATCGCTCTGCCTTAATTCACTTCCTTCATTAATTCACTCTCACTCTTATCTGTAACCAAACCGCAACAAATTTGTGACTGATCATCCCACGTTTATCCTGTCTGTCAATGAAACATACACACTGAATGTATCTTTAGTCCCTGATATTAATACACAGTACTTATTGATATTTTAGCACATAAAAATATATAAATGTAATAATGTACTTCGCAATCCATCGTACATGCCAGAAACGTAAATATATGCATAACAAAAAAGTATCATTTTGGTTGCGTCAATTGTCTCAAACTAAAATGACTGGTTTGACATCAACTCCGTAGCGAATGGAGTAACAACACACTTATTCCTACTTTCATATTAATAGCATTTGGAGCTTCTTTTATTAATATTGCTTTCAGACTGCATCATAATGTTATAATGTGTTAATAAGCCAATCACAGAGGATACCTTAGAGAGTGGCAAAAAGATTTCTGTTTCTCAAACTAAAATGCCTGGTTTGACATCAATTCCGTAGCGAATGGAGTAACAACACATTCCTACTTTCATATTAATAGCATTTGGAGCTTCTTTTTTAAATTTTGCTTTCAGACTGCGTCATAATGTTATAATGTGTTAATAAGCCAATCACAGAGTATACCTTATATTAGTGGCAAAAAGATTTCTGTTTCTCAAACTAAAATGCCTGGTTTGACATCTGTGTTTGACATCAACTCCGTAGCGAATGGAGTAACAACACACTTATTCCTACTTTCATATTAATAGCATTTGGAGCTTCTTTTATTAATATTGCTTTCAGACTGCATCATAATATTATAATGTGTTAATAAGCCAATCACAAAGTATGCTTTATAACAGAGAAAGTGACAAAAGATTTCTGTTTTCCTGAACGTCGACATATTTTAGTTCTTAAAACTCGTAACGGTTACATGTAGAAAATACTGGAATGGTGTGTTTAGATGGCAGTAATTGTTAGGTCGATAACTTCCCATGGGTTTTGTGAAATGTTAAAGAGAGTGAAAGATAGATTGAGAGAGAGAGAGAGAGAGAGAGAGAGAGAGAGAGAGAGAGAGAGAGAGGAGGGGGGAGGGAGGGGAGGGAGGGAGGAAGGGGGAGGGAGAAGTGAGGCAGACTGATATAAGTATGGTGCCTTGAGAGGAACGGCAGAGTACAAGTCTGTGGCTCGAGCTTGAAGCAACGCTACCTTCACCACTCGCTCCACCACTCGCTCCACCACCATGAACCATTATCCTGTGCTCAAAGGCGTCGGTGACGTCCAAATGGTCAGTACTACGACAATGCAGGATATTAAGGAGAAAATGAAGAGTGCTTTCCATTCCCCAGTAATTCGTGAGCTTAACTGACACCCATAATTATTAGAATGATTGGTAGTGACAGCTCAGGGACATATATAATGCATAACTCTAATCGACTGTTTAAATTCAGTGTTCATATTACTTTTGTAAGACGTCTACTGAACGACATTTCAACAAAAATTTCGAATATGTGACATGGGCAGACAAACCTCGTGAGAACTCAGATATCCAATGTTAGCCAGGTGAGGTTCTATGTTCAAATGTGTGATGTTCAAAGGCATGAGAAACCGTGGATAAAAACGCACATGGGTTGAACGGGAAGGCGACGATCCTTCTAGATGGCTGGGCGCGGCTGCACACACACACACACACACTCGGCAACGAGGACAAGGGTAGTGTGAGAGAAGTCAGTAAGCCTTCATAAGTACAAGTTAATTACACAAACATTAACTTTGTGCTGGCTAATCATTGCATAGACGTTGTTGCAGTATATATATATATATATATATATATATATATATATATATATATATATATATATATATATATATATATATATATATATTCTTTTACTTTGCACCTTCAGTAAGAACATCAGAATATCAGTAAACTCTATAAATCATAATTACCTAAACTGAGACTAATATACATCAGCACAGTAACAGCGACCAAATTGTGGTTTTAATATTGATAAGTTTGCGTTGTGATTAGTGTAGTGGTGTGTGCTTGGCTGTAATAAGGTGCTCTACATTTCAAAATCTCTCTCTCTCTCTCTGTCTCTCTCTCTCCTTACCTACCTGTCTGTCCATCTGTATATAATCCATGTGTGTTAACTAATTACGCGTTTTTATTAGACAGTGCCTATCGCTTTTAAAACTGGATAGAAACATATTCCAGGTATCAGTGTACTGATGTGTGAGTTATATCATGAAACTTCTTTATCATTTCCTTGTCTGTCAAAGGAATATATTATCTGCGAGACAAGCTCAGGTTGGGATTATAAAAAAGAGGGGCAAATGTGGGTTACGACAGTACAATTCTGTTGCACAATATCCTCCCTTATAGTTATTCCTTCTCCTAGATCTTATTTTCCAGCCAAATCACTCTCACTCACGCTCACTCTGTGTGTGTGTGTGTGTGTGTGTGTGTGTGTAGTCAGTATTAGTTGAGAACTGGGCATCCTCAAGTGATGTTCTGTAACTCTGATAAGCCTGGGAAAGTTATCGGGTGCACTGTGCTAAGGGTAAGGGAAATACAGCTTGATCCACAAACAACACTCATTTTTCAAACTGCCGGGCCATTTCTCGTGTGTTGCGGGTACGGCTGAATCAGTGTTACCAATGTCTGCACTTGCTACTCCCACTGCCATACCCACGCCCACACCAGCATACTGAGCAGTCCCCGCAACGCACACGATATCGTCTGGTGAGTCATTACTCGAGCGATATTTACGGATCACCTTGTATATTATAGTTTTCTGTTTACTTCATCTTGTTATCTGTGCGACTAGAAAACAATAACTTTCTTCTAAAGTGACTGTTAAGATATTGGGGTGGAAAAGGTGAACAGACGAGAGAAATAAAACACAGAGATAAGTGAGCTATTGAGGTGAGTGGAGATTCAAGGTTCTATACTCATACATTTCTTACTGCTTACAAAACCTATGTACGTGGTGGTGTGCTGTAATGGGTAAAGACCTTTGAATCTCCTTCCATCTCAAATGCTCTCTCTTTCTCTTGTTTCTACATTTTCTCCATCCCTATATTTTAACAATCCTTTTGGAATATTTCTAGTTTATCGTCTTTTATGAAAGTTACTACCTCATTGAGTCATACTATAAAACGACTTAAAGCTTTATGTTCATCGCTATCCTAATTACTGATACAGTGTGCATAAAATGCTTACGTTGAATGTGGCAACACGAATCCATGGAGTTTCACATATTTTGAAGAGGACTGAGAGCTGCAGAATGATTTTTGGCTATACCTCGTGTGCTGGAGCTTGGATGCTGCTATAAGTATGAAAAGAAACCGCCCCAGTTGGTAAGAAACGTTCTCGTGCGTAACATTCTCGTGTTCTTTTCGATTCGGTGTTATGACTGATGACTCTATCTATCTATTGCCAGACGCCTCAATCCCGTTTGGGGTGGCCACAAACAAATCGCCTTCAAGTCGCCCTGTCCCCCGCCATTTCACTGCCCTGCTTCCAACTCACACCCCCCTCTCTCATATACCTCTCCACCCCATCCCTCCATCTCATCCTCGGCCTCCCCCTCCTTCTTCCCCCCTCCACCTCACTCACATACACTCTCTTCGTCAGTCTTTCACCCTCCATCCTCTCCACATGGCCAAACCACCTCAGTGTGTTCCTCATAACGCTTCCTATCACATCCACATCAACACCACAACGCTCCTTTATATCCTCATTCGTCAGCCTGTCTCTCCATGTGACTCCACAGGTTCCTCTTAAATAACTCATTTCCACTGCTCTCACTCTTGACATGTGTCCTTCCAACAACGACCAAGCTTCACTTCCATACGTTAGAGTTGGTATCACAATACTGTCATGTAGTAACTTTTTCACTTCCATGCTCACTTCCCTGTTTCTTATCACTGCTTTCAAGGAACCAGCAACCTTTCTTCCCTGCTGTACCCTTTCAAGCACTTCACCCTCCAAACCTCCATCCTTACTCATCACACTACCCAAGTACTTAAACGTACTTATTTTCCAATTCCTCACCATCCAACCTCGTTGTACATTCCCTGACTTCACCTCTCTCAAAGACCATCACTTTACTCTTCCCTACATACACATTTAGATTCCGTTTCTTACACACTCTCCCAAACTCATCCACCAAGCCTTGCAGCTCCCCTTCGTCTTCACTCAACAACACAGTATCATCTGCAAACAACAGTACAGGGAGTTTCCAAACACTATCCTCTCTCACCAGGGCCACTCCAACATCCACTACCCTACCTTGTACCTCTTTTATTACCCCATACATGTACAGATTGAACAACCATGGCGACATGACACATCCCTGTTTCAACCCAACTTTCAAAGAGAAAGATTCACTTAGTTCACCATCCACACGCACTGCAGCCTTCGCACCATCGTACATACTCTTCACAGCATTCAACAACTTCCCATCTACTCCATATATTCCTAATACTTTCCACAATCCTTGTCTATCCATCCTGTCATATGCTTTCTCCAAATCCATGAAAGCCGCATACAACTTCTTTCCCTTCTCTAGAAACTTTTCCACTAAAGATCTAAGAATGAATATCTGATCTGCACAACCTCTTCCCTTCCTAAAGCCTCCCTGTTCTTCTCCAACTAATTTCTCTGTTCTTTCTCTGACTCTGTCAATAAGTATCCTACCATACACTTTTCCTATTATACTAAGAAGACAAATGCCCCTATTTCCTTTGTACAAAGGAATAATTATACCTGACTTCCAATCCTCCGGGACTCTACCTTCCTCCCAGGCCAATCTGCACATCTTCCACATCCATTGTACTACTATCTCTCCCCCATGCTTCAGCATTTCACCACACACTCCTTCAATTCCTGGGGCTTTCCCCGATTTAACTTTCTTCATTGCTTCCACAACTTCTATCCTACTGATTTCTTCCTGTCTTCTCACCTCCCTCCTTCTCCCAGCCATTCCCCAGCCACTTATACTCGCATTACTTCCATCCTCTATGTTCAACAATTCCTTAAAGTGTTCTCTCCATCTGCTCACTTTTTCTCCCTTCTCCACTAGTAATCTACCATATTTATCTTTCACTCCCCTGCTAACTTCACTTCCACCCTGTCTTACTCTTTTCACCTCTTTCCAGAACATTTTCTTACAGTCCCTCCACTTTACACTCAAATTCCTTCCAAATTCCTCATCCACTCTCTTCTTACTCTCTCTTACTAATCTTTTCACCTCTCTCTTTCTTTCTACATATAACTCTCTCTTCCGCCTCTCAACTACTTCCACGCCCCTATTTCTCATCCATTCATTGTATGCTTTCTTCTTTTGTGCCACAGCCTGTCTCACCTCTTCAGTCCACCACGCTGTTCCTTGCACCCCCCTCCGTCTTCTCTTCCTTCCACACACCACATCACATGCTGCACATATTTCTTCTGTAAATATCCTACACACACTTTCCACGTCTCCCATCTGCTCCAGTTTCATATTTGCCCAATCGTTCCTCCACTTCTCTCTTATACTCTGCCTTTTTCTCATCCTCTTGTAACCTTTCCACTCTCCTTGCAACTACTCCTTCCTCTCGTCTTTCCCTTCTATTCCTCCATCTTACTTGAATCCTAATTCTGGCCACCACCAAGTAGTGGTCAGAAAGTCCACTCCCCCAACCTCTATAAGCTCTGGCATCCATTACACATCTTCGCATCCTTTCATCCACACTCACATAATCAATCATTGCCTTCCTTTCATTCAGTTCACCACCCACCCTTCTCATCACTCGCCATGTATACCTGTGGATCATTTTATGTCTTAAGAGGGTATTGGCTATCACCAACCCCCTCCCAGCACAAATGTCCACTAACGCACTCCCATTCTCATCTATCTCAGCAGCCACACCCCATTCACCAACTATTCCATCCACCTTCAGATTCCCAATTTTACCATTCATATCACCGATCAAAAACACTCTCTCATTCCTTCCAAACTTTTCCATGCACACTTCCACATTTGTCCAGAACTCTCCTCTCACTCTTCTAGCACGATCTTGCGTTGGCGCATACACACACACACAATCGCCCACATTTGTATTCCAACTTTCAACTTTACCCACACAATCCTTGACCCAACTGATCCATACTGTCTTATGCTCTTCTTCCATCTTTTACTCACAACTATACATACTCCTTCCTTTGCCCTCTCATTCTCACCTACTCCTGCACATATACCCCATCATACTCCCATTCTCTCACACTTTCTCCTCTCCATTTTGTTTCAGTTATTTCACATACATCCACTTTCGCACCCTCAAGCACCTGGACAATCTCTCTCTCTTTCACCTCATCATTCGCTCCTCTTCCATTCCATGTACCCATTACCAAGTCCTTTGTCCGGTCCTGGGTCGTCATCGTTTGGTCAGTCCTTGTCCGAGGCTTCTTGTTTGTTTTTTTTAGTTAGTTGTTTTCCGGGGAGGGACACTAACCCTCCGCCAACCCTTTTAGTCGCCTTTTACGACAAGCAGGGATACTGGGGGAGTATTCTTGACTGATGAAGAAAGGATGAAAAAAAGTTGATATATTCTGACCGGAATTTGAGACTCCGATAAAGGCTAGCGAGGCTCTGTTATTAGCTTTACACTTAAATAGCAAAGGCCTTGTAGTCCAGATGTTTCAGGCTGGGCTTCTCGAGCGTTTTGGTACCCGTTCCTATACCTTAATTATACAGGACTCTATTCTGAACGTGCACCATCTCTACATAGTAACTGATAGGGTGATTGCTGACTACACGTTTATAATACGGAACATAGCGATTAAGGTAAGCCTAATGGGGAAGAACTGGAATCATCAAACTGTTTTTAATAATTTTCAGGCGGAGAGAGACGCACGTGGAACTCGGGAACTTTGAAACTCGTAAGATTGACGAGGCAAAAGTACTGGGAGCGTCTAGGAGCTTGTTTGCCTAGAAAAGGATGGTTATAGTTGTGCTAAATGTGTAGGTACGGACGTGAGGCATAGACACTGGATGTTAGGGATCAGAAAAGGGGATAATGAAGTGTCAGAGTTCTGTCTATGAGATGGCAGAACACAGTACGAAACGATGGATTATGAGCCAGGGGATGCAGTAGACTCACAGTGATGGACAGGGATGGCCAAGGTTTATTACAGCTTTTTAGGGGGAATTTGTGATGAGAGACTGATAGCTACGTAGACTATGACTCAAAAGATATTATGGTGGGGTAAGAGGAAGGGCAGGCCGAGTAAAAGGTAGAAGCACGATGAGAAACATATTTTGAATCACACATGTCTAAGTTCTCAGGACGACGAGAACTGTGTACTGTATATAACAGCAGACTCGATTGAAATGGTGTATAGGGGATGAATCGGTGTCATTTGCTCAAATTCATACTTCGTTCTTCGTCAAACTAAGTCTACTCGTAAAATAGCTTTTCACTTCGACGCAAATAATTCTTGTAGTTCATTTATTTACAAAGCTATGGCTGTCACTCCGCCCCGCATACAATGCACGTGTTCATTTGGTGTACCCATTGTACCCTGCCTCACCAACCTGCCCTGCTCACTTCTATCTACATACCCCCCTTCCCAGTCCCCCTCCATCTTATTTTTTTATGTGATTAGGTTCATTTTTTGACTTATATCTTACCACTGAATTACATCACTCATCTTTGCAGGATACACTCACACTGTCGTTCACCATCACTCATCAGCTTTCCCCTCCAGCCTCTCTGTCCAGTCCATCCTTTCTGCCTCTCTCTTCCTTTTATATCTTAGGAATTCTTTACTATCCAGCTGACTCCCATTGCTCTGCTCCTACTTTAACCTGAATGACCCTGAAGTAGTCTGACTGAAGCTGATGTGATCTGAGTGGATTTGATTAGATTAAAAAGGAAAAGAAGGAAGGTGAATGGACCTGACACAATCTGCACCAGCTCTAGTCTCAACGTCTCTGCCACTCCCCTTCCTTGGTACTCCTTTTTCATCTCGATTATCTTTGGTTGCAACACTGCCTAAATGCTTAAACACTTTCAAATCCATTTCCGTATAATATTGTCTTATGCTACGACTCATCTTTTTGCCTCTTTCATGCACCATCACTTTGCACTTGCTTACATTTACACCACTAAATTCCACTGCCAGAATCTGCCAACAATGCATTATCTGATATCTCTCACTTATTACCTCTTTTCCGCTGAACCATTCCTCTGCCAAGCTTCTATGTCATTCATTGTCTAAACAACAACCGAACTGCCTCTGTGATAATACCGGATTGTAGTCTAACATTCAAGTTTAAACTCCCGCTTAGGGCACCATCAACTGTCACAGCAGAGTATTTTGCTTCATCTTGCACAATCCACCCTTTCGTGGCAGTTTTCTATGAACTGCTTGATGTGACATGGATCGTATAAGAAAAATTTCCTCCACTCCTTCGGTGAGGAATGCACTTGTTATGTGTCTCAGTGGCGTGAGGAGTAATAACATTAGACTGAATGCATTGACTGTAATGCGAGTTACCCAAGTGTTCCCTTTCTTGCAATGCCATCCTTCTATTTCTCTAAGGACCATCACCAGTAAAAATACGAAACGCCATAGCGACTCTGTAGTACTGGGATGAATACTACAACCTGCATTAAATACTCAAACACATGTATGGCAAACAAATAACAAGAATCATAAGCTATAAAAGTCAGAAAAGCCAACAGTTATATCATGCAAAAATAATTCAGGTCTCCGAAAAAGTTTATTCTGACCAAACACGTGATGAACCTTTAATAATTTCGCTGTTAAGGAAGCACCAACGTATTGTATTTAGCACCAGGCGATTTAAGTCACCTGATGGAAGTGCAATTAGTCGAAGCGAATAACACCATTTCGGTATACACTATAGCAGCTGATGATGCAAGCAAATATTCAGCTAAACACAGGATGAGTTTCTTTTCTTTTCTCTCTCTCTCTCTCTCTCTCTCTCTCTCTCTCTCTCTCTCTCTCTCTCTCTCTCTCTTTTATTCTTTTTTTTTTCCTTTTAAATAGCTGGGAGAAATATTAGCCAAAGTTTGTCACCCGCACACACCATATACCTGGAGCTTTTCTGACACTTGTACTGCACCTAGAAGACAATAGATTTATACACCTGTGCACTGTTATTTTTTAGTACAGCCTGAAGCCCAGAGAATTATCTAGTGTTTACATCTAGACTTACCCCAAGCACTAACCATACTCGAACGTACTAATTTCAAATGTATCACCATCAGTCCCTTATATACTTAAGATAAAAATGCACTGGATCAAGATGAATGAAATAATGCTCTCTCTCTCTCTCTCTCTCTCTCTCTCTCTCTCTCTCTCTCTCTCTCAAGGGTACTTTGTTGTGTTTCAGGAGAGCCAGCCTTTGCGTGAGGTTGGTCCAGATGGTAGGTCTGCTGTGCTCCGTCGAAATGTCCCGGTAAAGTAGCAACTAGTATTAATGTTCCAGATTATCGATTAAGAATAAAGCCCTTGGTCGCAGTAATGATCACCCTTTATTGCTTCCCTTTACTGGAGAAAATATTGTGGTTAGGGATTATACACTAAGCCCAGACCTTGACTCGTATCCTTGGTGGTTAAAGAAGCTCCCTAACGCATCTTCCTTATCTATTTATTTCTGGATACGGCTATTTATGTAGAGTATGGTGACATTACAATGATTTAAGTGACAGAAGAGGACGGGATGGTGTAACAATCAAAATAAGTCGCTTAGGAAGAGGTGCTAGGGAGACGAGAATATGGGCCCTTATGTCGTGTGTTAAAGGTGGTAGTTTGATTTTTTTTTTTTTAAATTAAGACAACAAAATAGTGATAGTAGTTGCAATCCCAGGCTCGTACACGCGTGAACCCAGTGGACCGCAGGCTGAAATTGCCCTCCTCTTGCAGTCCACCATCCTCCCATCAGGGGACAGGGACGGAGCTGAGGGACGTCTACATAACTGGGCAGTGGAGCCGCTCAGTCGTATCAGTGCCACCACGTGAAGGCGTCCTGGTAGAGCCCCGACAGGATGATTAACAGTTCAGTATGATATGTTACTAGTGTAGATTAGGAAAGCATCATCCTCCCAGCAGCTGACCTCCTCTCTGTGTGAAATCTTAGCTACAGCCACTTTTCACTCAGTGCTGGGCTGGGCAGAGAGTAAAACACTATGCCTCAGGACTGTATATTGTGTTTTACTGAACCCAACTCTCTGGGCAATATTAAGAGCATGAATGACGGTATCTGATGGGTTTAGTGAGGATTTGGGTGTTGTCAAATTTTGATCTACTGCGTTTGCTATTAAAGTTGAAAGCTCCCACAGAACGTGCGCGCACACACACACACACATATATATATATACATGCATACATACATTGCACACACACACACACACACACACACACACACACACACACACACACACACACACACACACACACACACACACACACAGCTGCCCCTCTCTCCAACCCACAGAGGTGCTGGTACGGATGTCGTGTGTGGGCATCTGCGGGTCGGACCTCTCCCTCATGTACAAAGGGCGTCTGGGGGACTACGAGTTGGCGCCGCCCCTAGGTATTGGACACGAGGCTTCAGGCGTCATCAGCAAGTGTGGCGCCAACGTGAAGCATCTCAAGCCAGGTAAAGCCAGGTCAGGTTAGGTTAAGTTAGGTTAGGTTAGGTTGAGTTAGGTCAAGTTAGTTTTAAGTTAGCTTGAGTCGGGTTAGTGAAGGTCAGGCCAGGTTAGGTTAGGTTACTTTAGGTTGGATTAGGTTAGGTTGGGTTAGATTAGGTCAAATTCTTGCTAACAGTTGGGACCAGAAAAGTAGTGTCGAAGAGTGGAACTAGTGAGAGATTAGATTACATTTTTATTAGGTGAAGGACAGAAAATAAACCATAGTTGGAAATGATTTAAGGTCGGGTAGAAATTGGGATGAAGTATTTTCGTGTGGGATGGGAAATATTAGGATGGACGTTCTTGAGTATAGCGTACGTGAAATTCAGCAAAATAGTCTGGAATGAGAAACGATAAGGTAAAAAAAAGTAACAGCATTCAAGGTTTAAGCCTCATATTTGTAACTAAACTCCTTCAATTCAGCGACCTTTTATTTTTATTTTTTATGCTAGCTTTAGATCATTTAAAGCAGCTCTGGGTACACCTCTTGTAGCGATGAGGTAACTTAAGTCTCTCGATAAATCTTTCCAAACCTCAGAACGGATTAGAAAACTGGCGCTAAAATGTACAAAGCTGGAGTGTTGGTTGGCTTGCAGGTGACCGTGTTGCCCTGGAGCCTGGCGAACCGTGTCGGAAGTGTGACCTGTGTGTGGCGGGCAAGTACAACGTGTGTGGAGAGACCGACTTCCACTCCTCCCCCGTCCCCAACCCCGGGTCCCTGGCTCGCTACAGCTACCACAGGGCCGACATGTGCCACAAGTAAGGACAATTGAAGGGGGCTTTGGACAAGTTGGACAGTTTTTAAGGAAGATATAGACAGTTTTTAAGGACGCTATAGGTGACTAGAAACAATTAAGGGAAGCTTTAGGTACAGAACTGACACACGCTATAAGTAAAGACACCTGAAGAGGGTTTAGGTAAATGGGGACAGTTGAAGGGAGTCTTGGGCAAATAGGAGCAATTGAAAGGGGTCTTAGGCATAGAGGGATAGCTGAAGAGGGATTTTAGGTAACGCGGGACCGAAATGGACCACCTATAAGGGCAGGTGAAGTTGGAAGGGGAATTTAGGTTGAGGGGCAGGTAATGGAAAGGTTATGTCAGTTTTAAGCCTCTCATGGTCACGTGTCTGTTTGTTATTACCGCCACAAGGTCGGGACAACTCAAGGGGGTGAGGGAAAATTATGCCCAGCTATGGAAAAGGTGTTTACTGGTGAAATACAATCGTTCAAGTCACCTCCCCAATAAACACCATTTCCAGTATCGTAGTACGTCTTCCTTGCCTGATCCTCAACCCTTCCACTAAGTTTGGTTCAAATCGGATCAAAATTGTGAGTACACCTTGCCATGTGACCTTGAACTTTCACCTACCGTTTCAAATTTCAGTCAGTTTATGTTTGGCTGACACTCAACTCTCCCACCAAGTCAGGTGCTAATCGGATCAAAGGAACTTGAGTTATAGTATTTACACACACACACACACACACACACACACACACACACACACACACACACACATCGAACAACAAAATACACCCCTCGTTACAGGCGGGTGTAAAAATGCGTCACTGGTTAAGGGAAATCGAAAGTAAAGTGAGGGAGGGAGAGGGAGCACGAGTATGAGGCCAGTACTTAGTGTTAATTGACTTCAAGGCCGCGGATAAAGAAAATATATTTGTCTTCTCAACCCAAGGACGTTTTTTTTTATACGGGGGGAGTGAGTTGGGGGGAGGCAGCCAACTGGGTGACAGAGCGACTTGGAGGCGTTTTGTCTGCGGCCACCCTTTGCGGGATTTGGGCGTCGGGCTATAGATAGATAGATAGATAGATAGATAGATAAATAGATAGATAGATAGACATTTTCGTTCATGCTAGCCTCAGACCATATCATTAGCTTAGAGGAAACTTTTCGAAATGAAGGGGTTGGGGGAAGCTTTCGTAAACTCTTCAGTACGAGAGAGCTTTCCCAAGTTAACACTAGATCAACAACAAATAGTTCCTTTTCCCACTGATCTATTTCTAATATTGATGTCCCCTACATTAAACCCCGATCCTCGACTGACAGTCACCAGTTGATGAATGCAAGTGTGCAATATAGAAAGGTATTGGGCACTTGCAGTCGATGGTGGTCTGTTGGGCGAGGTTCTTCACTTTTTGTACATATTAGGTAAATATATTATACCATCTTGATTAAGTTGTCCTAATTAGGGTCGACAGCTGACCTATATGGAAATGTTCCTGACTCGTCTGGTTCCCTTTCATATATTGATGTCCCCTATATTACGTTGTGCCTCGACTGACAGTCACCAGGTGATGAGTGCGGGTATGTAATGTAGAGAGGCATTACATATCTGTAGTCGATGGTGTTCTGTTAGTCGAGGTATTTTTTTCCATTAGTGTAGGTCTAACTATTTGTCTCTGTAGGATTTAGTATAGGCTAGCAATTTGTCTGTTAGGTGATTAGTTTTAGGGTCTTTAGATTAGGTATTTATGTTTATGAATAATGTAAGGTCAAAAAATATATAAAAAAAATAATAATAAAAATAAAAATACAAAAAAGAACAATAAAATAAAAATTATTATATATATATGTACGTGTGCATGAAAGTGTGTCTGTATATATGCATGGAAGTGTGTGTGTGTGTGTATATATATATATATATATATATATATATATATATATATATATATATATATATATATGGCCTTAATGACCAGGGGCTTTGGCCCCAATGGTCGATAGGCCAGAAAAAAAAAATCAACAAGATTAAAGTAAAAAATAACTCTTTGTATTGACGAGAGTAAAAAACCCCAAACTACAATAAACCAGGTGTAGCTGTGGGCAGGTAGGGTTGGGTCAGGTGAGGGTAGGTTAGGTGAGGTTAGACAGAGTTCATACCCACAGCTGCGTGTACCCTGCCTAGCCTTGCCGTGTCAGATATGGGGATTGAGTGGCAACCATATATTTTTAGTTAAGGTGCCATCATTGCCATATCCTCGTTGCCATAGGGGGATTCTTGGCTATTCTTGCTTAGGTGTATATTTTGGTCGGTACACTTTATGTTATTTTCTCCTCTTTTTAATATTGACATAATTTGCATTGATGATATGAAAGAGGATTATTAAGGTGTAGTAACCAGAATAAATCGCCTAGAAAGAGGTGTTACGAATCTGCCAAGTCTATTGTAACTTTGAGAGACTGATTTCTTTCAGCTGGCGACCTCAAGATGGTGGTGTGGGTGGATTTGGTGTTGCTTGTCTGTCTGGCGAGATGGTGAGAGTAAAGTGAGAGTGTGTGTGTGTGTGTGTGTGTGTGTGTGTGTGTGTGTGTGTGTGTGTGTGTGTGTAATAAGGCAGTATGGTCCTGAATAAACTAAAAATAGCAGCTGTTACGTCTTCAGGTGTGCCTCCCTCATAAGCACCACACCCACCACACCTGCGCTGTTAGCCAGGCTCTGAATATTGCCACATTGTCATAAGCCGCCGACATCTCCATCCTAGGAAGAATAAAATAAGTCTTAAAGTTACTCATAAGCTTTTCTGGGTGTTGATGCAATCCAGCCAATATATGGAAAGTGCAGGGCTATTTGGATACTCATAGTCTGCTTGAGGTAAACTTTTTGTTTTTGTTTTTGCGGTGTAGAAATCGTAATGCTGATATACTGGAGAGAGAGAGAGAGAGAGAGAGAGAGAGAGAGAGAGAGAGAGAGAGGATATAGGAGATGTGCCTATTGGCCTGGGAGGAAGATAGAGTTTCAGTGGATTGGAAGTCAGGTATAATTGTTCCCCTGTACAAATGAAAAGGGGAAAGAGAAGAGTGTGGCAACCATAGGGGTATTTGTATTCTTAGTGTACTAGGAAAGATACATGGCAAGATACATGTTGACAGAGTTAGGGAGATATCTGAGTTATGAGTTAGTAAGGAACAAGGGGCTTTTAGAAGAGGAGGGACTAGGCGGATCACATAACTTTTCTAAAATGTTTAGTGGAAAAGTATTTAGGGAATGGAAAGAAATTGTATGCTGTCTTCATGGGTATATATAAAGCATATAGCAAAATAGACCGAGAAGGATTGTGGGACTTGCTGAAAATACATGGAGTAGATGGGCAAGTAGTGAATGCTGTCAGGAGTGTACGTATGACTGGGCAAAAGCTACAGTGCGTGTGGAAAATTCTTGATTTAAATGTCTGCATGTGTATCCAAGGTTATTTCGCCTATTTCTATATGTCTGTCTATCTGTCCATCTGCTTATCTATCTATCTACTTATCTATCTATTTATCTACACAATAAAACACGCAACATCGCTGGCGCTTTCGTGTATTTATGAAGATGTTAATACACGAAAGTGCTCGGAACGTTTGGTGTTACCTTATCTTTTTTCCTTGTGGTGGATACCAGCATATTCATAAATTACGTTTAATGAAGCGGTTTATTTGTATATCTATCTGTCCATCTATCCATCCATCTGTCTATCTATCTATTTCGATCTCTGTCTATCTATTTTCTATCTATTCTCTATCTACCAGTCTATCTATGAACGGTACTATAAAGGAAATACATGGTAAGATAGATGTTAGTCCTTGTTGAGGGATGGTAGGGTTTGGAAATTGCCTGTACTGATGTTTGCTGATGACTGTATGGTTAAGTGATGATCAGTGGGAGTTGCAGGGATTGGTGAAAGAGTCTGAAAGTGTTTGTAAGAAATGAGATCTAAAAGTGACGGAAGCTGTAATAGAGGAATGAAGTCATGGAATAATTTGTCAGACTGGATTGTTGGTAAGTGGAGGATGTGCGTGCCTTCAGATTTTTAGTTATTATATGTGCAAGGATGGAAGTTTAGAAGATGAAGTGTGTGAAAGTGTATAGTAAGGAAGAGATGTTGCTGGTTCACTGAAAGCACTGATAACGAACAGGGAGTGAGCATAGAAGTATCGAAGCTGATGCATGATAGTGATGAGGTCATTGCTGTAACGTATGGAAATGAGGGTAGGACCTAACTGGTTGGACACAAGTCATAAGTGAGAGCAGTGGAAATGAGTTATCTGAGAGTTACGTGGTGAGACAAACAGATAAATGAAGAAATGAAGAAGTACTGTTGTGTTGATGTGGATATACTAGAAGTCATTAGAAGAATTGCTCTGAGAGGGTTTGGCCATGTGGAGAGGGTGGAAAATGAGAGACTGATTAGGAGAGTGTATGAGAGTGAATGGGGGGAGGAGAGACCAAGGATGTGATGAATGGATGTGATGGAGAGGTATGCGAGACATGAGACTGTGAGTTGGACAGAGGGCAGTGAAATGGCAAGGGACAGGGTGACATGGAGGCGATTTGTTTGCTGCCACCTCTTACGGGATTAAGGCGTCTGGCGGCAAACAGATAGACAGATAATATATAAAAACACGAGTACCTAAACCTTTCCTTGCAGGTTGTTATATAATTTTTTGATATTTGGGCTATATATATATATATTCCACCAGGGGCGTTGGTGTGCAGAGGAATGGTCTTCACGGTAACCATTTCGTCTGCTGTTTCGCTGCCTAAACTATCACTGTACTTACCATCGACATATCACAGCTGTTCCTGCCACTTCTCCCACACTCCCAGCCACTGTTCATGCTACCACTCCCACACCACGACCACCATTCCTACCACAACTCCTATCACCACCACCTTTTCTACCACAACCACCTTTCCTACCACAACCACCTTTTCTACCACAACCACCTTTCCTACCACCACCGCCATTCCCACCACAACCTTATTCCTACCACCACCACCATTCCTACCACCACAACTACATTCCTACCACCACTCTCCCCCCAACCAGACTGCCTGAAGGTGTGAGTCAGGAGGAGGGAGCCGTGCTGGAGCCTCTCTCTGTGGCCATCAATGCTTGTCGCAGGGCAGAGGTCTGCCTGGGCTCCTCTCTGCTCATCTGTGGCTCAGGGGCAATAGGACTCTTCTGCCTCGTTGCTGCGAAGGCCATGGGCGCCACCAACATCATCATGACAGGTGGGAAGGGAAAGGAAGAGGAGAGAGGAGAGGAAGTGGGAAGATGAGAGAGGAGGGAAAGGGAGAGGAATGGGGAAGAGAAGAGAGGAAGGAAGGGGAGAGGAATGAGGGAGAGGAGATAGGAGGGAAAGGGAGAGGAATGGGGCAAAGGAGAGGGGATAGAGAAAATGGGAGAGAGGAGAGAAGGGAAGGAGAGAGGAATGGGGGAGTGGAGAGAGGAGGGAAGGAGAGAGGAATGGGGGGGAGGAAAGAGGAGGGAAGGGTGGAGAGGAATGGGGGAGAGGAGAGAAAGGGAGAGGAATGGGGGAGAGGAAGAGGGAAATAGAGGAGGGGGGAAATGGGAAAACAATCTTGCCTCGAAGATTTAAAAAACAACGGTCAATCAGACTAACCAAAATTGTTGTCTATAATTAAAGTATCGTAAAAGTGAATCAATTGTTAAACCATGGTCACTCTTGGCCCAGACTCTAACCCATGTAAAGACAAGAAAATCACTCAGGTCAGGGAAACAAAATTAGCGGTGTTTGATGCATGCCTGATTTTTATACATTTGCATGCGTGGAAATGCTCGCATGATATTTAAAAAGATGATGTATATTTGGGCTGAAACGAGTATTTTTATCATTAAATTATACACTTTAAAAACACACACACACACACACACACACACACACACACACACAAACTATGTTGAACCTGCTATATTTGTGGTTAACATTCTCCTGCGATCTAATTGGACACATAGTTTTATTTCATGTGATATACAGTAATATTCATCCCTGCTGACCACTTTCAAATTCTCCAGTGGAATATATATTATGCGGCACCAAGACTGCTCCCGTGCCTATCTCAGAGAGTTGAGAGGACGACCTTGGCTTAATTGAAAGTGCTTCGGCCATAATCTTATCGCTCTGGCCGACAAACACAGTGCAACACGGTTTTATCGAAGACTCCATCAGCTTACACGAAAAATATACGACTTACTCATGGTGCTTGAAGCGGTGTTGTGATTTCAGGCCTGTGTTGCCATGGGAGTTGTTCTATTGAATCTATGCAAATGATCTGGCTCTAGTTGGCGACATCATGGAGGTTGCTATGGGGAAATTTGGAAAGTAGGAGGAGGCTTTGCACACTCAGAGTTTGAGAGTGAACGTAGAGTGGAAAGCAGCAAGCAGGTGGGGTGTGGTTAGAGGCCCTGAGGTATATGCAGGGATGAGGTTGGTTGTTACTCCATCTTTGTAGTGTTTGTGAAGCCTGGGTGTATAGAGGATCTTGCTCTGTGGAAGGTGGACTGCATGATTTAACCAGTATATACTGAGTGTGACATATGGAGGGGAGATCATCTGAATCAACGAAAGCTGGAGGGGCTTCATGTTAGGGACGTTGATGAATTGATGAGATTTGTCACTCAGTACAGTCATCATTAACCCTCTTATACTCAGGACAACTCTAGTATCCTTTTCTAGCTGACGCCAGGTGTTTATTTTTTGCTGAAATTTATGGAAGCGTGAAAGTGCTAATATGTTATCGGAAGAATCACCCCCGTACCCCACTACAGATGTGCGTGAGGAGGCACTGAAGAGGGCTAAGAAGATGGGTGCAGACCACACGTTGTTGGTGGGCGGGGGACAGGGCCAGGACGATCCCAAGCATCTGGCGAAGGAAGTGGAGCGAGTGCTGGGTTGCCGTCCTGAAGCAACACTCGAGTGCTCAGGCGTCCCCTCCAGCACCGCCATGGCCATCTACGTGAGTCACCCCTGGTCACGTTGGTACTTCCGTTTTCTTTGTTTTCTCTTTCATAGTTCCAGTGGCATAGGAATCTTCGTGACACCTCAATTTTAGCAAATTATTCCCATCTGTCACACCTCGCTGTCCTCTTGTAAGCTACTGATATTATACCTTGTTCACTTTAAATTGGCCCAAAATTGCCATCTCTCCGTCTTAGACGATTGGTGCAACAGATTAATGTTAGGAATTGGAGGTAGTTACGATGAAGAGCTATGGAAACGGTGCGGAGCCACTGAATTTCCTTTTTCTGCTGTTGAGTTGCGTTATTAGTTACAAGCAGCTTACTTAAACATTTAGTCAGGGATAAGGTAACACACACACACACACACACACACACACACACAGGATGCTCTTCTTCCAACCTATAATCCAACTAACACGATCGTAGAGTTTAATTGTTATAGAATTTACTCTCCGACTCTGACTTTTTCTTCTCTCTCTCTCTCTCTCTTTATATTGACATAGATTTTCGTTTTTTTCGCAGCTTATTTCAGGTCACTCACTGGCAGAACAAGACAATACAACGGCTCTGCATCCTTTCCATAGCACTTCTTTGTGACTATCATCATATTCTAGTGTTAATCTATCCTTAAAACTTAGCATTCAAGATAGAGAGATGACAGTTTCAGGGTAAGTTAGTGAGTATGGGGGGTGTATTGTAACTGGCTATTTTACGCAACACCTCCTCCTTAGCGACTTAATTTCCTCATTACACCCCAGTATCTTTCCTTGATGCAAACTATGTCGATATTAAAAGGATTCATATAACATAGAAAGGGATGTTAAGGTGCAATAACTCAAAATCAATCTCTGTTATTAATTTATTTATATATTTTTAAAGTGAAATGGCGGGGGACAGGGCGACTTGGAGGCGATTTGTTTGTGGTCACCCCATATGGGATTAAGGCGTCTGGCAATAGATAGATAGAGAGATAGAGAGATAGTCTTTTTACCACTCACTACAAGCCCCTACTCTCTGGGGAACGTTGTCACTGAAGGCCAAGTAGGAAAGACACATGAGAGCAAAGGGATACAGTGACGCAGATATATGAAGAAGAAGAAAAAAAAGGAATGTGACTGAGTAAAAGTCGGTAGGGAAGAAGTTCTGTTTCGTCTCCCATGTCCTGTAGAAAACGGGCTCCAGCACTGACTCGCCTATGTCCCGCAGGCTACCAGATCAGGCGGGGTGGTGGCGCTGGTGGGGATAGGCGCCGAGTATGTGTCTCTGCCTATCTTCAACGCAGCCATAAGGGAGCTGGACATCAGGGGGGTCTTCAAATACGTTGGCTGGTGAGGATAGACGAATAAATTAGATGTAGATTGATAGGTAGGTAGGTAGGTGGATGGGTAGATAGGTATGGACAGCTAGACATATTGACAGTCACACCTATAAACGTACATAAATACATACATACAGACAGACAAGAGATTGACAGGCAGGCAGACAAACAGACAGAAAAACAGGTAGGTAAAACACATGGATAAACAGATAGAAGAAAAGATAGAAGGAAGGATGGATATATACTGTAGATAGACAGACAGACAGAAAGGTAGGTAGATAGATATATAGCTAGATAGAACAGATAGATATATACTAAGATAAATGTAGATAGATAAAAAAAAGATCATGATAGATAAATAGCTAGATATAAAACTAATATGCAATAATTAGAACACAAAGTATCTTGAACCTTGATGGAAGAATAAACGCAGTACAAAAGAAAACAAACAGGTGTAGCTAAGAGGAAAGAGGTATAGGGCTCTTGGAGAGAGAGAGAGAGAGAGAGAGAGAGAGAGAGAGAGAGAGAGAGGGAGGGAGGGGGAGAAAGACAGCGGAACAGAAAGAGGTGAGGAGTAAGAAAGAGGAGAGTTAGGTGTAACTGAGAGAAAAGAAAGATTGGGTACTTGCATATGGATGAAGAAGGAGCAGAGAAAGGACGAAAGAGAGGGGATGAGAAAGAGAGGAGAGAGCGAAAAAGAGACAGAGGGAGGAATGAGAGAGTCTTTGCTTCTCCAACTTGGCATTACCTAGAAATACCTGTAGGTTAGCAGAAAGATGGTGACACCGAGAGCAGTATCCAGCCCCCTACATCAGCACACTCTCTCACTGCCATTCCTCTCTTCTCCTCTTCTTCCCCTGATTTCATGCCCCTCATCAATCTCCATTCCCTTACTATCCCTCTAACATTCCACTCTCATGCTGTCCATCATTTTACATTTTTTTTCCATCCCTCTTACATTCCTCTCTCATTCCCTTTCCATTCCTCTTACATTCCTCTCATTCCCTTTCCATCCCTCTAACATTCCTCTCTCATGCCCTTTCCATCCCTCTTACATTCCTTTCATTAACTTTCCATCCCTCTAACATTCCTCTCTCAGTCCCTTTTCATCCCTCTCATTTGCTTTCCATCCTTCTTTCCTTTCCTTTCCATCACTCCCTCACTTCCTTCCCTCTTTCATTTCCTTTTCATCTCTCTCTCATTTCCTTTTCATCCCTCCCTCACTTCCTTTCCATCCCTCCTTCACTTCTTTTCCCTCCCTCCCTCACTTCCTTTCTATCCCTCCCTCATCCTTTCCATCCCTCTCTTACTTCCTTTTCATCCCTTCCTCACTTCTTTTCCATCCCTCTCTCATATCCGTTTCGTCCCTCCCTCACTTCCTTTCCCTCCCTCTAACGTTCACCAATGCCCCCTTCTTCCTCCCAGCTACCCCGTGGGCATTAACATGATAGCTAAGGGCCTAGTGGACGTCAAACCGCTCATCACCCACCGCTTCGCCTTCGAGGAGGTGGTGAAGGCCTTCGAGACGCTACGCAGTGGGAAGGACGGCGTTATCAAGTGCGTGGTGTCGTGCGAGTGAGGGCGGTAATGAAACTGAGTACTCGCAGATGTAATCAGGCCACTAATCCCCCTAATTATTGAAGGTCACGGAACACGTGTAATTGTTGGATGTAATTAGCCTGCATTCCATATTATAGAGTGCAGTCAGCAAAGATGTAGAAGGATCAGGCACATCTTGTCATCAGGCCTGACGTAAGGGAGGGTGGCGTGCTTCCCTCTCCCCCCTCCCCGCAAACCTCCGAATTCCACCTGACTAATCAATATTATTTTCAATTCTTTCACTTATTATTTTTATTTTATTTGATTATTATTATTATTATTACTCTCTTGGAAATAATTTACCCTCCAGTTTGGGAATGTTCTGGATAATGTAGTTTAAACTACTTAAATTTATTTTGAATTTGTGAGAAAATAATCTACAGACTTTTACATACTTTTTTTTTTTTGGGGGGGGCCATATACACCTACAGATCTTCCAAAAGTTTTAATGGCAACAATGTTTTCAGGTCGTATATTGACATCAATGCAATCACTGTACAATAATTTATTTTTCGCGTAACTCCTAATAATAAAAAAATTGGGGAACTCTATGTCCTGGACACGAGCCTGCACGTTTCAGAAATTCTCGTACAAAACTGCGGAAATGAACGCACCTTTACGTTCACGCTTCCATTAACATACACTTAACCACGATATATAGACAAAAAGAGAGGTAGGCGCACGGTGGACATTATTGGTAACCACGATATATAGACGAAGAGAGAGGTAGACGCACGGTGGACATTACTGGAACCACGGGCTTGCTGTGACGTCACGTTGTACAGTAAACATCCGACGTTGTGGTGGTGGGGCGCGTGTGACCGACCTGTGTTTTCGCTTTAAACTTGTTATTCATTTGAATTAATTATCAATTGCCTTTCTTGTGCAGTGCGTGAATAACCTGCAGACTGTAATACGCTATGGGAAAATCTAGAGTTTGTGCAGTGTACGGTTGTGCGCCTGCCAAAAACAGTGACTTGAAGTACCACAAATTCCCCAGAAATTATAATTTAGCTAAGGTGTGGCTGCATAAGTGCCGTAGGCTGGACAAAGTTTATGTTAAAACAACAGTCATTTGCAGAAACATTTCAGTTCAGCACAAACATTAAGAAATTTGAAATATGAGCTGCTGGGGTATAACATTCCACGGACTTTAAGAAATTTAAAAAGACGCAGTGCCGGATCAACATCTGCCACTACCAAGACACCAGGATGGAGTTGGCCTTCATGCAGCTTACAAAGGTAAGACATCTTAGATATACATGATACTTCTTGGAGCTTGCTGTAACTAGGCTTAAATGTGATTTTAACATATGCTCAGTCTGATTTTAGAGGCGTAAGCCGGGCCTAAGTAAGTTCCCTGTAAGTAATAGTCTAAGTTAGCCTGGGCATAATAATAAATATGAACATTTTCACCACTCCATTTTAGAACCAGAGTAGAATAGGCGTAGGCCTAATAGCCTACTGAGCCAAATTTTATAAGAATTTCAAAATCTGACAGCTAAGTTGACAAATATTTTAATTTATGGGACTTGGACTCTGGGAGTGAGACTAGGCCTAGGCCTACTGTATACGGTATCGTGGTAGATTAGGTTAGGTTAGTCTAGCCGATTTCAAGTCATTCCGGCCTAAAGTTTTCCTGACCTAGTAACTTTGGCCTCTCACCCTAGTACTTCCTGCCAGCATGGATACCTGTGTCAAATACGGAATAAAAATATCAAAATCGAACCAGGCACATTTTTTTTTTTTTCATTATCCTAACCTAATTTAACCTGTCCTCACTTGGGGGAACCGCTAACATAACCTTAATTAGGCTTATCTGTGAATGTCACCGGAATCTCAAAATCGAATGAAACGTGTTTTTTCCCTTCTTTTTTTCCGTTAACCTAACCTAATTTTTAACCTATCCTCACTAAGGGAACACCTAAAATAACCCAGCTTAACTGTGATCTGTGAGCTTTGGTGAGGGGCAGGAATTACTAGGGTGGGAGGCCGAAATGACTGGGGCTAGAAAAACTGTAGGCCGGAGTGACATGTTACCAGTCTTGCCAAACATAACAGTAGCATTAACATTATTAAGGTTGACATAAAGCCACTATCACGATTGTTCTAGCTAGCCTATCAGGTTGACATAAAGCCACTACCACGATTGATCTAGCTAGCCTATCAGGTTGACATAAAGCCACTACCACGATTGTTCTAGCTAGCCTATCAGGTTGACATAAAGCCACTACCACGATTGATCTAGCTAGCCTATCAGGTTGACATAAAGCCACTACCACGATTGTTCTAGCTAGCCTATCAGGTTGACATAAAGCCACTACCACGATTGATCTAGCTAGCCTATCTGTCAGCTGAAACTGTCTTTAATGTTTCCATAGGAATCCAGTATGTGCCGGTATGAAATATCGAAATTACGTAATTGGCTTACTTGAATAAGTCACTATATTTCTTTAACTGCTACCTACCTACTAACTTATGATGAGAAGGACGTTTTATTTTATTTATTTATTTTTTTATTGGGTCTGCAGGCTACAGAACACTGAGGTTGTACTAATAACGTGACGTCACCACCTGTCAATGTTTTGAGCGTTTCAGAAGACTTTCCGCTTGGGTGATGATTTTAAGGCTCCTGTTCGTCTACCTCTTTCTTCGTCTATAGTATACAGTATATCGTGCACGTAACCTCTTCAGTCTTCTTAGTATATTCTCAGTATATTCCTAGTATATTCTTGCCTCCTCCTGATGACATTACTTTCTGAACGTCCTCTTGTGCTGGAGGGTTTAAGGAGGCTCCCTAACACCCCTTCCTTAGCGATTTATTTTCCCAACTACCCGCTAATATCTTCATTTTTGCTCCTTCTTTTTAATATCGACGTAGATTCCATGAGCAACACAGAAGAATATAGCAGCGGAGCAGAATGAGAAATAAACTAGTAAGGAGGAGGTGTTAGTAAGCTTCCTAACCGCAACACAAAAACGTCCTACAAATAACCCAGGCTGAAAGGGAGCGTCTGAGAGTAGCAAGATTAGATTAAGAAAGAGGTCACAAATTGAAGGAGTTATCGCCTTCCACCTCTTCATTACGAGGACGTATTTTTATCACAATCTTGCTCTCACCAGACGATTATAAGGGGATTAGGAGAGCTCCCTGATAGCCAAGTTAAAAGCTCTATCAAGGTCAAGAAAAAGAGCTTTCCCTTTGGCTCTATGTAACCTCTTCAGTTTAAAAATCTATCCTAAGGTCGCCTGGAAATTGGAAGAAAAAATCTGAAAAAACGTCATGGAGTGTAAGAGATAATAAAGGAAAGTCTTTTATTGGATTATTATTATTAAGACGATTTTATTTAACCCTGGAATTATCTTGTGCTGAAGGGGCTATAATAATAATAATAATAATAATAATAATAATAAATAGTATTTCCACTTGGCCCTTCACTCAGGTTCTTCCTAAATAGAATAATAACTGATGCCAACTATTTATAAATAAATAAATAAATAAGTAAATATATATAAATTATTATGTGTAAGGGCTGAAGGGGTTAAGGGAATCAAAGTACTATACTCTTTTCACTCTAACTTGGCCTAACATTGCCATCATTCTATCTTGAACGATGAAATTTAACAACTAATTAACTCTGAAATATGGTGCTAGTCACGAAGAAGTGCAATGCAAAAGGACGTAGATCTGTAGCACTGTTTTTAACTACCACTGAGCTCGAGTGAAATAAGCTGCAAGAGGACAAAATATTCTGGGCCAAGTTAAGGTGAAATGAGTATAACAATAAAACGCTGGATATACATTTAAAAACCACCCGGTCTTCTGTTTTTCCTCACCAGGCATTTCAATTTCTAACTTAAATAAGGCTACAAAACACTTCTAATTGTTAGGCTCGAGAAAAGTGTTATTCGTCACTCTCTAATTTATTCAGCCTGAGAAACTGCCAGTAGTGAAGGGATCAACAACACACTCCATTAATCCCGTCACAATATACTTCATTAATCCCGTCACAGTACACTTCATTAATCCCATCATAATACACTTCATTAATCCCATCACAATACACTCCTTTAACCCCGCCAATCGTAAATGTCTCTCTGCTAGTTGTGTAAGCTTGTGTGATGGTAGAAACAGCAGCAGCAACAACAACAACAATAATAATAATAATAATAATAATAATAATAATAATAAAAGGCGCCATTGTACACAAGGAGTTAAGTATCTGGTGCAGGTCTGGGTCGATTTAACCCTGACATGTACCGGAAATTATTAAACCTTTGAGTCCAGCGAAGTCTTGTATAATTCACTCTTGCTACTTCCGGACGATTTAACTCCGCTTTCTAAAATCGTCTGGTCGTATTAGGAATGAAGTGAAAGCGTAATTGTACTGAGGGTGTTTAAGACGTGAGTGATGTCTTCCCAGCATACGACATCGGCCCAAAGTGATTCTCTCTTACATCCCTTCCCCTCACTGCGCATCCTGTGAGTGCTGGGCCAAGGAAACGGTGCTGGAATGTATGAAATAAAAACCTACCTAGCTACAGTTCATATCTAGAGGGCAGATTTACCTACATCTCACTGTGTGTCACGGGTCAGCACTCCAGGCTGAATTTGAGAGACAGCTGGGATCTCAGGTGGATGGAATGAAGATAGGAAATCCGCTCGATGTAATACCAAATCGCCTTGAATTGCCTCCCAGAATGAATGTAACGTTCAGTCATGTCCCCATGCCACAGTACAAATTCAGAAGTTAATCTATGGTCAAAGAATGAACAGCGAGAAATCTACATAACCACGAAAGTGAATTTATGGTCATATATCAAGAAGGAACATATTTTCATAACCACACTGATAGCCACAGAAGTGAATTTATTGCAAGTGAATCAACAGCGCAAAATCAACACAACCACACAGATGTTGGGAATTTGAATATATGGCGGGAATCTAACTTATACTGCTTACATCAGGGACACAATCACTCAGAAAATGAAACAAACTGACCTACTATTTTTGTAATCGCTAATAGAAAAATAAAAATAAATCTGTAAATAAAGGTGTTGTTAGTGTTAATACTCTTGATGACAGCTATAAAAATCCGTGCAGTGTCAGGTTTTAGATAATTCCAGAACTTAAAACTAATTAATGCATCTTTAGGTCAAATTTTGAACATGAATGGCACTATACTCGGCCAAAAATGCACAGGCGTTATGTCGTAACGGTGATGACGGCAAGATCATCAGAGTTGATTCTTATATTCGCTGTAAATTAACAAGCTCCCTTTGCAAAAATAAAGAGCTTTGTCTTAGTGGTTTTTGGCTCTATCATGTCCTTAGACTTACATCAATCCTTTCATTAAGAAGGTTTTCGTCTGGCGGTAGAAAGAAAACATAAAAAAAAGATGGTAAGGATGATCCCCTTCGAAGACGAACGCCATTACTACTCAAACACACAGATTAGTAATCGTATTAGTACAGGTTATATCCAGGATTAACCTATTCAGCATGATAACTTTTAATTTAATCTTGCCATCTTCCGGAGTGGGCAGCTCGCGCCACTCGACTCTGGTGTCCATCCAACCTTTGTGGGATGGTAGGTAAAACGAGTACTGTAGTGTATCTAGGCCAGGGTAACACTTAGCAGAGCTGACTGTTGTAACCTGAATAATATAGTGGCTTTGTATCGCAGGATAGGCTCTACGACTCTACGGTCTGTTATGGAGATGAGCCTCGTAAATAAGCACGTCATTGTATGTGCCCCTCTCTTTACCTTTTAATTTTCCCACCACATGACTTTACCCAGCTCGGGAATGACCTGTCGTATTGAAAGGCTGTATCTGCCACCTCTGTACTGAAAAGTCTCATACGCAAAATAGAATCACCTGATGATAATAAATATACCTAAGAAGGACCCCATCATATTACTAACGCATGCAGTTAATCAGCCTCTTTGTCCTTATCTGCAGTGAAGGGTGGTGGTGGGAGAATAAGATAAGACTACATCCCACTAATCACCCATAATGTGAGTTCGTGACTGCATGGGCATTTTAATATGGCTCCAACACGGTGTTAATTAGAAGGAAAAAAAAGAAGTACTGCAAGCGATTTTTTAATACATAACCAAATTTGTATGAACAGTGGGCAACTAACAGCTGTCACTAAATATTGAAATACTGGCAACGAACGATATACTGTAATCATAACAATATATTCAATTTCTTGTGGCCATTGGCTCACGCAAGAGTTGAACCCGATGGTAGGATTGCAGCCTGGCACTTTCAGATCTCTTGCAATGGTATATTGTAAAGAATTTCCTGTGTTACGAATATGAGGAGTGTTATTTACCCCAATTTCGGGGTTTAGTGGCAATGGAGAAACACCACAACTATACTGCTTTTATTCTTACCTGGCCCAAAATTGCCATCTCTCCATCTTGAACGCCGAGTTGTAACAAGAGATTAACACCAAAATATGATGCTAGTCACGAAGAGGTGCTACGGTATGGATGTAGGGCTGTAATATGGTCGTTCCCCTCCAACAGCCCTACGTGAAATAAGTTGCAAAAAGACGAAATTCTGGGCCAGGTTAAGGTGAAAAAGGTATAATTTATGTATAGCCTATAGTGGCACAAGGGCAGGTGACACAGAGCAACAATACAAGGACAATGTTGGCAGCATGAGATTAACAGGTTCATGAGGGAGTGGGTAGGGATGGAAGATCCTGTGAATGTGAACGTAGGTGATTTAACATTGTTGACCACTTTCGTTTTCTTTTATTTTTGTCTTTCAAAGAAAATGTAATCTTTAACGTTCACTATTATACCTTTAGCAACTTATTGTCGTGTGTACTACTACTACTGAAGCTTTCGTACTACTGTATTCCATTAGCGGAGATTTAGAGGAGCAGTGGTTTTACTTCGACCCTAGCTCTAAAGATATCAAGATGCTGTGGGTCAGTATTGCATCCATCCACCCATCATCCAATCCTACCTTGCCCCACGAGGAGCGTGGGAGCCCGGGGCTAGGCAGTTGGTCTCGACATTTAAGATGAGAGTGACCAGCCTCACTCATCCCTGAGTGGCATTACATGAGCAATCAACCCCAATCACCCCTTGGATATAAACCTTCACCGGCTCAATCCGACTGGAGCGCAATAATTACCCACTAAACCATCAGGTGCGAAAATTTGGCTGTATGGTTACCACCCAGCGTAGTAAATCTGATCAAAATTTGTCATTCAACAAGAACAGGACTCGATATTTTTTTTTTTTTTTTTTTCCTCAATTTCACAGTTGTTTTTGTAATGATACTGATATAGTTATTTCTACTGCTGTCTGTAATGACTCCCCTAACAAAAGTGGCACCAAAAGATGACTATCAAGTAACTGAAGAACTCCCATGACAGGCCTCGCCTTAGCCACTGACCTGGAAAATCTTTGCTAGTCCAGACTCCAGAGGTTCAATCGCTAACAATGATTTCTTTATTATTTAGCCGAGTATATATAAAAAATCATCATCATCATCATCATCGTCATCATCACCATCGCCGTAACATTCACTTTGTGTAGATTACCTTGCTTATAACTAAAAAGCAGTACATGGAGTACAATTTGCCCAGTTCATTTTGAGATTTTGACAAGGCAGTGAAAATGGAAAAGCTTGTGATGGCAAGTCTGTTTCCGTAGGCAGAGTTCTCCGGCAGCCAGTGGTAGAGGCATTAACTGATTGGCCTGTACTGTACGTCCGTGTGTGTGTGTGTGTGTGCGTGCGTCCATGACACTTTTGAGGGCACGATATCTACAAGGCCAATAAACTATCTCCTGAACCCATCGGTGGATTTCTACCAAACTTTTGTCAGTGACGCTGTATGAGGACATGATGAACTCATTGGGACAGTGAGGTCAAAGGGTCAGAGGTCAAGGTCACATGGGGTCGACTTATTCTTGCGGGGGCGATATCTCCTGAACCCCTCAACGGATTTCGACCAAACATTTGTCAGCGATACAATATGAAGGGATGATGAACAGAAAAGTTTTGCTATTATTACTCAAAGGCAGATGAGTCCAACTTAAGGAAAAAAATAAAGATGAGGCTTAGAGAAAGTGAGGAGTGATCTACAATGTGGATATTAATGGAAAGATCACAGATATTTCAGAAGCTTACAAAATAACTGATCTTTTCCCCTGTAACTTTAAGGGCCGTATTCTCGTAGGGTAAGGAGACTCCCTAGCACCTGTTCCTTAGCGATGTATTTTTGGATGTGGTTGGTTAACATCGTACTGTACGCTATTTATGCGGAATATAGCCATATTAGAAGGACTTATAAAAAGAAGAGGACAGAAAGGTGTAACAAGCAAAACAAATCACCGAGGAAAAAGTGTTCGGGAGCTTCCTTACCCGACGCTCTTGACAGATGGAAAAAATGTGTATAAGAGAAAACTCTGGAAAACTAAACCCAAGAAAACCAAGTGAAACGAGACAAAACCAAATCAAATAACACCAAACGAGACAAAACCAAATCAAACAAAACAAGATAAAAACCAAACAAAATAAAACAACACGAGACAAAATTAAAAATAAAACCAATCGAGACAAAAACAAATCAAATCAAACCAAACGAGACAAAACCAACTCAAACCAAATCAAACGAGACAAAACCAAATTAAATCACACCAAACGAGACAAAACCTAATCCAATAAGACCAAACGAGACAAAACCAAATCAAACCAAACCAAACGAGACAAAACCAAATCAAAACAAACCAAACGAGACAAAACCAAATCAAACCAAACCAAACGAGACAAAACCAAATCAAAACAAACAAACGAGACAAAACCAAATCAAAACAAACCAAACGAGACAAAACCAAATGAAAACAAACCAAACGAAACAAAACCAAATCAAAACAAACCAAACGAGACAAAACCAAATCAAAACAAACGAGACAAAACCAAATCAAATAAAAGAAAACGAGACAAAACCAAATTAAATCACACCATACGAGACAAAAACAAATCCAAACAATCCAAACAAGACCAAAACAAAGCAGCCGAACCAAACCAAAGCGAAGCAGAGACGACCCAAGCCAGTGTTGGACGAGAATATAAGAAAAGAGGAATGAGATGCCTTCTTATCATCCTATTCTGTAAGTCAAGAAGGAGAAGGAGGCTGTGTGTGTGTGTGTGTGTGTGTGTGTGTGTGTGTGTGTGTGTGTGTGTGTGTGTGTGTGTGTGTAGGCTTCCATAGTGAACGTGTAGTGTACGTATATGTATGCATGTGTACGTATGCTTCATAGAGTGTAATACCTGGCACTTTGACCCCTATGTCCTTCAGCCATTAGGTCCATTTCCCCCTGGCCGGTGTCAGGTGGGTTACTGCCCGTTGCCCTGCCCCCCAGTCTATCCTTCCTTCTACCGATCCTCCCCCCTCCCCCTCCCCCCTCTTCCCCCCAAAAGACACCAGGCTAGCTGGTGACCACCGTGTGTGTGTGTGTGTGTGTGTGTGTGTGTGTGTGTGTGTGTGTGTGGACCAAAAGACAGAGAAAGAGGCAGAGATAAGAGACATAGAAAGATACAGTACTGTAGACAGAGTATCTATCTATCTATCTATATATCTATCTATCTGCAGTATCTGTCGAGAGAGAGAGAGAGAGAGAGAGAGAGAGAGAGAGAGAGAGAGAGAGAGAGAGAGAGAGAACGTTGTACAAGTGTAACCTTTCATATTGTACGAATCCGAAAACACACACACACACACACACACACACACACACACACACACACACACACACACACACACACACACACACACACACACACACACTATCTGCAATCGATTCTCTTCACCTGGGCCATTTTTAATCCCTTCTTACAATGTCGTGCCTTTCCATCCAGTTCTTCCTGTTAATAGTCGATGTTTTCAGCTTACGAAGGCGGGCCAGTGGTGTCAGGGTTAGCATCTTCAACGTCATGTCTTATCTTATTCTTATTTTCTCCATACGATTTTCCTCGGCCCATTATAGATCAGTGTACTGAGGGGCTGATGAAAACTGCATTTGCCTCCTTCATTTCGAAATGTTTCTCTTAAGGAATATAAAGTTATCTAAAGATGGCAAGAATAAGTAGAAATTGGTCATCAGAGGCCAGTGAATGCTATATCTTACTCTTAAATTGAAAAAAATCTTTCTTTAGCTGTCTGTAATAACCTTGAGATAGGAAAACTGCGAAATACGTTACCGGACTGAAGATCTTAAACAGTTACCACAAGTCATATCTATCTATCTATCTATCTATCTGTCTATCTTTATATAGCTTCACATAAACGTATCCTATAATAGTAATAGCAATATAATAATAATAATAATAATAATTATAAAAATTGTATGCATCTCCTAACCATACACTACCCAACACCCCCGCCTGTCCAGAGCTATTTGGGTTGTTTAACTCTGAATATTTTTGGAGTGGAAGTACTTAGAGGGAGGGGGGAAGGAAGAAAGTAAAGGAGAGTAAGAAAATGGTTGGCGAAATATATCGTGTGGAAATGAGCATTGTAGGTCGGGTTGTAATAATGTAGCCTTGAAAATTAAATAGGAAAATAACATAAATGGGTGGGATTAGAGGAAAGAAATTGGCAGGCTGGTCTGGGTGGAGGATAGCGGGGCGAGGCGGAAGGAGTACAGCAGGAGACGATGATATTTGCACGTCGGAGCTGTGATGACGATAAGAACGTTGAAATTACATGTTTCCATAAGTCTAATATGGGAGGAAGGGCGTAGGGTAGAGGGGATGGAGACCAGTGAGCGGGACATGGTGGGATGATTGCAGGGTGTGGGGTCAGGGTGGGGGCAGTACACCCTGTTCAGATGGGGGTTGTTAGTTGGGCAGTATGTTTATGGGAAATTTTTGAAATCGAGGCTGACAACAACAAAGAAAAACGAAAAAAACAATAGCAACAACATCAAAGTAATCACTCATTTTTTTCATATACTTAAAAGACAAATAACAGTGCTACCATGTGCAAGTTCTTTTACCTGTATCGCATCTCTCCATGTAATGCAACCTTGAGCCCCCTAAGATCTTCACGCAGACCCTCACCTCACGTCTTCCGCGGCCTACCTTTGGGCAATCTTCTCTCCACATTCACACCTGTGGTCTCTCCTTAGCCAGGTATTCTGATCTCGTCCCTTAATAAATCGAAATCATGTCACCTTACCTGTTTGCATAATTTCTCTGATACTTAAATTAACCCCTGTATCTCTCTGTCTTTCTGTGTGTGTGTGTGTGTGTGTGTGTGTGTGTGTGTGTGTGTGTGTGTGTGTGTGTGTGTGTGTGAGCAGCTTTTCTCAGTTTCGTCATAGTGAGGCCCTACACATTCATCTCAACACTCTCATTTCTGTTCACATCACACTACATGTATCCTTCTCTCATATATGCCATGCTTCACTGCCACACAGCATAACACTCCCCACATATGCTTTGATGCGAGAACCCAGACACGAATGGAGAGCTCCTTCTTTAGTCAAAACGAGGCAATAGTTAATAAATATCTTTCATCCGTTTCTCTTTCTAGTAGTGAATCTAGTCTCTGCTACTTCTCCCTCATTTCATGTGGGATAGGTGAAAAATATATCAGCTAAGACAATGAATGATGATGATGATAACAGCAACAATAACAACAACAACAACAACAAGAACAATAATGATGATGATAATGATGATGGTGATAATAATAATAATAGTAATAATAATAATAATAATAATAATAATAATAATTATAGAGGGGCACTCAGTGGAACGCATCTCTCCGACAAGGGCAACGTAATTTCGAAACCACTCTTCATAATGGGTTAGGTTTTCTCGTTACAGATTAGAGCTTCACAAAAAAAGTTTTCCGGATCCGGAATCTGTAATACGATCCGGAATGGTCCCTAAAACTAATCGATTGTTTTCACGGACATGGACTATCTACCCACCAAATTTGGTCCAAATCTCTCTTTTAGTTTTTGAGTAATCCTGCTAACAAACAAACAAACAGGGGTAAAAACATACCCTCCTTGTCGAAAAGAATAATAAAGAAATATTTATATCTCCAAACCAAACCATACCTTACCCGACACCCCCACCTGTCCAGCCCACTTCTGCTGTATCTGGAAGAGCTTGTCGCAGGCCTAAAGGAAGACGGGATAGAAAAAGCGTAAAAGGAACATAGGCCTGGGGCAACACAGAGCATAGTATGTGTGTGTGTGTGTGTGTGTGTGTGTGTGTGTGTGTGTGTGTGTGTGTGTGTGTGTGTGTGTGTCGTCAGCTTTCGGTCTCCTCTGTCGACATCTGAGCGATCTTTTCCGGGATGACTAGAAAAAAACATCCGATGTAAAATGAAACTCCTTGAACAGCCATTCTTTTGTTCTGTGGTGTCTCAACCCCCACCTTCCTCCCCCCCTTCCCATGCCCCTTCCCTACCAACTCCTCCTTCATCTCCCCCACTTTCTTCTTCCTCCTTTCTCCACTTCCTCCTCTTCCCACTACTTCCTTCCCCCTCCTTCTCCTCTCCTCCACCTCCTTCTCTCTCAGCCTCCTCCTACCCCACCACCTCCTCCTCCTCCTCCATCTCCTTCTTTCACAGCCTTCCCCTGCCCTACCTCCCCCTTTCCAAACCCCCTGCGACAGCCCCACACCACAAACACATACATTCTCCCTTCTTCCCCTCTTGCCATCTTTTCTTTTCAAACATTAACCATTCTCCTTACATCTTCTCCCCTTTCCCTTCCCGACGACACCCTTCTCACTCTTCCTCCTCAATGACCCCCACATCTCACACCCCTTTATATAACATCTACCCCTCACCCCGTTTATTTCCTCCTCTAACCCTCTCGCCTCTCACTTCCTCCTCGTCTGGCAACCCACCTCCCTCTAAACAGTGCTTCTCTAACTCTCATCCTTTTTCAATTCCCCAATCGTTCCTTCTACATCACCATCCCCCTCATCACACCTCCTTTCACTCATTTTCCCTCCGACATCCCTATCCCCCTCACTCCTGTCCATCCAACATCCCTATCCTCACTCCACAGCCTCCCCCTCTCACTCCTGCCCATCTAACACCCTCACCCTCCCTCCTCAATCCCTTCTCACCTTCCCCCTAACACCCCTTCCCTTTCTCTATAACACTTTTTCTATAGCCCCACCCCCCTCACCCTCACCCCTCACCGTCTCACTTCTACCTCTCCTAGGAAAAATTTCATTCACAACTAACCCCTATTTCCTTCATCTGACTAACTTCCACACTCCGTAATTTCTTTGGGTTATGAATGCTTTAATACACATTTGAAAATAATAATACTAAAAAAAAAAACAACTTATGGAATGTCGATATATTCACCAAATTCGCTAATACTGGTTTACTTCTGTTCGCTTCTGCTCGTGAGGTGTAGGATCCTCTGAAAATGAGAGGTAAATAATATAAACTGCAGCCTACTGTATGACGTGTTCATTATCTAGCTGTGATAACAAAAGCAATAAATGTCCGGAATTAAATGAAAAAGAGGGTTCAGTCAACTTGCTGCTTATTTTGGGGTTTTCATGCCTTGTAACACTAATCTACTTAATATTATAAACCTTGCCTCACTTACTGGCTAGTGATATAAGCTGGGGGTTTTATCTTTGGGATTTTTATAAAGGGGTGGCCAAGTCCACGTATGGGCTGGCCAAAGAAAAACTCTTCAGGGGACCCAGGAGAAATGCCCCTGAGATTTGGGAAGGCGACTGGGGTGACCAGGCATAATTCAGTGATGGCCACGCTCCCCTTGGCCACCCCTGTGTCTCTGATCAAACCCGTCCTTCTCTATTCTATCCCGCTTTCCCGAAAAAAAACTGCTCAAAACTCCACAAATCGGAACTTCTTTTTGGAAACGATATTTTTTTCCTCAAAGATTCATGGGTTAGATGTATTTCGGCCACATGGGTTGATCCCTTAAATCTGATGCCTGGTAATATGTAGCCTCTTTTATAAGCTTGCGTCTGGTAATAAGGTAAAAGTAAGACTGGTGTTCTTTCGGGGGTAGGAAGACTCGAACAAGAGAGAGAGAGAGACAGAAATCGACAAATGAAAACGTCAGTCATATAAACAAACGGACTGTGGTGCCGGGATAATGGCAAATGAGACAATCTTACTTTCGGTTCGGGCGGGGAAAATTTCTTACTCCCAGTTCCTACTAGATTACGCGAAACGGCTAAACCCCGAAGCAAGGCGAGAGGAGTAACTGAATTTATAAAGCAAAGACTTACTGCAAATGCGCTCCCATTCTGGCTGCCGAGTTATATGCCGGGTACGTAAACAGCGAGGCGGCGTTGACCGTTGACGACACGCTCTGCAGTTTAATTTGAGCTTTAACTGGCACTGGCGACCGTTCTAACGCCTACGAGGCAATAATATGCGTTCAAAAGCAATAACTGGAGCTGGATTTAGTGCCGTGCGTATATGTCGAAGCTCGAAAACCTACAATTTCTATTTCTGGCAAGAGTTTCGAATCATGAGCACCGAAAATTGCCAGCAGAATGTTCAGCCACTAGCACCATCTTTTGGGAATGTCAAGTTGTTCACATTAATAAATTTTTTTTTATATATATGTAAACTCGCGAACACCAGTAATTTCCTGCCATTTATCAACACCAGTTCTAATAATTTTTTGGCCAGTTATCACCAACAATTCCATTAATTTTCAGCCAATAATTACCAAAAATGCCAATGATTTTCAGCCACTTATCACCAACAATTCCAGTAATTTCCGGCCAATTATCACCAGCAACTCCTAAAATTTCCATCCAGTTATCACAACAATTCAACTAATTTCCCGCCAGTTATCACCAGCATCTCCAACAATTTCCAGCCAATAATCACCAACAAGTCCAATAATTTTTGGTCAATCATCATCAATATTCCAACCAATTATCACCATGAATTCAAATAATTTTCGGCCAATTATCATCAACAGTTTCAGTAATTTTTGGCCAGTTATCACCAATAATCCAGCCAATTATCACCACCAGTTCCAACAATTTCTAGTCAGTTATCACCATCAACCCATCCAGTTATCACCAACAGTTCCAACAACTTCCGTCCATTTATCGCCAGTTGTTCCAATAATTTCCCGCCAATCATCACCAAATAATTTCCCGCCAATCATCACCAAATAATTTCCCGCCACTCATCACCATATAAATTCCCGCCAATCATCACCAAATAATTTCCTGCCAATCCCGTAAGAGGAGGCCACAAACAAATCACCTCCATGTCTCCCTGTCCTTGCCCTTCCCCCAGCTTACACCCCCCTCTCTCAAATACCTCTCAAGGCCATCCCTCCATCTCATCCTCGGTCTCCCCCTCCCTCTCCCCTCTTCCACCTCACTCGTTCAGTCTCCTCGTTAGTCTCTCATTCTCCATCCTCTTCACAATTAACCCCCAACTTTAAATAAGGAGGAGAATGAGAATAAGTGAAAATCTGTTGTACGA
Organism: Coenobita brevimanus; assembly: GCF_032717465.1. Taxonomy (NCBI): domain Eukaryota; kingdom Metazoa; phylum Arthropoda; class Malacostraca; order Decapoda; family Coenobitidae; genus Coenobita; species Coenobita brevimanus. The sequence continues at coordinate 69,094,801 of NC_137054.1, forward strand.
GGACCATAAGAAAACACAGCCAGTCACCTTTTATTTACTTACACTGCCTCTAACATACGACACGCAACAATCGAGTTTACATTTAGGTCCCCAATTTTATCTCTGGATGAGGAGAGAGAGAGAGAGAGAGAAGGGAAACAACTTTAGTCCAAGAGTCCATCAGGCCGAGAAAACGAACTCGGGTCTTATCAGTTGCTGGCTGGATGAGCTAACCACTGCACTCTTGGGTCACTTTAAACCCCTTCATTACGTAGACTTTTTAGACAGGCAGCTTATTTTCTCACTCCATCTCTGACAATCGGTGTTAAGTATAATTTGTATTTAAGGATAGAGTTGGACCTCACTATACTGTAGTTCTTTTACAATAACTTGGCCCAAATTTTCGTCTATCGGGAGCTAATTTCACATGGCTCCATGAAGACAAATACAACACTGTCGCTCTACATCCTTTCCGTAGCACTTCTTCGTGACTAGCACCATACTCCAGGGTTAAGCTCTTACTGCAACTGGATATTTAAGACAGACGCCAGTTGTGGGCCGAGTTAAAGAAAATGGAGTATAGTTTTCTCAGATTTTATCCGATTTCAACCAAACTTGGTGATAAGGTTGAGAGGCAGCTTTAGTTCTGCCCTGTTGTTTTTCAGAATAGATCAAAGGTCAAGGTCACATGGCAAGGTCAGCTTAAAAGTTTTATTGGATCTGGACTAAACTCAGTGAAAAGGTTTAGGGTAAGCCAAGGACGAAGAGATTCGATTTGATTACAGCTAGATGTGTTAGAGTGTGTATTGTAGTGTGTGTTGTAGCGTGTATTGTAGTGCGTATTGTAGTGTGTGTTGTAGTGTACTTCTGTTTACTTGATGTTTGGCAGGGTATGCTGTCCTTGCCTGTACTAGTTTTGCATATTCTTTCTGTCTTCAGGCGACTATCTATAGCTTGGGAGACATTTTGGAACCTCCTCAATACGACAGGTCATTCCCTTGTTAAATAAATTCTCGTAGATGTAGCAAGAAGAAACTGAACCAGACATCATCGTGCTGGGAGGGTAAATACGACCGATCACACACTGGCAAAATTAAATCAGCTATCCAGTCTTAGAAACCAACCATTTCCAGCCAGCCACGTATCGCAATGCAGGCTTTATGAAGTTAAGAATAGGGGCTGGCAGTGACTTTTTCCAAACACCATCAAAATTAGACTAATCCAGCCTTTAAAGTTAACAGTGTCTAGCCAGCCAAGTATCACAACGCAGGCTCTATAATGCTAGATCTAAAGGCGGACAACTGCGCACCTGCCTGCTGCATTTCACCCGGTCATTTACATGCCTGAGAACGCGGGGGAAATTGTCTCTTAACTTAGGCGATTTACGTGTCCAATGTGCCCGTCTCACCTCGGCCACACACTCTCCCTCCCTGACGCTCCCGCCTGCCTGCCACGGGAGAGAGAAAGCGAGAGGGGGAACTACCAAACTTTCTTCGACCCATTTCCACTATTTTTCCATGGAATGTTAAAAAAGAAAAGAAAATCATTCACCTGGTAACGCCTGCATTATATTTGTCACGATAATTTAAAGCTAAGAGAAATGATTTTGCAAATAATTATATCTATCTATCTATCTCTCTATATATATTCGTATAACGTAGCTTCTTCCACCTTTTTCCACCGCACTTTCTTTACATGGATTACACGGGACATATTGGTCCCCGGTCACACCTTCATAATCAATCCACTGGCAATGAAGTTTGTAGCTTGAAGAAATGACAGTGGTGCTAGATATATGTATAATAATTTGGAGAACCAACAAATTTTCTTTATCACTTTCTAGCACTATTTAATTTCTATGCAATTCGTATAAATAGTACACTTGACCAGCTCTACACCGTTCTCCGATTTATCTTATGATTAGTGCTTGCCTGCAAAAATGTGCGGGACTAACTAATAGCATTTCTATCACAAAATGACTGCAGATACTATTATCTTGTTTCCATACCGTTATTGAGCCTACAGTGACCAGTTTTGGTCAAAAAGTTGAAAAAATGATTTTCGCATATTTTCACGTGTCGCGATTTCCGACAACTTCTCTCCGTCGCGTCGTGCATGATCGCCAAACATTTTGTTTGGTATTTTTCTGACACTCCCTGGACTGACCCCGACCTAATGCAAAAGAATTCGATCGATATCTATTACCGTTCTCGTGAAACAAACGCACAGCGACACACATACACAGCCTGACTTTCTTACGTAAATTTTAGATCCCTTCACTACGGTATTGAATGTTCATATTAGCCTACTTATTGCACCAGAGGGTATACAGCCAGAGACCATTTAGCCATGCAAGTATACCCTTTTACTTTAACTTGGACTAAAATTGTTATGTATCCATCTTGAATCCTGAGTTGTAACAATAGATTAGCTGTATAATATGGTGCCAGTCACGAAGAAGTGCTATAGAAAGGATGTACAGTCGTAGCATTCCCTTATTCTGCTACTGATCTCCGAGAACTAAACTGAAAAGGGACGAAAATTTAGGCCAGGTTAATGTAAAAAGACGATAGATATATGGACCAGTTGTTTGTACACACACACACACACACACACACACACACACACACACACACACACACACACACACACACACACACACACACACACACACAATCCAACACGATGCTCTTCAACTAGGAGCAATGGCGCTGTGGGTAGATATATGTATTGAAATTTGGGGTGAGTTTGCAAATAATTCTTGGCGGGAAGGTACTGATGCACGCCGCTGTTGCACGAGTCGAGGTGAGGCAGATGGCTGGTTATTAGATCCATTACCGCAGGAATTTGGCGAGGAATTTGTTTAGGGCGGGACGGCTTAGATGAGTTTCAGGGGGAGGGGAGGACGAAGAGGAAAAGGAGGGATTCCGTGTGTACGCGTGCTGCTCCAGCCTTACCGTCATATTCTCCTCGATTTAGGACCCTCACTCCCACGCACCTGTGCCCTGGTAATTTATATTTTTTGCATACCAAGCTTTAGTGTACAGCCATATCTACCTATCTATCTATCTATCTATCTATCTCTGTCTGTTTATCTATCACTCTGTATGTATGCTTGCCTGTCTGTCAAAGTATGTATGAATGGATACATAATTTATTCAGCATATCAGAGTTTAGTAGTCTTTCTCATGTTTTATTTATTTATCAGTCTGTGTATCTGTTTATCTATCATTATCTGCCCATCTCTCTCTCTCTCTCTTTCTCTCTCTCTCTCTCTCTCTCTCTCTCTCTCTCTCTCTCTCTCTTTCTCTGTACAGTCGATGGTCTCAGTTACTTTATGTATATACTGTCTCAAACTTGTAATAACACTGAGAGAGAGAGAGAGAAGGAGAGAGAGAGAGAGAGAGAGAGAGTTAAACCAATCAATAGTAATAGTCAATAGGACTTAAATCTCTTCCCATTTGTTCGGAACCCTAGAACACCTGTCTGTTGTTACCTGTGTAGAGGAATTATTAACAGCAAAGGTATACCGCTAAAGGGAAAACATCTCTGCATTGCTGAGCTGTGTATATGCGGTTTCCAGGGGCAGTTTGAGTTAATTAGGCGTAGCTGTTGTTATTTTCTTTACGTGTAGCGATTATTACTTTCTTGAGGTGCATCTGCTATTCTCCCAAAGTTTATTGTATTTTTCCCCCAGGTGTATCCATTGTTATTTTTCTGAGGCTCATTTTTCTACTCCTAAAATTTCTGCGAGAAGTCCAACACATTCTGCGAGCGTGGAGAAGGCCAGGAGTCTGCATTTGGCTCCTGGTTGCTAGGTGGAGGGGGATGGGGTGGTGGTGAGAGGGTGGGGAGCAGTGTGGAAGTGTGTGGGCGGCTGTGGAGGAGTTCTGGGGGGATGAGAGGCCTAGTAAGGGAGGGATGGGGCGTTGTAAGGGAGGGAGGGGATGTTGTGGGGTATCGGGGGAGGGAGAGAAGGGGGGAGGGGAGAAAGAATGTAGGGGTAGGCTAAAAACTTGATGGGGGAGATGGAAAAGGGATTGGAGGGGAAGGCATGTCGAGATGAGTAAAGCAGACAGGGAAGGGGGGAACTGCGTGAGGGTGAGAAAGAGGAAAAAGAGGGAAGGGAGGAAAGTTCTAGAGGGGAGGGAGAGGGCTATAACAGGACACAGGTGGGAAGAAGTGGAGAGGGGGAGGGGGAGACATGGGGGTTGCCGGAGTGACTTTGAAGGTTTATGTGGTTTTAGAAATGTTGAACGGGGACATCGAGGGAGGGAAAAGTTACGGAGAGGATTTTTGGGGGTGCTGCTTTCCCTTCCTTCCTCTGCCTGTCTGTCTACCTGTCTTTCTCGTGCCGTCTCCCCTCCTCTTCCTCCGTGTCTCTTTGCCTCCCCTCCTCCCTCTCACTCTCTCTCTCTCTAGTCCCCCCAGTCATGCGCGCCTTCGTCAAGCACATCCTGCATGCACCAGGCCAGTCAGTCGGCCGCCACGTCTGTCCTGGCATGCACTGGGTTGCGACAGGTCCACGTCTGGCTCTTTGTCCATTGTTCCTTTGTCCTTCCCCTGTCCAGCCTTCCCCCCTCTCTTTCTCCTGCCTCACCCTCTTTTCTCCCCTTTCTCCTTCCCTTCATCTGTTCTTCTTTCCTCTGTTTCTTTAATCCCTTTCCCTGTCTGATCTTCCTCTCACCTGTACCTATTTCCTCTGCCAATCCATCCTAGCTTTTTCTCTTTCCCATCCATGCCCTCCTTCCTCTCGCTTGCTTCTCCCTTTCATTCTTTCTTCTTTACCTGTACTTACCTTTGCTGTCTCAATTTCCTCTCACCGTGTCATCTCCCAGCTGCTTCTTCTTGCCTTGTCTCTACCTTTCTGTCTGTCCTCCCTCTCATTCATCTTCCTTCCGTGTCATCTATCCTCCTGCCCTGCTTCTTCTTCCTCCTCTCTCTCCCTTCTTTTCGTCCTCTCTCTTTCTTTCCCCTTCCTTCTTTTACCTCTCCCACCTTCCCCTTCCCTTTCCCTCCTTCCCCTTCTCCTTCTCTCCCTCCCCTTCCCTCCCATTCCCTTCCCTTCCCTATCCCTCACTCCCCTTCCCTGCCCTTCCCTTTCCTTTCTTCCCCTTCCCTATCCTTCCTTCACCTTCCTTCTCCCTCTCTCTCCTGCCCTCTTCGTTCCTTATCCCTACCGTCCTCCCCATCCCTCTGTCTTCTCCCTGCCACTCCCCCTGCCATTGTTTCTATCAGTCACCTTTACCACCAACTCTGCTTTTGTTCACGGCAAAGCTAAATCTGCCTTGTCGTCCTTTTCCCCTCTTCATAGCAATATAAGACTCATTCTTGACGTCTTCCTTTAAACACAAAATCTGTTTCATATCTTCAACGGCATTGTTATCAAGGCAAATCTGTTTTTTTACATACTATTGCTACTACTACTGCTACTACTTTTATTATTATTATTATTATTATTATTATTATTACCACTACTAAAACAACAACAACAGCTACTACTACTACTACTACAACTACTCATGCCATTACTTCCACTAAATAAATAAAAACGAATATAACCAAGCCATTTATATAATTAAGAAGCGGCTTGCCTCTTTCCATCTCTCAAATGGTAAACTGCACAAAGCCCTACGGTGACGGTAATATTTTAAACGCAGTAACATAAGGAAAGTAATAATATATGCACTTTTGAACGTCTTTCATTATACATCTTCGCTGTTTCTTTAACCATGAATAGCCTCTTATTAGCGCTGCATAATTTAAGCTACGTGATTGCACCATTGGGGAGCATTTTTGATTTGTTTTTCCTTCCTCTGTACTGTTTTTGCACACACACACACACACACACACACACACACACACACACACACACACACACACACACACACACACAAAATATCGTTAGCTGAAGTGCGTGTGTGAAGGTCACAGCCTTGCCCTTAGATCGGACTATATGAGCTCTCAGCTCCCTTCCGGGAGGGTAAAAGCTGACGATCACGACCATCAAGTGATCCTGACCGACCCGGTAAATTACACACACACACACACACACACACACACACACACACACACACACACACACACACACACACACACACACACACACACACACACAAAAGCGGAATCTAGTAGTGTGTTTCAGGCTTGTTTTAGTGTTTATATTTACCCATGACTGAGAGACTGAATGTGAGGAATTGAGGTTGCTTTCTCCTGCTTTTTGGCCCATCCTGCTGGAGTGGGTGACGGTGAACAAATACAGCACAAAAAAAGAAAGGAATTATTTAGATCATGTATACTGATTAATGGCTAACTTGTACTACGCTTCCCCGCATATTGCACTTTCTTTTCTTCGCCTTCTCCTTCTCCTCCTCTTCTTCCTCCTCCTCTTCCTCCTCTTCTTCCCCCTCCTCCTCCTCCTCCTGCTACTACTTGGGTCTGATTTATTTGCCTTGGTGGATATTTCTACTGGAATAAATTGTAAGCTTTACGTCCTTTATATATGTTCCCACTATCCTTCCTTAATCAAGTTCAACCATGTCCACAAGTTTCTTTACTCCTCCACGTCCGCATATCAGCCCACGTAAAGTGAAGTTTCGCGTCATTACCACTTGCAGTAATTATCAAGCACCTCAATTAGCCTGATTTTAAGGGCAATTGCGTATCACACAACTACACAGGGAGAACTGACATCATAATTAGGCCAGGTGAAATGGTGCTAGGCTGTCTCTATTGCCCCGCTGCTTACGTCAGCACTGTTAGTATTTTGTACAGGTAAGTTGCTTAAATAGGTGAATCATGTGCATAGTGCCTGAACACCAGGTATTGTGGGAGTATAACAGTGGAAATTAATGTGTGTGTGTGTGTGTGTGTGTGTGTGTGTGTGTGTGTGTGTGTGTGTGTGTGTGTGTCCTATCGGTGACTGGTTATCGTCTACCCATTCCAGTGAGAAAAAAGATAGATAGGTAGATAGAAATAGAGAGAGAGAGAGAGAGAGAGAGAGAGAGGAGAAACTAAACACAAAAACTTCCATACCGCACCCAGTACCACACCACCACATCTACAAGTGGTCAATCCATCCTACTCATGTTTAAATTCCCTCTGACCTTTGACCTCTAATAAAAAAAAAAATACATCCCTCGAATGGATTTCAAAATTGGCTTCACTGGATTAAAAAAACGGATATATATATTTTTTGGCGGCACTAAAAAATGGGGATGATCATGTTGGGCCGCGTTTTTTCCCCTGCAAAGAGATAGATTTCTGAGGGCCTGTCATGCAGAACCTGGGCCAGTCATGCACTCCATATTTATTCTCCTTTTTGCTAATTGTCACTCACTTCTATTGGTCTTCATTCTCGTTGGCGTTTCCGTAATGTGTCCTCATCTCCTGACGTTATTATTGGCCACTGCATTTTAATATCATGCTTGGTATTGATGGAAATTATGTCTCTGCCTGCCTGACTATCTGTTTATTGATCTTTTTATTTATCTATCTCTCCATCTATCTGTCTATCTATCTATCTGTATGTATCTGTCTGTCTGTCTGTCTACCTATCCATTTCCTCTCTCTCTCTCTGTCTCTCTCCATGTGTCTACCATTTCCTGTCACATTAAAGGCGTGTTTTTGTCGTCCAAGCTGAAGCTTGGGATTCGAAGATCGTCTTGGGGCGCTTGGTTTCTGTCCGCAAAAACAGTCCAGGATACGTAGAACCGAATAATTACGTGCCAATCGCCAAGTAAACAGAGGGGTTCGCCGAAGAAGATCTTTTGACGAATATGCAACTTCCATGTAGCCGTTATTTCTGCTGAACTGGCTCTATATGTCGTTAATATTAGCCACCTGTACCCTAATGCTAATTTCGTTATATTTATCATTTATGTGTCCTTGCTGGCCAATCTCACTCTCCCCAAGCTACACCAAGACTGCTCCCGACCACGCTTGGGTGAGATACGAAGACGGTCTTGGTTTCGATGACAGACGCTTGGGCCGGCTTCGTATCACTTAGGCCGACAAAAACGGGGCAGCTTGGTTTCACCAAAGATGGCTTCGAATCCGATCCCTCAGCTTGGACGACAAAAACGCGGCTTAAGCTGTTATTTCAAGCCCGTAACACCAGCTGTCTGTATGTCATTGCTTTGTCACTGTCGCAGGGTATGGATACAATGGTGATTCGAGATATATGCTGTCTCTCACATCCATTCCCGCCGCCTCACCCTCATTGTTGCCACGTCCTGCCCCTCAGTCCCTACAGGTGACGTCTCGCGGGGATGCTTACACCTGATGACCCTCTGATAGTGACCTCACGCACGTCCTCTGCCCCCCACCTCAAGGTCTACACTCATATATATATATATATATATATATATATATATATATATATATATATATATATATATATATATATATATATATATATATACATCAATCTCTCTCTCTCTCTCTCTCTCTACAGTGTGTGTGTGTGTGTGTGTGTGTGTGTGTGTGTGTGTGTGTGTGTGTGTGTGTGTGTGTATGTGTGTGTGTGTGTGTGTGTGTGTGTGTGTGTGTGTGTGTGTGTGTTTTAGATTTTGATATAAGTAGTAGCATTAGTAAATATACTGATGACACAGTAATAACTTACAACAATCTTTAAAGAGACCTTGATTATTTTTTCAAACGGTCAGATGACTGCCAAATGAGATTCAGTACAGAAAAAATGGAAAGGATTAAATGCAGGTAAAGATATTGACAATGTTAGCTACAAATTGAATTGTGTGAAGGAAAAAAGAGTGACCGTTAACATAAAAATAAAGCCTAGACCACAGTGCACTGAAGTATGTATTAATGCAAACATGGTCCTAGGCGTAACTGCTCCTTTGATGTGACGCTACAAATTATCTTCCCAGAATGAGGCCAGGCTTCCACTATGCAGTAAAGTTTTGGTGTCTATGCCGTGGAATGGATGTCAGTTCCTTACAATGTTCGACGAGGAGGGGCAATAGTGATCCGCTGCACCAGGGGCCTCGCATATGAGAGCAGGCGAAGAAACTTAACTTTATGGAGTGTCAGAGGTGATTTAACCGAAGCGTACATAGTGTATAAAGTGGATCAAAGGAATTAACACAGGAATCGTTAGTTAGATCCTGATGGTCAATAGAAAGGATGGCGATTCATAGAACCTGCACAAACAGTTTAAGAACAGAGTAAGTACATAAGTATTATAATTATGCCCCTTGGTATGATGTGGTGTGGGAGGGTGGTTTTGTGTGGGATGGTGTCAAAGGGTGGTATAGCGTGGCGTGGAGTGGTGTCGTGTGGAGCGGTGTGGTACGGTGTGGTGTGACGTGGCTTCGCTTGTGCTAGAGACTGAGAGTAAAAGGCCTTGAGTCCGAAAATAGTTAACGAGAGACAGACGGACAGAGCCGTTTCAAGAAATCTCCCCGCATCTAAAATCTCGAAACAGACAGGCAGAGCCCCTTTTAGAGTTTCTCCCGCATCTAAAAATTTAGTTTCAATGAGGAGAAACTGGTACGAAAACAGAGCAGTGGATGAATGGAAGGCGACGTAGCTGGTGGATATCCGATAAAGAAATTCAAAGATAGATAAAATAGATAAATTATAAGAAAGGGTGGATTTAAGGCTCGTCCCAGACACTTAAGAATTATGATTTTTTTATTTAAGGTTCCAGTTTTCCATTTGGACTTTTCTATAAAATTTCCATGACAGTTTCTCTACATAGCAGGGTGTTCCTTCTCACCTTTTCCTGCCAGTTTCAGCATGAGGGTGTTGTGGGAGGGGAAGAGCGTTTTTTTGCCTCTATCCTTGTCCTGTTCTAGCTGAGTCATTTTCTTAGATTGGAGCTGCCTAGAAAGCGCTTATATTATGCTTTTATGTTCTAGGTTTTACTCGCTTCAAGTTGGTGCTACCGTTCGCAAAAATATTACATCCATTCATGATATTTATCCCTCCTTTTCCACGCTCGCCTCCATTCTTGCTTCAATAAATGTCACCCTTTGTATTTGTCCAATGTTTTCTCTGTCGCTTTATTTTTCACAGTGTTTATTTGGGCTGTGTGGGTTCCAGTGATTTTTATTTTGCATTTGTTGGCGCGTTCGTTTCCCGCCCACTGTTTGGCAATATTGTGGGTTCCGTCGTCCCGCAAATATGGCGGGTAGGGAGCTGCCTTTTTGCGTCGTTTTTTCTTCGTTTTCTTCCACCACTGCTGTTGTTTCTTTTCCTCCCACTGTTTCTCTTACTGCTCTCACATTTTTCGCTTCCCTTTGTGGCCCCAGATTATGTACTTTCCGTTTCTACTGAATTTTCTCTTCAGTTTCCGTTACAGCTGACACGTATAGACACAGCCTCTCTCTCTCTCTCTCTCTCTCTCTCTCTCTCTCTCTCTCTCTCTCTCTCTCTCTCTCTCAGCCCCTACTCTTCCACCTCCCCACTGCTTTCCTTCCTCCTCTGCTGATGTCTTTTTCCCTTGCAATCCTTCCACACCACCTCCACGCATCTTCCACGCCTGTAATAAAGCCACACGTCACTTCCCGTTTCTTTCTCCACCCCACACGTTTCCTCACAAGTGTCGCGGTGAAGCAGGAAGACAGAAACAGTATGACGAGGGAAATATACAGAAAAATGACAGTTTGGACGGAGGGATGAGATATGAGGTGAGAGGATGATTTTTATAATTTTTTAAAGGGATTAAGTTCACGCCATCAGAATTTATGCTCTCTCTCTCTCTCTCTCTCTCTCTCTCTCTCTCTCTCTCTGACGAAGTGGAGAGCCTTGCGTGGCTGACCCAAATGAGAGTCTTCCGTCCTTTCGTCCGTTTGGTCGTCCGTCCGTTCGTGGCCGTAATTACTGACTGGTTTTGATGACTGGGATGCCATGAGAATCAGTCCTTTTAAGCGGACGGTGTGCCCTCGTTTCAGTAATCAACACGCTCAGGTCAACCCCAAGGCAAATGACAAGAGAGAGAGAGAGAGAGAGAGAGAGAGAGAGAGAGAGAGAGAATCAAGCCCATATGGTATTTTTTTTTCCATTCACGAAATTGGTATCACCCGAAAAGGCGTTCAAAATCCGGTCATCTATCCACACATCACAATTTTGATCCAATTCACTAGAAACTGGGAAATAACAAAACACTAGAAATAAGCGCTAGGAGATGGAGGTAGGCAGGAGGGTACGTAGGCAGACAGTAAGTAGGGAGGTCGACAGGAAGGTAGGCAGAGAAGCAAGTAGAGGAGAGGTAGGCAGGGAAGTAAGTAGGCAGAACAGTAAGCAGGTAAGTAGGTAGGTAGTCAGACAGGCAGGGTGGTAGATAGTGAGTTAGGTAGGGAGGTAGGATGGGAAGTAGATAGACAGGCAGTAGGTAGGGAGGTAGGTATGAGGAATGGAAGGGAGGGAATGAGGCAGGGAAGTAAGTAAGTAGGTAGGTAGGAAGGTAAACAGGGAGGTAGGCAGAGAGATAGGCAGTGAATTAGGTGCGAAGGTAGGGAGAAATTGCAGGTAAGGAGGTGGATGGGCAGGGAGGTAAGTGGGGGGAAGGGTAAACAGGGAGGTACAGTAGGTAGGAAAATAAGCAAGTAGGAGGGTAGGTAGGTAGGAAGGTAGGTAGGTAGGAAGGTAGGTAGGTAGGAAGGTAGGTAGGTAGGGAGGGAGGTAGGTAGGTAGGGAGGGAGGTAGGTAGGTAGGAAGGTAGGTAGGTAGGGAGGGAGGTAGGAGGGTAAGGAAAACGTGCATCTGAACATAGCCCTGTAAGAATATCAGGTGGTCTCATAAACTGATTGCAACACCTGAGATCAAGGTGTGAAAAAAGGAAATTCGCTGCACACGGCAAGGATCACACAAGACCGTCTTCGCGATCCTAATGTATAGTTCTTTCACTTCCACTTGGCCCAGAGTTTTGTCCTTCCGAAGCTTATTTAATTTTCACGTAGCTCAGTGGCAGAAAGAGACAATATTACGGCTCTAGATCCTTGTCATATCACTTCTTCATGACTGGCATCGTTTGTTACAGCTCAACATTCGAGATGGAGGGTTGACAATTCTATGCCAAGCTGGAGTAAAAAGGGCTGGGGTTCTCTTACTGGAAGCCTCAGATCCTAATGTGAAAATTTTAAAGTGAAATCGCTGAATAAAATCGTCTGGTGGTAGTCAACGTAAAATTAAATATACGACTTTGACCTGAAGGTTTATGAGGGTAGTGGGCATAACTTCTTTTGTAATTTCATTCAGCTGAGGAGAAAATTTTCGAACTGGAGAGGTTGGATATAAGCTTCATAAACTCCTTCAGCTTACGAGGTCTTTCTTGACTCTTTCTTCAGCTGGATAAATCGTCTGGATGGAGCAAGAACGTTATAAGAAAGATGTTGTTGAAGGGAAGCTGCTAATGTCACCACGCTTTTTAATACATTCACTACAATGACGTATTTGTGTGGTTTATTCCTGCCAGACGATTTTATGAAGCTAAGGTCCCGGATGGTAAACTAAAGCGTCTCTCAAGATGAATAAAATCGTCTGGGGCTTGCAAGGACCAATCCAAAAATGCGTAACAGAGCAGGAGTTAAAAAGACGACTGGCTTCACTGTGGTTGCTAGTGCGTGGTATTGGGTTCAGCACTGCTACTGGTGCGCGGTGCTGGGTTCAGTGGGGCTGCCGGGTACTGGTGGCAGGGAGGCAGTGGAGGGGTACTGAGGCGAGCATAATATTGACCCCGGATATTGCGCATGGAACAAAATAGCCAAGAATGTGAATTATTTTCTGATTTTCAACTTGCTTGTCTCTCTTTTTTATAACAGGTTAGAATAATATGATAATAACTAGAAAACACTCAGAGGGCTCATACCTCCGCCAGTGCCATTACCATTAAGAAGGACCCGGATTCGGATCCGCTGAGATTTTTTGTGGAATACAAAGGATCTGGATCCGCCCCAAAATTTAATCTGTTGTTCCTTGACCCATGGCCCACACTTCCATAAAATTTTATTGAAATTCATTGAGAACTTTTGGAGATATTATGCACAGAATCCAGATCCAGATCCGTATCCGCCCCCAAATTTAATCAATTATATCTTGGCTGATGGCCTACCCCTTCTTAAAATTTCATTGAAATCCATTGAGAACTTATGGAGAAACCGTGTAGACAAACAGAAAGACATGGGTGAATACATAACCTCCTCCAACGAAGTTGGAGGAGGTAATAATAATAAAAATAATAATAATAATAATAATAATACCGTACTACTACTACTACTACTACTACTACTACTACTACTACTACCACTTCAACTACTACTACTACTACTACTGCTACTACTACTGCCACTACTGCAAATAAATTAGTCGTCCACACCTGAAAGTGTGGAACGTGTACGAGCAAGCAATCTTCCTAATGTTGATATTTTAGCGAATAGAAGAAAAAGTGTGTCATCTCACTTGCCTAATATTATTGCACACGTCGAGAATGCGAGAGAGATGCCACTGAAGAATCACCTTTTACTTTACCATAAGCTTGCCAACAACGTGCGTAGGCTGGCTGTGTCTTCAATGTTTCTAGGATATCGCAGTCTGGGTGCTCACTTTGGTTTCCTCCTCGCCTTCGTCTTCTTCTTAGGAATACGAAAATACTGAGAAAATTTACTTAAGTTACACCTGCCAATTTTCCATACTATCTATCTATCTATCTATTGCCAGACGCCACACTCCCATAAGGGGTGGCCACTTGACTTTGAGTTAGTTGTTTTACGGGGAGGGGCACTAACCCTCCACCAACCCACTTGTTGACACTTTCCATACGCTTTCAGATAATACGCTGTAGCTTTAATAGTCTCGAGGTTACAGTTTTGGTGCTCAGGTTGGCGCTTCTGGCTTGCTTTCAGCAATATGGTGGCGAATTTTGAGAAAGCCACCAAAATACCAGCTTTTCCTACCGGTGTGTCATAAATTTGGCTGTGATATAAGTAGATCCAATGTATGTTAAACAGTTTCGAAGATCAGTGTATTTTCGTGTTGATGGTGGTGATTTTTGGCATTATTTTTAGTAATATTGCTATGAAATTTAAGGATTCACACCTAAATAACACCTAACATTTTTGTAAAGTTTTCGAATACATACCCCTCTGTCCTCCACCATACTGTCACCCCTACACATCCCTCTAACTACACTGTCACCCCTACACACCCCTCTATCCACCACACTTCTGTCACCCCTACACACCCCTCTATCCACCACTACACTCGCCCCTACGCACCCCTCCATCCCGTACTACACTGTCACCTCTACACACCCCTCTATCCCCCACTATACTGTCACCCTTTACACACCCCTTCATCCCCTACTACACTGTCACCCGTACACACCCCTTTATCCCACCACTATACTGTCACCCCTCACACACCCCTCTATCCCCTACTAAATTGTCACCCCAACACACTCCTCTATCCATCACACTTCTGTCACCCTTACACACCCCTCTGTCCTGACCTCCATAGTTCCTTGCACATCACGTTAAAAAAGATGTGTTTGTTTTTGGGCATCTTACTAAAATTAAATATAATAAAAACAAGCCTAGTAAAAAATAAATAAGGTAATCGATTTATATAAGAAAGAATGAAGTAATTGAAGAGTGTGGCAAATTTATCTGGTTATATATTACACCAAAGAGTATTTACCTTCATCTCACCTGTAACTACCTGGGCTGTTACTGCTTCTCTCTCTCTCTCTCCTCCCAGCCCCTGTTCGTGTTCAACCTCCTGTCTCTTACATTCTATTCCATCCCCCCTTCTCTCTCTCCCTCTCCCTCCTCCTCTCTCTCTCTCTCTCTAAAAGGGTTTTGTGGTGACGTCAGTGGGGGTGGGTGGGTAGAGTATGCAGTCACGTAGGCAGTTCCGGGCTTTACTTCCTTGTTCTTGGGTGTTGTGGGAAGCGACCTAGTTTGCATAATGACCCCTGATAGCCCAGCCCACATGCAGGCACCGTGGTCAAGGATGTTGCAAGAGGATGCTGGGGAAACTGGTATTATTATCATCATCATCATCATTATCATCATCATCATCATCGTCACTGTTATCCTTACCATCGCACAGAGAACGTCGTCCTCATCATTATTGTTATCCTACTTCTCTTCCTTCTTCTCCGTCTTCTCCTCCTCCTCCTCCTCCTCCTCTTCCTCTTCTTCTTCTTCTTTATCTCTTCTTCTTCTTTCCCCCTCCTTCTCCTCCTCCTCCTTCTCCTCCTCTTCTGTTTTTTCTTCTTCTCCCTCTCATCATCATCATCATCATCATCATCATCATCATCATCATCATCATCATCATCATCATCATCATCCCAACCCTTTTCGCTTGAGATAATAAGGTGGGGAAAGCGATAGTGGCTCTTTGATATCAGCATGGAATATGAATGAGATGTTTAAAGACAGACTCAAATATAGTCTCTCTCTCTCTCTCTCTCCAAAACTCCTCGACGGTATTTTTTTTTTTCTTAAGCCACACACTTTTTCTTATTTTTATTCAAGGAAGAAGGAACCAAAGGCTAGGAGCCTGTAAATTGTTCCCTCCAAGAAAAAACAAAAAAACAAAACCAAGACACGAGAGCGAAATTCAAGAACTGTTCATATCGAGATGCCTGGACACACTGGGTTTGAAAGACTGGAGATCATAGGCAGTGGGAAATCCAGACAGAGGGAGACAGTTCCAGAGTTGACCTGTATTCACCTTAAAAGTGAACCCGAGTATGGAAGTTAAAAATGAAGGCTGAATCTGTCCCTTAAATTTCGGAAAGGTCGGATGCTGAAACCTTAAATCTTAAAAAGGAGGACAAACCCCTTATTTTTGGCGGTCATTTAAGGAAAGCTTGTGTTTTTTATTTACGTTTAGCCTGCATCCCGTATTACAGAATGCAGTCAGCAGCCGTAGAGGAAGGCCAGGTACGTCCCCTCATTGTCAAGTACTTCTCAAAAATCATCGTCAAAATGAATATGATCCTTAATTATATCGTCTGGAGAGAGCAAAAGAGAGAGAGAGAGAGAGAGAGAGAGAGAGAGAGAGAGAGAGAGAGAGAGAGAGAATTTGGCTGAAGGTGTTAACTGTTTTTTGCGTCACGCTGGGAATACGTGGCGTTTAATCTGCTTCTTCCATCCTTAAAGACAGCACCAATAAAAGCAGCAACATAGCGCCGTAGAAAGCTGACAGCAAACCACTTTCCTTCAGTAACTCTCTCTCCTTAGCTTAGTTTGTCTGTCTGTCTGCTTCTGACAAGATATATCCATCCATCATCCAAACCAACGAGGAAAGAATGAAGTAAAGAAAAACAGCAGAGGAAGGAAGGAAAGAAGGAAGCAGGAGAGGAAAGGACAGACACCCGAGAGCAGCACTGCATCGAGTGAGTGGATGGTGAGCGCCCCCCACCTACCATAACATCGATGAAAAATGGGAGGGACAGAAATAATAGCATAATATGGAGAAAATAACATAGCATAACATGAACAGAATAACATGGACAGAAGTGAAGAAAAATATGGCAAGACTTAAAAATATAACAAGGAAAGAACACACTGAACACTAGAAAAAGCCTCAGCGGTGTGACGCGCCAGAACTACGTCACACTAGGTCTTCCGTCACCGTCACATACACTCATGGTTAACGCATCTCTCGTCAGCATTTCTTATAACTCGTATTATCGTCTCGTACGCTTGTGTGGCGGTGTGTGGTGGTGTGGTGTGGTGATGTGGTGTGGTGTTGTGCATGGTGTGGTATAGTGATGTGATTGGCGTGCTGTGTTGTGTGGTGCGGTGTGATGTGGTGTAATGTAGTGCGATGCAGTGTAGTGTGGTATGGTGTGGTGCGGTGTTGTGGTGTGGTGTGATGTGAAGTGGTGTGGTGTTTTGTGCTGTGCTGTGCTGTGTTGAGTTGTGTTGTGTTGTGTTGTGGTGTGTTAGGGTGTGATGTGGTGTGGTGTGGCGTGGTTTTTTGCAACTAGTGTGATTGATTTGGTGTTGTGTGGTGTTGCAGTTAGTGCGGTGTGATGCTGTGGGTGGTGTGGTGTGGTGTTGTGCTGTGGTTGATTGAGGGCTCTTCTGATGTGTTTTTCTGGTGTGTTGCTGTTGTGTTTGGTTCAGGAATGTTGTTTGCGAGGCTGACCCAGTTTTCTGTTATTACCTGTGTTATTCATCCCGTTGCCCTCACCGCCCTACTTCCATCTCCTGCCGCTCTCTCAGGTGACAACAGGATAGTAAGCGTGTTCTACTTATGACAACTATTACTTCTACTGCTGCTGTTGATAGTTTTCTTTCTTAGATACCGGTAGTAAAGTAGGCCTAAAGTAGAAAAATGAGAATAGAAACTCCAGTTGGTGTCACCCCTTTACCTTTTTCTTAGTAAGACAATACTGCGTAGGTCCTTGAACATGTCATTATTTCCTTTACTCTTATTCGTTTTCGTAAATCGTTTTCGCCTAATTTATTTTTGTTTTTATATCCAAACGCATTTTCCCTTAATTCCACAGTGGAGCAGTTTGTTATTGCAGTTCTCAACAATCGCTGCTGCCTCGAAGTCCTTGCCTCCATAATTTAATCGACCTTAAGAGTGAGGTTCTTGTGTACCAAGTTAAACAAACGTTGACCTCAGCAAGGGAACGACAGCCGACTCCTTATCCAGGCCACGATTTGGCTCCTTGGGTGGAATTTCCTTTCTCTTTTTTTTGTCCCTGGACCCGTCCTACCTAATGCCATGAGCGCTGACAGTGTGGCTATCCCCTGACAAAATGAATTCTCTCCCGATATTTTCCTTTCATAGTTTTCCTTCTCATTCTTCCCGTACGCACTCTGCAGCAACTGATCGAACTGATGACATCTTGCCGTTATGTCGAAGAATATTCGAGTCACAATCCTCCGAAATCCCGGGCGCTATCATTTATGCTTGCATCATTCGATATGTGTTGTGTATCATGGATGAAGGGCTCCCCAGTCAGAGAAAGGAGAACCGGTTTGGTGGAAACGTCTTGGTCGACTTCCTGCAGCATTTCTGGATTAAGGTCACAAACCTTTTCTAGTAGGTGGTGGCGACCATCATCCACTCACTTGATGTAGTGCTGCCTACTTTTTCCTTTATCTTCATTATTGTGTTTCTGTGTCTGCCTTCCTCTCTTCCTATTTCTCGCATCTTTCCTGTCACTTTTTATTCTTCTTCTTTCCTTTTCAGGTGGTTTTGCATTGAGTGACAAACCTAATCGTTTCTCGTAAGTCAGGAAGCCATTTACAGTGTTGGGTGGTAACCATATAACCAACCCATATGTGTTCCTTAAGTGTCAACAAGTGTATTGGAGGAAGGTTAGTGACCCTCCTTGGAAAACCGCTTGTACTAAAAGACAAACGGGATTATGGCGACTGGTAATAGACGGATAGACAGATAGATCGTCACGAACCCGGTGGTGGCATGTGAAAGCAAAATCTCTCCCGTCCTGTAGTCGGGGGGAAAAAAAGAAGTAGGACGAAGAAGAGTAGTTTGATAAGAGAGGAGTGGGTGGGACAGGCTGAGATGGCGGCAGCTGATGGAGCAGTTCGGAGGTAGAGTACTCAGTGAAAGTGGATGTTGTAGGTTCAATGGTACAGACATAGTGAAGACATATCAGATCATTTTTCTATGAATTATTGCAACATCAACAACAGCAAAGAAGTACGTACGAATCTCTTAACTTGGCGTTCCAGGAAGCTTGGGTAGAAACTGAAGATACTGCCGAATATTACTCTTAACGTTATCATTTTCCACTACTGTTACCACCACACTACCACCACCACCACTACTACTATCATTACCCACTACTACAGCAACAACTACTACTACTACTACTACTACTACTACTACTACTGTTACTGCCGTCTGATCACCGTAGTCAGCTGCTGCAACATGTACAGTACACGTGCAATTTAGGTGAGTTATGGCCTGAATGAGCGTACTCCATTACAAGAACGGTGGTAGATGGGGTACAGTTCATCTACCTCTACCTCTCCTAACACTGCACCACCTCTAACTAACAGCCTCTAACTCTAACAATACTAGTTTGAGGTCAGTACAAAAATAATATTGCTTTTGAATGAGCACCACCGTCAAAATCATATAATAACTACAAATACTAGAAGATCAATACAGTTACAGTCATCACAGGCATAGTAATAGTAACCACAGTAATCCATTTAAGCATTACCACATCTTAATTTCCACAACCACATCACCCATCACTACCACAACAATTCATTTATATTAAGTCGACATTCCTACCACATCATTTATTAGACCATCCCTTTGAACATTACAACATCACTCGAACTACCACATCCGACTATCACCACAACATCCCACATCCTACCACAGCCACAGCCACACCCTACCATTTCGTAAGACCTCCACACAGCGCTACTCTGTTGTATCTCTGCCACATTCTCCCATCTCACCTACATCACCACCACACTTCACCATCACCACACCACATCACCAACAAACCACTCTACGTTACACCACCATAACTACAGCTCCTTATCACATCACACCACCAACAAACCACGCCAAACTACACCATCACTATAACCACCACCTCTCAATACACCACACCACCACCGTACCACCACCACCATACCACCACCACCATACCTCAGCACACTAAACCATACTACATCATTAGACTACACCACCAAAAGACCACGGCACACCATACCGCCATCACCACACCTCAACACACCACCACCATCACCCCCACCACAGCTCAACAACTCACAGCTCCACTACCACACCTTAACACACCATAACACACCACAACCACATCATTTCCACCATTATCACACTGTAACACACCACCACCTCCACCACCAAGACCATCACCATCACTACCACACAGTACACCGCATCACCACAGCTACCACACCACCACCACAACAGCACCACCTTAACACACAACACCACCACCACCAGCACACCTCCACGGCCACTAATCCCTCTCATTTTGGCACGCAATTGCTGCCTATGCTAATGTCACGACCACTCTGGCTCCCAATTACATTTTCCTGCAGTTACCCCTCTTGTATCTCAGTGTTACCTTTTTTGTGTGTGTGATTATCGTATTCCTGGCATGGAGACAGTTTTCTAATTACATTTACACGTTCTCATTACACGTGTTTGCTCCAATGACGCATCCAAATGTAATAGCGATGTTTGAAGTGGTTATAACACCCTAGGCTCAGAGATACCCCCCTCCCCTGATGCTATCGTGGCTCTAAATAATGACGTTGCTGTGGCTTGCTGCTGCAGTATCCGATTTGCATACAGGTAACCGATATTTCTCCGGCGAATAATGTGCAAGGTGTGTGGAGATGATGACCACGGTGATGATGATGGTGATGATGATGATGATGATGATGATGGTGATGATAGTTTTTCAGGCTCTTGGCATCACTTTTCTGCTCTTGCAGGATGGCTAAGTAGAATTTGACAAGGGCTAAAAAAAAACGGAGACTATGCTTCTGAACATAAAATGGTATTGTTCATTGATCAACTGGATAGAAGGGTGTTTACGAGATGGGCAGAATTGTAAGTCTGAATACACACACACAAACACGTCTCTCTCTCTCTCTCTCTCTCTCTCTCTTTCTCATATGCTGGTCTGTGCTATTATCAGCGAACTATTTCTAGCGGAACCTAAATATGTGTCACCCAGAATGCTATTACTGGAGCGGCTTTTGTAGATACCAATAACTATTTTTCTGCAATTGACAATATTGGTCCTGGAATATTCTCCTCACCAACACAATATCACCAACAATTCACCATCATTGTTATCAGTCTATCCTTCCAACCGTTATCTCCAGTTTCGTTTCAGCGTTACCAGCACAAGGGTATATCATATTCGTTGCCATTATCACACACCTTCGCTCGTTGTTAGCGTCATTTATCAATCATTCTCCTGGAGTGATCAGAATTTTACCCAGATATTCTGTGCTTGTTGTAAAAAGTGACTATACTGTATGGGTCGTGATTTTGAGGCTGGAAAAAACCCTCTTCGAAAAAGGTGACTGCCACAATGCCCAACCATCTCTACCACAAAACCCGACTACCACCACATTCGTCCATACACCAAAACACACCACCACCACCATCATCACCACGACACAACACCACAACAACATCACTCCATCACAACACACCACCATCACCACAGCACAACACCACCACAACACATCACCATAACACCAGCACACACCACACAACACCACCACAGCAACACATCACCATCATCACAGCACATCACCACCACAACACACCATTATAACAATAGCACAGATCATCACCACACACCACCACAACAAAACCACACACCACAACATCACCACTGCAACACACCACCACCACTACCACCACCACAACCACCACCATCTTCACAACACACCACCACCATAACACACCACCACCATCACATCCACAACACACCAGCACGAGCACAACCACAACACACCAGCACGAGCACAACCACAACACAACACCACTACAACATTCCACCACCACCACAACACTGAACATCAAGACTACACCACCAAGATCAGCATCACGTCTGCTATAACATCTCCACCACATCACCATTCCCAACATTATCACCAACATCCTCTAACATTTGCAGTGGTGGAGATAAAATTGGGTGTTTTATTCCGTTTGACGCCTGACGGTGTTAATCAGATGAGGGAAACTTATGTGTGTGGAAGTGTTAACCAATCCTTGTTTTATTCACGGTGCCGGGGAGGAGCGCCTTCATGTGGTGGCACTGATATAACTAGGCTGTGGAGCTGCCCGGTCACACAAACGTCCCTCAGCTCCCTCCCTATCCCCCAAAAGGAGGATGGTGAGCTGCAGGAGGTGGGCTAGTAAGCAGTCCACTTGGTTCACATTTCAGATGAACCTAGGGCTATAACAACAACAACAGCTACTATTACTACTACTACTACTACCACTACTACTACTACAATTACCATCACCATCCCTCACCACCATTATCTCCACCCCATTATTATCACTACCTCCGTTCTTCCTCTTGCTTAACCCCTTCAGTCCGATGATATGGCCGTAGAGTTTATTCTTGATACTACCAGACGATTTTGTTCAGCTTGAGAGAGGACCCTAACTGTGAAGGAGTTAATGGCGTCTCTATTTACATCTTCAAGTTAAAAAAGTTGGTCTTAAGGTATACTGCATTTTCACACACACACACACACACACACACACACACACACACATACTACTTCTCTTGCTATAACCACCCTTACATCACAGTCCAACAACCATTCCTACCCCTACCATCATCCTAACCACTGTTTTATTACCACCACCACACCACAGACACCATCACCACAACCACTACTACAACTTTTCCAACAGTTACCACCACTTGCAGCGCCACAACCAACATTCCTACCACAACTACCAAAATTCTAACACGAGTGGGTGAGTGACTGGCGCCGTCCATGTCTCTCTCTAACTAAGGACGCTACAAAGGACGCTACCAAGGACGCTACCAAGGACGTTACTAAGGACGCTACCAAGGACGCTACCAAGGACGTTACCAAGGACGTTACCAAGGACGTTACCAAGGACGCTACAAGGACTTGCCAAAGACGCTACATAGACACTACCAAGGACGCTACCAAGGACGTTACCAAGGACGCTACAAGGACGTTACCAAGGACGCTACAAGGACGTTACCAAAGACGCTACAAGGACGTTACTAAGGACGCTACCAAGGACGCTACAAGGACGTTACCAAGGACGCTACAAGGACGTTACCAAGGACGCTACAAGGACGTTACCAAGGATGCTACAAGAACGTTACCAAGGACGCTACATGAACGTTACCAAGGACGTTACCAAGGACGCTACCAAGGATGCTACCAAGGACATTACAAGGACGCTACAAGGACGTAATAATAATAATAATAATAATAATAATAATAATATTAATAATAATAGTAATAATAATAATAAAAATAAAAAAAGAAAGAAGAAAAGGAGATGAAAAAGAAGAAGAAGAAGGAGGAGGAGGAGGAGGAGGTGAAGAAGAAGATGAAGAAGAAGAAGAAGAAGAAGAAGATGATGATTAAGCGGAGGAGAGAGAGAGAGAGAGAGAGAGAGAGAGAAAGTAGGTCAGCTGTACGGGAGCATTGCCCTCTTCCCTCTCGTGAGTTGGCTGACCTCCTTCTCTCTTCTCCCCCCTCTCTCTCCCCTCCTCCTCCCTCTCTCCCAATCTTCATTGTTCCTACGCATTCTGCTCCTCTCCCTTACTCCCCCCCGCCCCGCCAAACTTTTCTTCTTCACCTCCCATCACTCAACTCTCTCTCTCTCTCTCTCTCTCTCTCTCTCTCTCTCTCTCTCTCTCTCTCTCTCTCTCCTAGTTCCTCCGCATTCACTTCTTTATCCCTTAATTCCCATTTTCTCCTCCTTTCACTCTCTTTCCAACCACCTCTCCTCTCTTTCATCTTCTCCCCCTTCCTTCCCCTGCCTCTCCCCTCACTCCCAGTCGTCCCTCCGGCTCCTCCATTCTTCCTCCCTCGGCCGGAGTACCTCTTTACGGTCGCGTGGGCCGGAAGTAGCGCAGGAGATCTTTGTAAGCGGTAAGAGTAGTTGCGAATACGAGAAAGGCCGACAAGGAAGGCGCGTAGGAGGCTGGGTCGTCCAATATCGTTTTCTTTCGTGGCTGGTGAGGGGTGACTATTTTATGCCTTATTTATTTATTAATTATTAATATTTTCATCATCATCATTATTATTATCATTATTATTATTATTACTGGTATTATTATTATTATTATTATTATTATTTTTACTGTTGAAAGGCTAATATTTCTGACTTAATTACTGCATTATTTTAGTCGTCTTGTCACTGTAGTTACTGTTATTCTAAAAGTGGAGAACAAGTGTCACTGTTCGACCGTGTTAACGATGAAGATTTTAACCCTGTACTGTCAAGATCACTCGCTTTTTTCACCCCACTAGCGAGAAGGAATGGAAGACAGGGTTGGTGCAAGGGCAGACTGATGGATACTAGCAATTCGCGTGTGTGTGTGTGTGTGTATGTGTAATTCGTGATCGCGATAGGACGGGCCAAAGTTATCTCAGTCCTGCTTAGAATACAACGATAATATTCATTCAAAGTGTTGGTGTTTGTAGTAAATGGTAAATGAAAAAAACCTAAAAAAATAATAAAATAAATATCTGAACCCAAAGATAAATGAAAAGCCTAAAGAAAAAGATATCTGAGTTTAGAGATGTTGTTTTGATAGCTACTGATTGGCTTACAGGCTCCTAGTTGGGGCGCATTATCCACTAGACCACCAGGCGTCATTTGGTTGATATGGTTACCACCCAGCGTAGTAAATGGCTTTCTGGGTTACAGTATATAATTTGGCTTGTCACTCAGTGTAGGGTCACCTGAAGGCAGCACTAGATCGAATGAGAGGATGGTGGGAGCCCTAACACACACACACACACACACACACACACACACACACACACACACACACACACTGTCTCCACTAGTCATGAGCGATGTATATTTCAGCCCATATGCCTCCATTAACTAAGATTTTATATAGGTCTGTTTGCTTTTATCCGACGGGACTGGGTCACTTTCACAACTTGAAAACGAAGTAGTGTGTGCATAAAATTAGATGAGATTAGTTATGAGGCAGGAATAGGTATCAATCTAATCGACCCTCCATGCTAATTGCACGGCCGGTAGTTAGGCTGACGGCAATTTGAGATCTTCGTCAGGTGAGTACGAGAGCGCTGTGTAAAGGCTAATATATTTTTACAAGCATTGGGAACTGAGTGCTTGGGCTTCTGCGGTACCTTCCTTTAAGGGTAAATGAAGCGCTGAACTCCTCTAAGCTACGTAAAATCGCCTTGGTGTAGCGAGAATATAAACCTGAAGACGGCGATGGAACTGAAAGAATTGCTCTATTTTTGCAGGCGTTGTTTGTGTAGCGTCTTCATCGGGAGCGACAATGGGGTCTATTTGGGGAGTCGGATGGGAGTTATTATTTTTTTTATCTTATTTTATTTATTTTTTATTTCGGGAGTCGCATGGGAGTTTTTTTATTTATTTATTTTCCTTTATCAGGGGTTCTGGCTGTCATCTTTTATGCCGATTTATTTTTTCTGGTTTTGACACAGATTTTGGGGGTAGGCATGCTGTTCAAATGTAGGGTAGAATTTTGAACAATTATTCGGGTCATATTGTTTGGAGAGATTGATGAAAGATGTAACTGTGAAAAGAAGAGGGGTAGTGATGAAAGACGTGTGGATAGATAGGAAGTGGTGAAAGACGTGTGGATAGATATTAAGTGGTGAAAGACGTATGGAAAGACATGTGGACGTCAGGGATATGTTGTGGTGAAAGACAGATGTGTGATAGTGAAAGACAGGAACATATAATGGTGAAAAAGACATCTGATGGTGACAGAAAAAGACACAGAGGTGAAAGAAATAGGCTTCCAGTGGTGAAAGACAAAGGGAAAAGACATCTAGTGGTGAAAGACAGAGGAAAAAGACATGTAGGAGTGAAAGACAAAATACAAAGGCATCTAATGGTGAAAGACAAAGACATCTGACGGGAAAAATATCTGATAGTGAAACACCGGGATATCTAAAGTGAAAATTTTTGATGGTGAAAGACACACAGAAAGTCTACCACATATATGAGAGCTACAAAATGTATTCTCACAGGCGCCGTTTATATTCCCCCTCTCGCCGCTGTGTATCATTTCCGGAGCAGCAGTTTTTGTGAGGTGGAGGAAGGGGCAGTTTATGGCGGTCGTTCCAGGCTTTTGGACTATTTATTTACTCCACCTCTGCCAGGGCCTCACAAGACAGGGCAGGAATATATCTTGTTGACGTCTCAGTGTGTGGCGGCGCCTAGGACCATCTCCCTAACTGCCTCCATAAATTATTTCACTTCCAATTATTCCTTGCTGATGTGCAGTTTACCTGCATAATTAACTTAACATACATTCTATCAGCCTTAGACAAGCAGTTGATACATCTCAGAATTTTGGTCTGCGTCTGAACTTTGACTGCACACTGAAAAAGAGTATTCGCATTTATTGATTCCTTTCTGGTTGCACTGAATGGTTAAATGTCTAAAGGCATGTTTTTGTCAGGTATTGGCGAGCAGACAGGAATACATTTTTTGCTACAGTTAAGTTCCTCAGTCCTTCAAAAGCAGATCATAACTCACAGGTGAATAGTTATGCTGTCAGTCACGCTAGGAATAAAGCAAGTTAGAAGTAGCCTATATATCTACGTACGTTTAGCATGATACGTTTATTATCACCGCCAATTTCGTCATCAGTCACGCCCAACATGCTATATATAAATTTTTGCTAGCACGAAAAAGGTGCAAAAATATAACACTGCTTCCCCGAATTTGCTGATTTCATGCTGTTTTATTCTATCTGTTTTTTCTTTTTCTTTTCCATTTTTCTTTTCTTTTTTCTGTATTTCTCTTTTCTCTCTCTCTCTGTCTCTCTCTCTCTCTCTCTTTTTTTTTTTTTTTTTTTTTTTTTTTGCCGCCCAATTAAGGAAAAAAAAAATTACATTCGTCATTAAATTCGCTAACTTTGGACAGCTAGGGCGACCTCTGATCAAAGCTCCTCTGCTTAAACAGTGGCCGCAAAAACCCGATCAGGCCGAAGCAAAAATAGCCAGTTAAAGCAGACGGAACACGCTGCATCTCTCTCTCTGCTCACACACACACACACACACACACACACACACACACACACACACACACACACACACACACACACACACACACACACACACACACACACGCTTTATATCACTGTCCCTTCCTGATACACTCCTTCTCCAGCCTCATTCCCACAAGGACATCACTTTCTTAGCGTCTCTTTACATCTGTCCCCATTTTCATGCTTTTTCTGGTTCCTACTTTCCCTCCTCAACATTTTCTCCTTGTCACACTTACCTCCGTCACACTTACAGCCTTTCTCACACACATTCCCTGCTCACACTTTCTCTGTCTCTGTTTCTTCATACTTCTCTTGTCACAGTTATACCTTCTCTCCACCCTACATTCTCTCCCTGCCTTACACTCTCCCAGCCTCACACTCTTCCTGCCTTACACTCTCTTTACTTCACAATCTCCCTACCTCACTCTCTCCCTGCCTCACTCTCCCTGCCTCACACTATCCCTGCCTCACACTCTCCCTACCTCACTCTATTTCTCTGCTTCACTGTAATCTTCCACATTAACCTATTGAGCCAGAGGATGTAATGTATGCTTTCATCTTGCCATCACAATTTTCTTTTCTTTTTTTTCTTGTTTCTTTTCTTTTTTTTCTTTTTTTCTTTTGCATCCACTTGGGCGACCAATTTATGTCACTCACTCGCTCACTTCCTCCTCACTCCTCTGACTCACTCACTCACTCACTCACTCACATTTTTGAAGGGTGAAATCTGGCAAGTTCCAACCGTAGAGTTTTATGAACGTCACACTTGCACTTAATCTTTTTTCGCCCCACTCACAGGGACGTGCCTGGAGTGTGTAGTGTGTATCTAGGGTGTGTCCGGGGTGTGTGGTGTGCATCTAGGGTGTGTCAGGGGTGCGTGGTGTGCATCTGGGGTGTGTCTGGAGTGTGTGTGGTGTGCATCAGGGAGATTTCTTTTTTTTTTTCAGTACAGATAAGAATTACTTAATTGGATGTGATACGGTATCGCTCTTATCAGCCCATGTATCACTTTTTTTTTTTTTTCAAAGTTACAAAATTATTCTGTAGTTGCCAAAAATATATGCAAAAAAAAAAGCGTCATCGGACTGAAGGGGTGCAAGTAAACAGCGAGAGGGATCCAAATAAAATGGCGATCATGTGGGAATTATCTATGAATATATTAATTATTTCTATAGGTAGATGTGGGCAGAAATTGAATCGGAAATTATTTTAACATTAATTTAGGGCCATAAAAAGCATTGTCAAAAATGTATTGGAATATATGTACAGATATAAGTTAGGTAGATACTGTTTATTAAATTTGGTAAGAGTGTGGGTATGTAATTGTCTGCGTTTTCTGGTTATTGTGTGATTGCCAGTGAATATTATGTATGGAACTGTTTTGAGAGGAACAGCTTGTCCTGGGTCTTCCACTGGTGCTGCAGACGAGAGAAAAGAACGAACTACAGATCAGATTATAATTAGGGAGCAATTAGCATCCTGGAAGGTGAAACTCGAGCCATCATTTTTCGCTAAGGGGATAAGAAAAGTGTGCTGGCAAAAGCTCTGTAAAGTAGTTTCGTAGTTTTAACTATCTTTCCTGTGTGTGTGTGTGTGTGTGTGTGTGTGTGTGTGTGTGTGTGTGTGTGTGTGTTACGATAGCCAAGAGCAAGTGTGGATTTAAAGCATCGTTACTGAGGACAAACACACTGACCATATTTTGAAAGAGCACTATGGTAATGTAATCCTAATAAGCTACCTTAATGTGTAACTTATACGTAAAAAATAATCCAGCAAAACGAATCTGTATCTATTTATAATGTATCAGTTAAATAAATTAATTTTTACTAATAAATATGCAGGTTATCAATTGCTTTTTAATGAAGATATGTACTTTCTACAAATGGTTACCACTCAGTAAAATTTTTTTCTTGGTGTGTACTAAGTTTTTTGCCACATTCAAGTACAGTATCTTTACATAACTATAACATTCATCTATCTATCTATCTATTGCCAGACGTCATAATCCCGTAAGGGGTGGCCATTTGACTTCAAGTTATTTGTTTTACGGGGATGGACACTAACTCTCCACCAACCCACTTGTTGACACGTAGGGAGCACGTATGGTTTGGTTATATGGTTACCACCCAGCGTTGTAAATGGTTTCTTGGCTTACAGGAAACCATTTGGCTTGTCACTCAGTGGATTCAGGGCAAGTAATGAAGAAATAAATGCTATTATGAACACAATTAACACTAGGACCTTTTTTCCCATCAGTAACACAGTTGGAGTATCACACTTCACAAATTATGATGCAGTGCTAATTCAATTTCACCCTCAGTACCGTACGTGATGTTAATGTTATTTAGGTCATTATTATATCATGAGAACCAGTGAAATGGGATTAATATGGCAAAATAAGAGCCGAATACTGCAACTGCTACTGCAATTGCCACCACCATTATCACCACAACCACCACTATCACCACCACCATAACTGTCACTATAATAACAATAACCACGACAACTACCACCATCACTCCAACTACCACCAGTGTCGAAGCTTTCCTCACCACCACCATCATAACTACACCAGCATTACCACCACCACCATCACCACCACCACTACTATAACTCACTAAAATAACAACAATCACTGCTACCACCACCATCACTCCAACAACCACCACTGTCAAAACTTTCCTCATCATCACCAACACCATCATAACTATTGCCACCACTACCATCACCACCACCGCCACTACCATCACCACCACCACCACTACTATCACCACTACCACTATAGCCGTTACAACCATATCAAAAACTACCACTATTACTCTACAAACACTACCTTAACATCCACCAACATCACCATCATCACCAACATCACCATCATCATCATCATCATCACCCAAAGTACGTGTGCTGCTACAACTATCATCATAATCATCACCACAACTATTAGCACCATCACTATCACCACTGCCATCACCACAATAATCACGACAGCTACCACCACTGTCACAACACCCACTATCACCAGTATCACCACTACCATACTCACCAGTACCACTCAAAGGATCATCACTTCTGCTACTTCCACCATCAGTACCACCTTCACCACAACTACCAGCACTACTACCGTTATCACAGCTCTCAGCACTACCGCTACAACTACCAGCACTACCACAACTACCATCAGCAGGTCAATAACCGAGATAGGTCGGGTTGGGTCATGCGCTGGCTCTAGTGGTCCTCCCCTCGCCTCGTCTCGTCTGTCCTGCCTTGCCCTGCCCTTGTCTGTCTCAGGGGACTTCATGCAGGACAGGGGGAGAGTGGGACAGGCAGGGCAGACAGGAGAGGCAGAGTATGCAAGACAGGCAAGGTAGACAGAGGACGCTGCAACAGAGGACACAGTAGGGGCGATGGGGCAGAGGACAGGGCAGACAGAGGACACGGCAGACAGGACAGGCAGACGATAGAGCAAAGGACACGGCAGACAGGACAGGCAGACGACAGAGCAAAGGACACGGCAGACAGGACAGGGTAGACAGAGGACACGGCAGACAGAGGTGGTCATCAAAGGCAATGGTTATTGATAGGAGGGTGATGTCGACGGGAGGGTTGGGGTGGGGGGAAGGTGGGGGATGAATACGTTAACAAGGTAATGGGGGTGGGGGGAATGGGGGCAGCAGGTGGGGTTAGGCGGTGTGAGGGTAGAGGGTGGGAGGAGGGGGTCAGGGAGAAGGACAGGCCATAGTGGGCGACGCGGTGGTTCGGTCGATTTGGTAGTAGCCTCATGTTCGGTGGACGTTCTGACGTGGGTTCGAGTCCTACTTACTGCTACTGAGTTTGTGGGACGCTTACCATTAGACGTCTTTCCATATCAATAAAATAATCAAACCTACACCATATCACTGTCTGCTAAACTATTTCTTTGCCACCATCTCTGAACTGCATTCGTCTTATCCACCTGCTGACACCTCTATGACTTTATCGCTTACAGTTTACAGAGTTGCAGAGACAAACCGTCTGACACCATAGCACCTGTGTAGGGAAGAGAATAGGAACTGCCTTACAGAGGGGCAGAGAAAGAGGAGTCCAGGGCCAAAATATCGGCTTCAGGAAGAGTTGTGTAAAGGCAAAGGAGGAGTAGTGTTGACATGTAGAAGAAAAATGGGTGAATAAGCCTGCAAAACTGACATCCGTGTTGCACATTTCTGGGAGTGAAGTGGAGTGGACGTGAAGCATGGATGATATGTTAAGTGGCGAGGCGGCTCTCATGTTTTAAGTGGTGCTAGAAAATACTGGCATATATTATCCTTGAACTCTGCTTTTAACTTTCAAGGTCATGCGACGTGTTTGGGAAATAATCTGCATATATCAAAGTTGGATTAAAATTTCCACTCGCGGGAGAATTAATAAAAAAAAATGGCGATTCTCTCACATGATGGGGGAAACACACACACACACACACACACACACACACACACACACACACACACACACACTCCCTCGCTCTGTCTGTCTGTCTGTCTGTCTCTGTCTCTGTCTCTCTCTCTCTCTCTCTCTCTCTCTCTCTCTCTCTCTCTCTCTCTCAATTAGTAAATCCACGAACATAAAGGATGAAAACAAAACGAACACTCTAGTAAAGTGCTCTCAAATTACTGCACATTATTTCACACCAAACCAGAGACAGTTATTATTAAAATCATAATTGTTGATAAAAAGTTCTGAATACATGACCATGAAAACAAAAAAAACAATAAAAACAACAAGAGTGGGCCGTGTTCCTGTCTGTGTGTGGGCGGCGAGACTAGTGTGTGTGTGTGTGTGTGTGTGTGTGTGTGTGTGTGTGTGTGTGTGTGATGGGGGAGGGTATGAGATGGGTGGGGGAGAGTTGTGGCGTGGTGTCTGTATGTGTGTGTGTGTGTGTGTGAGAGAGAGAGAGAGAGAGAGAGAGAGAGAGAGAGAGAGAGAGAGAGAGAGAGAGAGAGGGCACGGGTTAGGGCTAAAAAAGAGAGAAAATTGAGAAAGTGAGAGAGAAAAAGAGAGAGAAGAACTGAGAGTGGGAGCAAGGGAGGGGGTAGGAGCTGAAAGAGGAGGGAGGCGGTGGGGGGAGGGGAGGGGAGGAAGAAGTCAAGATTGATGCAGGAAGAGGGGAGGAGGAGGGACGGGAGGGAGGGAGGGAGGAGGAGGAGGAGGAGGGAGAGAGGGAGGAGGAGGGAAGGAAAGCGAAGAATGATAGGTTGGGAGATGAGAGAAGATGGAGGAGGGGGGTGAGAGAGTGAGGAGGAGGAGGAGGAGGAGGAGGAGGTAGGGAGGAGGGGGGAGGGAGAAGGGAGGAGAGAAAGAAATTATGCAGGCATGGTATGATAAAATAACGAGAGAGAGAGAGAGAGAGAGAGAGAGAGAGAGAGAGAGAAAGAGAGAGAGAGAGAGAGAGAGAGAGAGAGAGACTGTAGATCATGGGCAACCGTCACTGCGTTTTCTGTTGAGATTACACACACACACACACACACACACACACACACACACACACACACACACACACACACACTCTCTCTCTCTCTCTCTCTCTCTCTGCAGCTGTGAACTCCTATCCATGTCCTTTGATATCTAAACATTTGAGTATTCTGATGTAGTACTGAATATTTTTAACGTAGGCTGATGTATTTGCTGTCAGAAACTGTAAGAATCTTCTGAATGGGTGTCCCCTGAAGGCATTATATCAGCAATGGAAGGAAAATATTAAAACACGAGAAATAGTTGCATTTTTTGTACTTCATGCATTATCATTACTGAAGGGCATCCATTAAGGTTTCATTTCTCCCAGAGTTTGAACATCAGCCTATGTGTAGTATTTTATTTTCTGTTTATCGTTATGCCGCTAAATACATACTTGTCTAAGATACTCGTCTAGGATATGTTCAAGTTCTAGTATTTGTCTTTTTTATTTTTACATTACTAGACTAATATTGGCTTCCCCCTTTTTTTTTTTTTAGCTCTCCGGTAAAATTAAGAGATTTATTCAGAGAGAAATGCACATATAAACATTACCCACTTCATCGTCACACTACACCAATCACTGCCTTACCACACTACGCTACTCGTCTTCTCACCACACAGACCAAACCATTTTACGCCACACATTGTACATAGTTTCATAAGAACAGCTGTACCATCGACTTCCACGCCACACCATACCACACAACTCACTGCCACACTACACACCACTCACTGCCTCACCACGCGTCACTCACTGCCACACCACACACCACTCATCTCCTTCCCTATCCACACCACACCATTTACTACCTCACCACACCACACTTACCACTCAGCGCCTCACCACACTGATAAAAACTCAACGACAACTGCGCTTGAAGTTTCAGGGCGCAAAGTTGCTCGAAAACAAGTGCTGACAGTGTTCTAGTGCTCACCGCTTTGTCGCCCCCTCCGATCAGACAGCTACCACGTACGTTACATGTGGCGTTTCCTCCGCAATATAAGGACCAGAGATTTTGCTTGGAGTGGCTGTGCATGGCTACTAACACTAACACTTGACTGGTTGTTTTATAAAGGCACTCTCTTGCTTTTCTCTCAAATTAAGGCAAATTCCCGTCTTAGAACGTCTTTCCTTGAAGTCAGAAACATGGGAGGGTTACCTGACTGTCTTAAATGAGCTGTAGTTCCATTAGCAGGCTTCAAAGGACCTCTCAATTCATTGCCTAAATTACTGTATGTTCGAAGGTATAATTGTTTAACGACTTACTATTTTTTTATGATACCAAAGTAACACAAAAGGCAGCCCTTATCACCATCTCTCTGATCCTCAATACAGTCCTTTCTTGGTGCAGATCTCAGAATTTGATGCTATCTCTCCAAGGTGCTCTGACTTTGATGTGCAGGGGATGTTATTTAGTCACTACTTAGTTCATTCAGAGATTACAAAGAAACTTTAGACATGAAATTACTTCCTTGGTCTGACTGTACATCCACCAGCAACCCAACCCTAGTGAAAAAGCTAATTATTTACTTCATAACTATTTTGGCTGAAGCATTTCTAAGGAGGCAGTAGGAGGGTCACCAGATACAAGCCATGGTTTTCCGTAGACCAAAATGACCTGCCAACCTGGAGACAAGAACAGTTTTGATGATATCCAGTCTATGCAAGCATGGAATTACATTCTGATGCACTTTTTCCCCCCACACTTTCAACAGAGGCATAGGGGAACCTCCATCTACTCCCTAACACGCCTCTTTTCAGGTCATATCATTCAGACAGTTCAGGATCACACACTTCCCCACTCACAGCAGCCTCAGTCAATGGCACTACCTCAGAGTCAGACTTCAGCAGTAGAGTTAACCCATGCAAAAGGTCAGCATCGCCTCTCTCTTCCTTCCCAGCTTAGGAGTCAATCAGCCTAGCGCGAAACGGGTCAGCAAGCGACATCAGCATCTGTATCAAGGGTTCATCACTCTCATTACACTATTTGGTTGTTGGTCTATGCAGTGGCAGTGAACAAGGTAGATGAGTTACTTTCCAGCTGTCTAGTCTCTCCTTAAGCACTGAACTTTCTGACTAACGGGTGACCCCACTTTCCTACACACCTCATCATCAGCATCCGGACTTCCTTTCCCACCCTAGGGCAGGGTGAGGAGTGGCAATGTCCAGACAGCCCAAATTTGCCCTCTCCGTGTGGCCACGCTTCCATCCATTCACCAGTCAAGCCCCCGGAATCCTGGCTCTATAGGATACGCCAAAAACATTCACCGCGTTCTGGAGCTTCACATAAACGTATCCGATAGAGTCACTTGCCAAGTTTTTGCCCATAAGGAAAATAACATCTGACACAAGCAACTGGCACAAGACACACACACACACACACACACACACACACACACACACACACACACACACACACACACACACACACTTTTCGAAATTTGATCTTGCCATGTGATCTTAACCTTCCATCCTTCTCAAAATCGAATTCCCTCGTCCTTGCCTGACCCTCAACCACTCCACCAAGTCTCATCTAAATCGGAAAGATAAGTTTGGAGCCTCGATAAGAACAGGGAGAATGAGCTAAACCCCTCTCATGATACCGACAGCTCTAGACAATAATATTAAGTTGGGAATGAGTCGCCGGAGCCTTAGTGTGTTCATACTGGTGTTATTTAAAGATTTCATAGTCAGTATTTCTGGTATTAATTCCAACTAATACCAGTTTTTATTCGGCTGGGAATGAGTCGAAAGATGTAAAAAAATAAAAAGATAAAGAGACACATGGAATGATAAAGGAAAGACTTAAAACAGGACGAATGAAATGGAAGAAAAAGTAAAAGAACGAAGAGCTATGAAAAATGGTGAAAATGAACGAAAAGAACAGGGAGACAGGAACAAGGAAGAGACATAAACGAGGAAAATGTCTCAGGTGAAAATGAGAAGGGCAGAGGAGGCGGAGAATGTTGTTGTTGTTATAGTTGTTGTTGGTGGTGGTGGTGGTGGTGGAGGTGGTGGAAATGGTGGTGAAGGTGGTGGTGGAATATTTTAGCGTGTGGCCCCTTCATTGTGACCCCTGACCTTTGACCTCGCTCCCTGCCTCGGGTTCTGGGTAGAAGGAGGGGGTTGAGACAGGGGAGAGTGTAGGTGGGTGTGGGGTGGGGGACAGAGTGGGTGTGTCGGGGATGGGGGAGAGCGTGGGTGTGTGTGGGGTGGGAGACAGAGTGGGTGTGTTGGGTGGGGAACAGAGTGGGTGTGTAGGGTGGGGAAGGATGAAGGGGTGTGTGGGATGGGGAGGAACGGGGAGAGTGTGGGCGGAGAGAAAGCTGAAGGAGAAGGAGAGGATGCTGGTGAGGGAGGGTAAGGCATGAAGGAGGAAGGAGAGATTTATGTAGGAAGAGGAAAAAAGAGCGAGGAATACAGAAAATGTGGAGGTAAAGGATTCTCCGGAAAATTGGCCAGGAATGGTGTGTATGGGGTGAGTGGATAATAGGGGTGACTAAATAATGGTTGTGGAGGGAGGGGAAGGGAGCGGAGGGGGAAGAGGTAGGGTTGGAAGTAATGTAGGGAGAAGGTGGGGTGGGATGTGGTGGGTGGTGAGGGTGAGTGGAGAGGGAGGGTGAAACAGAGGGTGGCGGTGGAAGGAGGGGGCACGGTGGAAGACTAAACTGCTGCTGAGTTTAGGTAATGATCCTAGTTCAACCTCCCAGCCATAATACTCTTACACCAACCTAACCTTATCTAACCAAAATTATCCTAGCCTAATTTACTGTAAGGCAACAAAACTAAGGCAACAAAACCAACACGAAAGGGTACTGAGATAGGCATAAAAGTAAGCAGATAAAAAAATCCACACAAAGATTGAGTTTATGGCACGTTCACTCGCATTGGTGAAAGTTTAGCCTGTACCCTAACCACTATACTATGGGGGACGATGCTAGAATGGGTCGGAAATGGGCTCTTGAAGGCTGAAATAGACTTTCTAGTGGCTACAGAGCTTTGGAGAGACAATAACTGGGAAACTTGAGGTAGGGAGACGGTGAGGAGGTGAGGAAATGAGGTGGGGAAAGGTGGGGAGGAGATGAATTAGGAGATGGTGGCAGGAGGTAGTTAGGGGTTAAGAAATGATGGAGGACATTGGTGGTGAGGCGTGATGGAGATGATGGAGAGGATGAAGAGGGACATGACAAGGATGGAGGGAGGGAGACAGGGAGATGGCCAATGAGGAGACTGTGGGAGAAAGAAAGTCAGAAGAAAGGAGTATAAAGGAAAAGAAACAGCAACAGACTTAATGATTCCTTCGAGGTTGAACAGGGATAATAATAACTACGATTTGTGATTTCATGAGTTAAAGATGACGATGGTAAAGCAAAAAAGGAAAGACGTTAACTGAAGAGGCCGGGCTGGTTTGCACTGAACACTTACTGCTTACGTGTATGACCCAACAGGAGAGTAGGACAAGGATAGCCAAGAAGTGGGGCTGATCAGGGGGAGTGCAGGAAGGCTGGGGGAGTAAGGGATGATTGGGTTGGTGGCTGGGAACTCTGAGAAAGTGAAACAGATGACAAGATGAACCAGGCAGCGAGGACAACACACACGCTGTACAATCACCATCTAAAGGCCAGTCATAACGATCAATAAACACCTTTACGTTTGTGGTCTGATCATGAAAACTTTAGGAGGATTATCATGTAGACGTGATGAAATGAAGCATCTTAGCAGTTTTTGATTTGCTGTTTATACCTCGATTCGTCACCATGCGTTGAAACTTGCACGGACACTGTAGGCGCCCACTGATCGTATGGATGAGTCTTTAAGGCCAAACCGTCGGATCTGCCCTGTGCCCTTGACCTTTGACCTATGACTGACTGTTCTCAAAATCAAGTTACTTCATCCGTCTCTGACCAACTGCCCATCCGCCAAGTTTGGTTAAAATCGAACTGAAAATATTAAAATTTACTTTGCCCTGTGACCCTAAACTCTGACCAGTTGTTCTGAATGACTTCATCCTAGGCTAACCTTAACCTGTTCACCAAGTCTGACTAAAATCGATGCAGACCTAATTAAGAGCCGGACCTTTTACCTTGCCCTGTTATATTCACCTTTGGCTGACTGTCCACAAAACCGAACCCCTCCAATTTTTCCTGATCCTTAACCCTTCCCCCAAGTTTCGACAAATTAAGGTAAGAACTTTTTGAGTCGACGTGATTTTTGATCTATAGATTTCTTCGGCCAAAAATTAATCACCTATTCTTCAGATGGTCCATTATAATTATGCGAAATTTTGGTGCAGTTTTGTCTTATAACTTTCCATTACCTTGTTAATAAATAGACAGAAGGACAGACAGACAAACCTGACCAAATACATAACCCTTTTGCGTTTCCACGTGCGGGTGTAAGAAGGCAGGGGGTGAGGAGTGATGAGGAACCGTGGACATTAAGGAATTAGAGGCGGATAATGAGGAGTGAAATGAGGATGTGAGAGGTGGCGCAGGAATGAACGAAAGAAGAAGAATGAGT
The DNA here is from genome assembly GCF_032717465.1 of Coenobita brevimanus. Classification (NCBI taxonomy): domain Eukaryota; kingdom Metazoa; phylum Arthropoda; class Malacostraca; order Decapoda; family Coenobitidae; genus Coenobita; species Coenobita brevimanus. The sequence continues at coordinate 69,132,555 of NC_137054.1, forward strand.
GGTGTGGTATGAGAGAGAGAGAGAGAGAGAGAGAGAGAGAGAGAGAGGAAGTAAGGGGAAGATGAAAGAGAATTAGTAGGAAAGATGATGTGGAAGAAAAAGGAAGATATGGAGTGAAGAAGTAAGAGGGAAGGAAAAAGTGATGATGGAACAGAAGAGTAGAGGGGAGACAAAAGCTACAGATAGGCTAAAGAAAGAACCCATGGATACAGAAGGAAGTAAAGGAGCAAAATAAGGGAAGAAAGTGTAGAAGAAAATAAAGAAAATAAAAGATGGAGGTGAAGCAGAGAGAGAGGGAGAGAAGGAGGGGCGAAAAAAGAGACAGGAAAAAGGCGACAGAAAAACAATGTGAAAAAAATAGGGTGTAAAGGAAGGGGGATTAGGAAGGAGGGGAAAGAGAGAGAGAGAGAGAGAGAGAGAGAGAGAGAGAGAGAGAGAGAGAGAGAGAGCGAGAGACAGAGATAGCCCCTGACTGAAGAAAGGAAGAGAGAGAAAAGAGAGAGTTAGGATATAAGAGAAAGATAAACATTGGTGTCAGAGAGACGGAGGAGGGTGGAAGCGGTGTGAGTGTTTGTGGATGCAGAAGAATTGAAACGAGAAAAGGTGGAAAGTGAAAGGTGTAAAAAAAAAGTGGAGGAGGAGAGGGAGGATGAGGATGTGGATGAGGGTGAGGATAAGGATGAGGGTGATGATGATGATGATGATGATGATGATGATGATGATGATGATGATGATGATGAGGAGGAGGAGAAGTAGATGAAGAAAGAAGGATGGATAGATAAAGAGACAGACAGACAGATAGATAGATAGATAAAGAGAGCGAGAGAGAGAGAGAGAGAGAGAGAGAGAGAGAGAGAGAGCAGAAAAGGAAGGAGGGAAAGAAAGAAGGAAGAAAGAGCGAAGCAGCAGGAGGAGGAGGAGGAAACGAGAATGAGAGAGGAAGAGAGGCAGGGAATAGGGAAGGAGTAGGAAGATGGGGAGAGGAGGAGGAGGAGGAGGAGGAGAACTAGAAGAGCTTGGGTATAAATGAAGGAGTTAAAGGAAAGGGGAAGACGAAGAAGAGGGGTAAGAAAAATGAAGGAACAGGAGAGAGAGAGAGAGAGAGAGAGAGAGAGAGAGAGAGAGACGATATCGGAAATGAAGTACTGAGATACTGAACATTTTCTCTCCTCTCTTTCCTCCTCTGCCTCTCGCCTCCTCCTTCTCCTCCTCCTCCTTTTTTAAACGGGGAAATCTAAGACGCACACACACACACACACACACACACACACACACACACACACACACACACACACACACACACACACACACACACACACACACACACACACACACACACACGAGGCGGGAGGTCAAAAGGTTACATGATCAGGCAGCCTTGCGCCCCTGACCCTGGATCGATAGCATGCAGAGAGAGAGAGAGAGAGAGAGAGAAAGAGAGAGAGAGAGAGAGAGAGAGAGAGAGAGAGAGAACTACACAGATACACAGACCACACAGACCTACCAGACCGCATCAGACTGGACTAACCCTTCCAGCCCATAGACCCTTTACTAGCTATATCCTTCCTATCTCCAGACGATTTTATTAAGCCAGGGAGAGACTTTTCGTAGTAAAGGATATAAATACAACCTTAATTAACCTTTATACTACTAAGGGATTTTCCTAAGCTGAATAAAATCGTCTGGTAGCATCGGAAATTGAGTATAAATGAACGTCCTTGTACTGGAGAATAGCTACAAAAAAACCCCACCATCTGAATATTTTACCCAGAAAAAATGATGATAGGAAAAAAAAAAAAAAAACTTACTCTCCACCCACCTCTCCCCCAAAGAAAAAAATATTAACCTGTAAAAAAACGGGAAAAAAATCATCCCAAAGATTCTGAATTTTCTGAAACACAACAAAAAAGAAAGAAAGAAAGAAAAAAAAACTCACTCCAACCCTCCTCTCTCCACACATGAAAAATTTAATCCATGGAAAACAGGAAAAAAAAAAATCGCCCTAGAGCACAGGATATGTCTAAAAAGGGAAATTTTATGGGAAAGACGGAATTAGGCACATAAAATACTAATAATTATCCAGAAATATTCACAGCATTGAAGTCTATCACTGTAATATTGTCACTACTATAATCTATCCTTGTCCTATTCCCAGCACTCAAATTAAGCACTATAATATCATGATCATTTGCTGTATAATTCTGCCAACATTCATACCTACCACTATACTCCTATTAAAAGCCTTGACAACATTTACACCATTATATTACCATTTATAATCCTGCCAACTTTGATTATAATTCTGCCAACATTCACACCCATCACCATAAAATCCTCACTATATTTCCAGACACTATAATCCCATCATATCCTGTATTATGCCACTGAGACGGCTGCTATCGTTTTCTCTGAGTGTATGATATTTTACTGTTCATATCTACCACTATAATTTATCTGTCTATAGCCAGACGCCTTGATCCAGTAAGGGGTGGCCACAAACAAATCGCCTCCATGTCTCCCTACCCCTGCCGTTTCGTTGCCCTTCCCCAGCTCGCACTAAAATATCTCCATAAATATACTGCCATCATTTATTTTTACTATAATAATTTCATCACTATATATGCTACTGAGAGAGAGAGAGAGAGAGAGAGAGAGAGAGAGAGCAGTTACTTTAAAACAAGAGATATTTCTAGCCTGTAACCTGACGCGCCTTTGTTCCTGTGCGCTATTTTTCTGGCTTTGATTTCTCTCTCTCTCTCTCTCTCTCTTTACTGTTCCAAAAATTTTAAGAGCTCACCATAGCGCCGATCAAGCCAAGCTCAATGAAAAAAAACTAAGCATAAAAAAAAAAAACTAAAAACAAAGACCCTATTAAAAAATGGGAAACGAAAAAAAAACAATATAATTTTTAACTCTAGGACGATGATGTCTTTTTTTTTTAATAGATTTTATTCAGATTTTTTTATATGCAAGGAAGAAGGAACCCAAGGCTAGAAGGAAAAGAAAAAATAAATGCAAGATAACAGAGGGCTAAGGAGAAACGAATACTGAAGGGATGATGGGAAAATGAAATGATCTGAAATTAAGTTTGTAAATTCTAAATACAAAAAATGAAGAAGATGACGTGAAAGAGCAAGACTTGGAAAGACAATAGTTCCCCCCCCCCCTCCAGGAAGAGAAGGGGTGGGAGGTGAAGGAGGAGGTGGGAAAGGAGGGTGAAGGAACTCGGTGAAGGAGGGTGAAGGAAGTATTAGGGAAGGAGGGTGAAGGAAGTAGTGAGACGTAAATATCAACTGCATATAAGAAGCATGGAAGAACATGTAAGTCCATTCAGATACGAGAGAGAGAGAGAGAGAGAGAGAGAGAGAGAGAATGCATGGAGGTAGCAAGTAGGAATGAAAAAACGTCATCGCACTGAAGGGGTTAAGGTGTAATAAGCAAATTTAATCGCTAAGGAACAAGTGCTAAGAACACGGCACACCATATGGACAAAATGGAGAAAGAGAGACTGACTAGGAGAGTGTATGTGAGTGAGGTGTAGAGGGGGGGGAGAGGAGAAGGGGAAGATCGAGGATGGGATGGAGAGGGGAGGGATGGGGAGAGGGGATAAAAGAGTGGAGGAGGGAAAGGCTGGAGAGGGGAAAAAGAGAGAGAAAGAAAAAAGAGGGGAGAGAAAAAAAAGAGGGGAGGGGAAAAGAGGGGAGAGGGGAAAAAAGAGGAGAGAGGGGAAAAAAGAGGAGAGAGGGGAAAAAAGAGGAGAGAGGGGAAAAAAAGAGGAGAGAGGGAGAAAAAAGAGAGGTAGGTGAGCGTAACAAAGTTGAACATCCAGTACAAAGTTCTCTCATTCCTTCCCTCTCTCTCTCTCTCTCTCTCTCTCTCTCTCTCTCTCACACACACACACACACACACACACACACACACACACACACACACACACACACACACACACACACACACACACACACACACACACACACACACACACACACACACACACACACACACACACACACACACACACACACACACACACAGGCAGGTGAGCCGGACCTAGCATCGTGTCGTGATGGGTCCGGTAGTGGGATGACTGTGGGATACCTTGCATCCTGCCTAGGGACACCTGAGAAGAAAAGACCGTATGATACTCCGCAGTGATAAGACAAGACCAGTCCACTTGTCTCAGGATAGGAGGACTTCAGCCTGGCCGTCTCCAATGTAAGAGCGCTGGAGGGCCACTGAGCACCACTGGAAGGTATTGGCCATCTCGACAGTGGTGGGACGGTCATCGAGGGAGAGCTCTTTGTGGTCGTGTGGTGGTCTCTTTCAGTATTTCTTTCGGTGATCGTCATGAGGTTGCTGAGGGAGAATATGAAGAATTTCTCTGTGGTTAATGATCTTTGGTTCTCTTCAGCCCCTGGTTCAGAAATCGATGGTGCCAGGATTGGGTCTTCGTGATCCTCCTCGGGGATTGAATGACTGAAGGAGGAAGGGGCTAGTCCATGTAGTTGTGATGAGAGGAAGGCTGTCCTCAGCTGGAAGGCTAGGAGGGTGTCCCAACTGAAGGGGGCATAGGTGGTTGTTTTGGTAGGAGGGTATTGCTGACCCACCGTTGTCGGGGGTTGTTGAGTTTCTTTGGCATGATTGGTGCTGTTAAATTGCTAAGGTAGTTTTTGATGGCTGCTGAGTAATAGGTGAGCATCGGCCACTTTGAATATAATCCAGTGAAGAATGTCTGGCCCAGACCGGTGTAGTACGTCTCTCCTCTCTTTCTACACCGCTTTGTTCTTGTTATGGTTCTTCCTCCTCTACTCTCACCCTCTATGCATCTCAGTAACTATTCTTGCAGAGTTTGCTGTCTATAAAAGGACAATAAAGCTGGTATTACCTTGTCAGAGCTATCACAATAACGCTAAATATACGGTTCAATCAACAATACCCTATAACCTTCGAGATTTACAGAGAAAATGTTAGTTGTCGCAAATAGTACTCTTCTAGATTGGCCTACTATGTTATGTATGCGTAAGCGGCTGTATGTTGGCCAGTGTACTTGAGCATGAAGGACATAAGCGGTTTCGAACCTTCGTAGTCTGAGTTCGTAAATGCATTGTTACGCTACTCCTGCGATTCATACCGATGTAACGTAAAGAATATTGCTGTTATTTATACCGATTAGTACATTAGGGTTCCAATACTACTTTCTAATCTTCCTGCAGAACTTCCTCTATGCATTCCAGCTAAAGACAAAGTGAGATTTTTACAATTTTCTTGAATGCCTGATTCTAATTAATGGGTGGGTGTCTCTCTACTTTACTTCCATTTTAGTGTTCTGTTGTAGGAAAGTAAATCATTCTTTAGCATTAAGTTCGGATTATCTAGAAAAGGTTTGTATATCTATGTAAATAAACACACACACACACACACACACACACACACACACACACACACACACACACACACACACACACACACACACACACACACACACACACACAGGAGGAGGAGGAGCAAGAAACATACACACACGCGAGCGAACCATACACTCACGCACACATACAGACACATGAATGCACACTCTCATGGTAGAAAGAAAGGAGAGAGGAGGAAAGCGAGGATGGGAGGGAGGGAGGAAGAAAAGGTGAAGAGGAAAAGACAAGGAAGGGGGAAAGAAGGATGAGATGCAAGAAGAGGTGGTATATGAAGAGACAAGGAGGGAAGAGACGGAGGTGTTAAAGGAGAGAGAGAGAGAGAGAGAGAGAGAGAGAGAGAGAGAGAGAGAGAGAGAGAAACCTACTCATCAACAACTCATGGGTGTCTTCTCAGAGCTGCGTGAGTTAGTCAGGAGTGCGTTGTAATTCCTGGACAATATACCTGAACAGTAGGAACCTCATACATGTACACATGAACGATTGTACTGAGGATGTGTGTGTGTGTGTGTGTGTGTGTGTGTGTGTGTGTGTGTGTGTGTGTGTGTGTGTGTGTGTGTGTTCCTCTTGCTTCCTTCATCCTTCCCTCTCTCTTCCTGCTTCTCATTCTATCCTACACTCCCTCTCGATTTTTCACTCCCTCCTTCCTGCCCTTCCACTTTCTTTCTTCCTTTCACCTCCCCTTTCCTCTCATCCATGCTACCCTTTCCCCCTTCTCTCTCTCTCTCTCTCTCTCTCTGCCATCTAATATCTTGTAGATGTGATTTAGTTGATGTAATAGGGGTTTGGGTCCACATCTGTTTGTACCACACCTGTTACACACACACACACACACACACACACACACACACACACACACACACACACACACACACACACACACACACACACACACACTAATCCGCCCTGTCCTCATCACCACACCCACATCTGAAATACACTTACATAATCCCAAATTCCCACATACACCCACACACTCCACCACACTCACTCCCTCTCTCACACCTTCCCACTCTCCACTCCACCTCACTCTTCACCAGCTCCTTCTTTTACCATTACTTTTTCACTCTAATTCTCATTCTCACACTGTCTTACACTTTCCTATACTCTTCCTCGATTCAAGTGCTTCCTTGTTCTCTCTCTCTCTCTCTTGCATACTTTTTCTCATTCTTTAATTCTCTCTTACTTTCCGATTCATTCTGCTAATTCACCCTTCACAGACACTCACTCCCCTTCACCCTCCTCACTTCCTCCTCTCACTTTCCTTCACCTCATCCACTTCCTTCCTCTCCCTTCACTTTCGGACACCCTTTCCCCTTCCTTCTTCTCCCTCTCCCCTCACCCTGTCAGCTCCTTCCCCTCACTTTCCTTCACCCTACTCACTTCCCTCTCTCCCCTCACCCTCCCTTACCCTGTCCACTTCCCTCACCTTCCCTCATCCCTCACCCTTCCTTCACTCCTCCTGACCCTATCCATTCTCTTCCTCACACTTCCCCCTCACCCTACTCTCGCACCTTCACACTCCCTCCCCAAATTCATCCCTCATCTCCCCTCACTTCCCCTCATCTAATTCACTCCCCTCTCATCATTTTCCTCCCTATCCACTCCCTCATCCAACTTCCCCTCACTCACTCCCCTGTCATCATTTACTCTATCCTCTACCTCACCTAACTTCCCCTTACTCCACTCCCCTCTCATCCTTTCTCTCACCCTATCCATTCCCTCACCCCATTCACTCCCCTCACTTCATTTCCCTCACCCTGGC